>NC_142034.1:70049155-70370886 GCF_982192425.1 Myodes glareolus | reverse complement strand
TCTCGCCGCGTAGCCCTGAGTGGCTCAGACTTGGCCATCCTTCTGCCTCAGCTTTCCAAGTTCTGGGACCGCAGGCCCGTGCTGCACTTCTGGTTTAGTTATCTTTTTGCTTCATATATTTGAAAAGTCTTTGTCAAGCGTACAGGAAATACGGATTGTCATATCTTCTGGACTAATTTACCTATCACTTTATCAGCATAGATAATTAGTTTTGTACATATTCAGACTTCTTGTTTGGAACTCTATTTTATCTGGTGTTAACGTAGCCACTCCAACCTTGCTCTGACTTGTGATTATAAACATTTTTAAATTGCAGCTGTGTATGTGCTGCTGAGTGCTCAGACTCCACAGCACATGCCTTGACCCCACAGCACATGCCTAGACCCCACAGCACATGCCTTGACCCCACAGCACATGCCTTCACCCCACAGCACATGCCTTGACCCCACAGCACATGCCTAGACCCCACAGCACATGCCTTGACCCCACAGCACATGCCTAGATGTCAGAGGACAACTTGCTGGAATCACTTGTTACCCTCCACTCCGTGGTCCCAGTGAACAGACTCAGGTGGCCAGGCCTGGAAGTGGGTGCCTTTCATCACCCAGTGAGCTGTCTCACTGTCCTGTAAGCAGAGACTGCTAGTTTGCTTCCTGGCTGCCCAGACCTGAATAATCACACAGAAACTATATTAATTATAACACTGCTTGGCTGATAACTCAGGCATATTATTAACTAGCTCTTATGTCTTAAATAGCCCATTTCTATTAATCTATGAATGACCACATGGCTGTGGCCTACCCGTAAGGTTCAGGCATCTGTCTCCTTTGTCAGCTACATGGTATCACCTTGACTCTGCCTACTCTCTTTCTCTATCTCTTCCAGCCTGGCAATATTCTGCTCTGCCATAGGCAGCTTCTTTATTAACAAATGGTAATAAAACATTCACAACATATAGAGAGGAATCCCACATCACTGCCCCTGCCAGTAAACCTTCTCACTGCCCCTGAATTGTGTTTTAATGATACAAAATAGGCATCTTGGAGAGTCTTACACTACATAGTTCTTCAAATGAGGCATTTTCACCTAACAATGTGCATTTATAGTTTCTCCAGTTTTATGTATATTTCTTTCTTGTTGCAAAATACTATTTCATTTTATAGCTGTATTACAGTTTGTCAATCCCTTCATCTATTGGCTGCAAGGATGTTTTGGAAACTGTGAGTCAAGCTGCTATAATATTTATATGCAAATCTTTTGTGGGGGTGTCCATTTGAAGCTCACTTGGCTAACTACCAACGAGTGTGGTTATTGGATCATGGGTTAAGAGCATTTGGGTTTGTGTGAAACTTGTCAAACGGTCTTCCACAATGACTGTACTATTTCTTCACTCCTACGAGTAATGAATGAGATTTCTGTAGTTTCGTGTTCTCACCAGCATTTGACATTGTACGTTTCTGTTTCTCACTCTTCCGCAGAAGCAGGTGTATAGCACGTGTGTAAGAGTCTCATTGTTGTCTTAATTTGCCACAGCATTATCTGCAGCATGATGCTTTCACATTCTCTCTCTCTCTCTCTAACACACACACATACATATGTGCTCTCTCTTTCACACACACACACACACACACACATGTTCTCTCTTTCACACACACACTTATACACACACACACATGCTCTCTCTTTTACATACACACACACATTCATGGTATGCTCTCTCACACACACGTGCTCTCTCCTTCACATACACAGACATGTGGTCTCTCTTTCACACACAAATACACATGCACAGGCCATGTGTGAAGTGTTTTTGGTGCCTGTGGAGTTCAGAAGAGGGCATTATGTCTTCTGTGCCTGGAGTTCTGAGCAGTAGTGAGCCGTCATGTGACATGGGTGCTGGGAACCAATCCCTGGTCCTCTGGAAGGACGAGGGGCAGCTGGTGTGTTAACTGCTCACCCTTCTTCACCCCTTGCACTGAAAATATTTATTGTTATCTTCGTAAATTCACTTCCAGTCACCTTTATTTCTTTTGTGGTACGGGTCGGTGGGTAGTGAATTTTCTCAGCTTTTGTGTGAAAAGATTTAGAACGTCTGGCATTTAAGTGAGTAGTTGCTACTATATTCTAAAAGCAAATAAAAAGATGATCAAGCTAGGAGGATTAAAAAGACAAACACTTATTTGAGGGGTCTGAAACTGAGGTCATTGGACAGCCTTTGTCCCACAAATTGGAGAAACAAAGAGGAAAAAACAAAACAAAACCCGCACACAGAAACAAAACAAATAAAGCTGACTCAGAATCTCCCAGAGCAGAAGCCCCACTGTTCAGAAGAGCCAGTGCCAGCCTCTCCTCGGAAGACGCAGGAAGACACAGAAGAACCTGATGGTGACTGGCCAGTTGCTGGGAGCTCTGGGTGGACAGGCTTAAGAAGTAAAAACTGAGAGAGCCCCCAGGCACCAAGTAACCACAACACATTTCCTTATTTTCCTCTGGGAGATCTTTCACATTCTCACAGGGGAGATTAGAGAAAAATCCATTCCTGATTCCACAGAGGAAGAGAAAGGATTCAGTTTGAAATATTGTAAAATTCTGTTTTCTTAACCAAGTCTTCCTTTGGGAGAAGCTGCTTGCCAGAGCGTGACCTGTTGGGGTTTTATCAAACGTAATGAACATGGGGGAAAGAGAAAGACCGTCTACAGGGTACCTTGGCCATCCTGCTCCCTCCTATGGGGACAGACTCTGAGATCCACGGGAGAAGTTCATATTCCTGGGCCCAGGCTCCCCCAGGAATGCCCCTGCCGACAGCGACTCTAGATCCACCCTCTAGCGCTCTTCTACTTTATACTTCAGCTCTGGGTCTCTCAGTCAAACCCAGAGCTAGCTGATAGGGCTCATCCAGCAGCCTGCTTGTTCTCTGGATCCCCCCCCCCATCTTGCTTTCCAAAGCTGGAATTACAGGCAGGCCTCTGTTTCCCTTTTAGAACACACATGGTATAGTCAGCTGCTCGTGAAGTCTGACCTGCCATGCCCCTCTTCGGAGATAGCAGACGATGATATTGAAACCTGAAATCTGAACTGACATTTATTGAACTGAGTTGGCTTGGCCTGTGGGGATGGGACCAGCAGACAGCATTAGTGTGTCATCGCCTCCATTCCGCTTTTCCTTCTAGAGAACGTAATGAAGGCTTCACAATGCATGGTGCTGGTAGTGTAGGTTGCAACTGACTACCTGATGTCCCGCGTGGTGATCTGAACTGTGCAAGAATGGGGCAGGTGCTGGCCTGGCTGCAAATGGTCCTCTGTAGGGAACCACTGTCAGGGTTAAAAAACAAACAAACAAACAAAAAAAAAACATGGGTTCCAGTCAGCTTCTTGAGTTTTAGAGATCCTAACTCAGGCCCTTCTGCGTGAAACACTTAGTGTGCTGAGTCATCTCTCCAGTTCCCTAAAAGCACAAAGATCCAGCATCAAAGTCAAGGGTTTTGGACTTCTTAGACCTGAATCTAAAGCACCAATTAACATGTTCAGGGATCTAATGGGTTGTGGCGGGAGACGCTAGGGAGGCACAGATATAGGGAACTAATCACAGACCTTGTAGCTCCCACTGAGCGGCCATCTCAGCCTCAGAGGTATTCTTACCACACAGCTGTGGCCAGGCAACCTCTGGGCCCTCTATATTTGTAAAGTTATTTATCGACACTCCCTCCAACTCTGTCTCCATTTCACTTCTATATCAACATATTTAGCCAGCCTTATGATAGAGAGTTTTAACTTATTAACTATTGAATATATCCAACCTTAAAAAGTTACATAAAACATCATGAGATTTTTTTTATTTGTTGGTGTGTGCATGTGTGTGTGTGTGTGTGTGTGGTGTATGCCCATTTTGGTGACTTGATTGTACAAATTTTGTGTCATAATGTTAAATGTTGGACCATCTGGAAGGGACTGTTGGGAATTTTCATCCAGTACCCATCCCTATATTTTACTTTTCTTCAGTAGTTGAAGGTGAGTCCAAGCACCTTTTTTTTTTCTTGAGGGAGGGACACCTTTTGCAGTGGGATTAAATTTCCATAGGATTTTTCATTATGTGATCTCTTCTTTGAGTTGACTAAGTGAATCTGAACTGCCAGCCTAGAGTCCCAAGAAGGGATGTTTGGATCAATCACAGTCAATTGCTTGGACCAAGCACAGTCTTGCCCTTACAGGACGGCAGCAGTCCCACTGCTAGGGCATCATGGGAAATAAGTTCTGGCCAAGGCAACAATGGTTGCAGAGTCATCTGTAGTTCACCTGTTCCAAACAGGAGGGGCCGGAACTGCAGCAGTCAGCTTCAGACTCTGTGCCGTTGTCTCAAGGTATCCTTGCAGGGTTTGAGAAGCCTGCTGCTGTCCTAAGAACAATCCAGGCATCCAGGGAAGAAAGGGAGAGTCCAAAAACTGGTAATGAGGGAGTGATTTTTGCATATTTACATAAAATGTAAACTAAGAGGGTTTACTACGTGCAAAATGTAAATGTAAACTACAGATTAGCAGACACAGGATTTGTGATTAGCAGTAAGTGAATTTGAAAAAAAACTGGGTATGTGCCTGGTACATATGCATGTTGGCATGCACACACGTGTGGAGGCCTGAAGTTGATGTCACACATCTTCCTTGATCACTCTTCATTTTACTTATTGAAACAAGGTCCACCCTTGAACCTGGAGCTCACTCATTCTTGCTTATCTAGCTAGCAAGCCTGCCCCGGGGTCCCCAGGCTCTGCCTTTCGCATGCTGGGATTGCAGGCGGCTACCACACCTGCCAAGCTTTTCCAAGGATTCTAGAGGAGCTTCCGGTTCTCATGCTTGTGGGCCAAATGCTTTACATACTGAGTCAGCTCCCCAGCTCCTGATTTTTTTTTAAAGCATATTTTTAATACTGCTTTAACAGTGCTTAAACATCTGCCCAGCACACGGGGAGACGGGACCCTTTATCTATGTTAGTAACATATGGTTTGTTAGGTGTACCCAGCACTGACTTAGTGAAGGTCCAGAGTCTGGTGTCCACAGCCTCTAAAGTGCACAGAACACCTTTTCATTTTGAGTTTTCTTCCATTTTGCCATTGCTGTGGATGGAATCAGAGACGTATTCTTGCTAAATAAGAACATTGAGTCCACAATTGTGTTACCCTTAATTGATGTGATAACAATTTCGCAGCAACAGGAAAGAAGAATTGCAAACATTTCTTCACTTAAGGTACATAAGGTACTTGTAGCACCCATGCCGTGATGTGTATTTTTGACACTGGACTTGACACTTTGGGAAATGTGGTGTCAAACTCTAAGGCAACCACGTAAGTAAATAAAAGAAATAAAGTATATTGGAAAATGTAAAAGAAATGAACATTTTTTTTAGCTAAATACCACATACCAAAATTAAATCAAGACCAGGTGAACAATTTAAATAGACATATAAGTCGCGAGGAAATAGAAGCTGTCATCAAAAACCTCCCAACCAAAAAAAAAAAAGCCCAGGACCAGATGGTTTTACTGCGAATTCTACCAGATCTTCCAAGAAGAGCTAATACCTATACTCCTTAATGTGTTTCACAAAATAGAAACAGAAGAGTCATTGCCAAACTCTTTTTATGAAGCTACAGTTACCCTGATACCAAAACCACACAAAGACTCAACCAAGAAAGAGAATTACAGACCAATCTCACTCATGAACATCGATGCAAAAATTGTCAATAAAATACTGGCAAACTGAATCCAAGAACACATAAAAAAAATCATCCATTATGATCAAGTAGGCTTCATCCCAGAGATTCAGGGCTGGTTCAACATACGAAAATCTATCAATGTAATCCATCATATAAATAAGCTGAAAGAAAAAACTATATGATCATTTCATTAGATACTGAAAAAGCGTTTGCCAAAATTCAACACCCCTTTATGATAAAAGTCTTGGAGAGATTAGGGATATAAGGATCATATCTAAATATAATAAAAGCAATATACAGCAAGCCAACGGCTAACATCAAATTAAATGGAGAGAAACTCAAAGCCTTTCCACTAAAATCAGGAACAAGACAAGGCTGTCCACTCTCTCCATATCTCTTCAATATAGTGCTTGAAGTTCTAGCAATAGTAATAAGACAACATAAGGAGATCAAGGAGATTCTTATTAGAAAGGAAGAAGACAAACTTTCATCATTTGTAGATGATATGATAGTGTACATAAGTGACCCCAAAAACTCTACCAGAGAACTCCTACAGCTGATAAGTACCTTCAATGATGTGACAGGATACAAGATCAACTAAAAAAATCAGTAGCCCTCCTATACACAAAAGATAAAGATATAAAAGATAAAGCAGAGAGAGAAATCAGGGAAACATCACCTTTCACAATAGCCACAAATAGCATAAAGTATCTTGGGGTAACTCTAACCAAGGAAGTGAAAGATCTATTTGACAAGAACTTTAAGGCTTTGAAGAAAGAAATTGAAGAGGATACCAGAAAATGGAAGGATCTCCCATGCTCTAGGCTTCGTAGGATCAACAAAGTAAAAATGGCAATTCTATCAAAGGCAATCTATAGATTCAATACAATCCCCTTCAAAATTCCATCAAAATTCTTCACAGACCTTGAGAGAAAAATAATCAACTTTATATAGAAAAGCAAAAAACCCAGGAATGCCAAAACAAGCCTATACAAAAAAGGAACTTCTGGGGGCATTAACATCCCTGACTTCAAACTCTATTACAGAACTACAGAAATGAAAACAGCTTGGTATTGGCACAAAAACAGACATTGACCAATGGAATCCAACTGAAGACCAGGATATTAATCCACAAACCTATGAACACCTGATTTTTGACAAAGGAGCTAAGATTATACAATGGAAGAAAGAAAGAATCTTTAACAAATGGTGCTGGCATAACTGGATGTCAACCTGTAGAAGAATGAAAATAGATCCATATCTATCACCATGCACAAAACTCAAGTCCAAATGGATTAAAGACCTCAATATAAATTCGACCACACTGAACCTGATAGAAGAGGAAGTGGGAAGTAGTCTGCAATACATGGACACAGGAGACCACTTCCCACATATAACTTCAGTAGCACAGACAATAAGAGAAACAATTAATAAATGGGACCTCCTGAAACTGAGAAGCTTCTGTAAAGCAAAGGACACAGTCATTAAGACAAAAAGACAACCTACTGAATGGGAGAAGGTCTTCACCAACCCCACATCAGACAAAGGTCTGACCTCAAAATATATAAAGAACTCAAGAAACTAGACATTAAAATTTTAAATAACCCAATTAGAAAATGGGGTACAGAACTAAACAGAGAATTCTCAACAGAAGAAGTTCAAATGGTCAAAAGATACTTAAGGACATGTTCAACTTCCTTAGTGATCAGGGAAATGCAAATCAAAACAACTTTGAGATACCATCTTACACCTGTCAGAATGGCTAAAATCAAAAACGCCAGTGATAACCTATGCTGGAGAGGATGTGGAGTGACAGGAACACTCATCCATTGCTGGTGGGAATACAAACTTGTGCAACCCACTTTGGAAATCAGTGTGGTGGTTTCTCAGAAAACTGGGAGTCAACCTACCTCAGGATCCAGCAATACCACTCTTGGGAATATACCCAAGAGATGACCAATCATTCTACAAAAGCATTTGTTCAACTATGTTCATAGCAGCATTGTTTGTAATAGCCAGAACCTGGAAACAGTCTAGATGCTCCTCAATGGAAGAATGGATAAAGTGTGGCACATTTACACATTAGAGTACTATTCAGTGCTTAAAAAAAACACAAAAAAACAAAAAAAACCCAAAAAACCAAAAAATGACATCTTGAATTTTGCATGCAAATGGATGGAAATAGAAAACATTATCCCGAGTGAGATAACGCAGATCCAAAAATATGAATATGATATGTAATCCCTCATTAGTGGATTCTAGCCATAAACAAAGGACATTAACCCTACAGTTTAGATCCTAGAGAAGCTAAATAATAAGGTGAATCCAAAGAAAAACATATAGATCCTCCTGGAAATTGGAAGCAGACAAGATCTCCAGGTAAAAGTTGGGAGCATAGGTTGGGGGTTGGCGGGGAGAAGGGGAAAGGGGGAAAGAGAAGGGAGAAGGGGAGGATTGGGGAGAGCTTGGGGGAGTGGGATGGTTGATATGGAAGAAGGGCGGATATGGGAGCAGGGAAGAAGATATCTTAATTAAGAGAGCCATTTTAGGGTTGACAAGAGGCTTGGCTCTGGAGGGATTCCCAGGTGTCCACGGGGATGTCCCCAGCTAGGTCCTTGGGCAGTAGAGGAGAGGATGCCTGAACTGGCCTTGCCCCATAGTCAAACGGATGACTATCTTGAATATCACCATAGAACCTTCATCCGGTGATGGTGGAGATAGAGACAGAGACCCACATCGAAGCACTGGACTGAGTTCCCAAGGTCCAGTTGAAGAGCAGAAGGAGGAAGACTATGAGCAAGAAAGTCAGGACCGCGAAGGGTTGGTCCACCCACTGAGATAGTGTGCCTGATCAAATGGGAGCTCACAAAAGCCAGTTGGATTGGGACTGAACGAGCATGGGATCAAACTGGTCTCTCTGAATGTGGCTGACAATTGGGGCTGACTGAGAAGCCAATGATAATGGCACTGGGATTTGTCTCTACTGCATGTGCTGGCTTTTTGGGATCCTAGTCTATTTGGATGCACAGCTTCCTAAGCCTGGATGGAGGGGGGAGGGCGTTGGACTTCCCACAGGGCAGGGTAACTCCCTTAGGACTGGAGCGGGGTTGGAGAGCAGGAGGGAAATGGGAGAAGGGGAGAAAGTGGAAATTTTGAATGGTATTATTTATAAAGCAATAAAAAAAAGAAATAAAGTATAACTTCTAAGAAAGAAGAGAAAGGAAAGGCCAAAATGCTTGGGGGAAATATCACAAGACGCATAAAGAAAGTGGCAGACCAAAACAGAAACAAAGAACGGGGGCTACAGATGTGCTAAGTACTAACTTACAGTCATTTCAGAAGGCAATCTCAGTCTTTCACAAAACCAAATATATTCTCACTATATGATCCAATAACCACACTCTGGTATTTACCCGCACAAGTTAAAAACTTAAACCCACACGACCCTTTTCAGGGAGGCCCCAGGCTCCCCCCAAACAATACAGGTTATTGGCATGATGATAAGACCCTTGCTGATGACATCTGGGTTGCAAGACATAGAAAAATCAGGACAGAAACGAGCTGGAAGCTTCCTCCTTGCTGGTTAGCCTTCATAGCTGTGCAAGTTGCGGGGTGAGAAAAGACACCAATGGTCTTCCTCCTCTATTAACCCCTATCAACTTATAATGCCAACCTGCTAGGCAAGCTGTGTCCACTGATACCATAGTGTCCCAACTGTTCTGAGGTAAATAATCATCTAAATGGATCCGAGGTCTCCTCCACAGGAGAAAATCCATGCCTGGTACTTAAGTTCAGTCTAAAGAAACCCAAACAAAAAACAAAACAAAACAATGACTGGGTGTCGTAAGCCCTAGCAGAGACCTTGCTACTGCCATTTAGCTAAGTTTGCAGGACACAAAACATAAACAAACACTACTCTTAACCTTAATCAGAGAACCTTCTCAACGTAATGAGCAGCAATCAATGAAGAGACTCGGGACTGTTCAAAGTAGTGAGACTAAGTGACCATTGAATGTTCAGCCTTAAACAGGACAGTTATACCAGTTCCTTTAAGGCTCAGAGATTGTGGTGGTTTGAAGGAAAATGACCCTCACAGGAAGTAGCACTATGCGGCACTAGGTATGGCTTCGTTGGAGGAAGTGACACTGTAGGGGTGGGCCCTGAGGTCTCCTATGCTCAAGCTACACCCAGTGACACAGTTTACTTCCTGTTGCATGCAGATCAAGTTGCAGAACTCTCAGCTCCGTCTCCAGGACCACATCTGTCTACGTGCCACAATATCCCACCATAACAATGGACTCAACCTCTGAGCTAAAAGCCACTCCAGTTCAATGTTTCCTTCGTAAGAGTTGCGATGTCATGGAGTCTCTTCCTAGCAATAGAAACCATAACTAAGACAGAGAACATCTTAGAAGAGGGAGTGGAAAAAATATGAGTGCTGGAAGGTAGAAGAAAGGCTGAAAATGCTATCTTCAGAGCATGACACGGCCATTAAAATAACTCATAACAGCTACAGTTGCCTTTAATTGGCCTGTACAAGGTTGAGCTTGTCAACTATCAATCATGGATCAGGAGTTGGTGAGGCCTCACTTCTTCCAGATGAACTGTTGTAGACTAGATTTAGGACTAGATTTATCTTTGGACTCACTGGCGAATCTATCAGGCTCCATTGGGTAGTTCCAACAAGCGACCCCGGTTAGAACTAGTGGGTCACAACACAAAACAAAAAGATATTTATGTGTGAAAGAACTTATAATGGGGGTTGCCGGGGTCAGGGGAACACAGAAGCTAGGGAGTGAGAGCAACCGGGATGCAGTTATACATATACGTTATGTACAGTCTGGAGAACGATCAATGATAGCCATGCCTCTTATTCTGAATGAGTGAGTTTATGACGCATACAGCAAGCAAAAGTAAAAGAAGAAATAGCAAATAGCAGGTGGCTAGAAGCAGCAGAGAGCAAAACATGATGGAAACGGGCTCTCGAACATCCAGAGGAATCGTCTGAGGGTGCCGCTGTAAGGCAGGCAGCTGCAGAGCAGAGTGTACCCCCGAGAGAGGCTTTCAAACAAAAGAAATAGCAACCGATAGAGACAACATCATCAAATTGGTCAGATTATCTAGCAGAAACCAACTGGGGAAGTTGAGGCAGTCACTGGAGTTCCCGAATGAGCTTTCCCTTTGGGGAATGCCTGACTTCTAGTCACACTGCATGTGGTTTTATATCATGGGCCAAACAACAGGATCATCTGTTGGGGGTGGCTCCGCTTAGTCTAGCAGCTACCAAGAGCAGCTGTTTTACTGTTCTCTCCACCTCCACAGAGTCAGAGGGCTAGCCCATCTCACACAGCAGGGAGGACTCTGCGAAACAAACATGTCTGGGTCTGAAATAGAGGAGGGGGATCCTACCTCTAGAGCTAGCTTCTCAGTGAGCTCAAATCGCGCATGTACATTAGGTAGGAAGATTGTCATTATGGTAATGGCTAATCTTGCTCATCAACTTATCCGCACCTAGAATCAACTAAAAGGCAAGCAACCAGGCACAGTTATAAGGGATTTTTCTTGATTTTATTATCTGAGGTGGGAAGAGCCCCCCTCTCCTAAATCAGGATCGTTTGAGGTAGAAAAACCCAGGCTAGATCTGGGCCACACCTTCTGGCCACAGTATGCCATGAAAGGACACAGGAGAAAGAAGCCTGCTTTTGTCTGCTTGTCCTCCCACACTGGGAAGCTCATCTGTCCTGCTGCTGAGACATCCCTGAGCTGGTATGAGAACCTCTTTCTTCGGGGCTCTAACATAAACCAAAAACTAGCCAAGACCTTCAGCCTCACAGAAGGAACAACTACCAAGATCCTTTACTTCCCCATTAGAAGACAGCCATTGTTGGACTAGCCAGACCACAGCCTCCAGAAATCCCCCTTCTGATCTATATGGACTCATTCTATCACTTTTGTTCCTCTAGGGAACCCTGACTATATAGTATATAAAATAACCAAAGAAGAAATTTAATTAATAAAATAAAACATTCAAAACTTAAAGAAAGAAAAAAAGAAAGAAGGAAGAAAGAAAGAAAGAGTATATCCACAGAAAAACTTGCATGTAGATGCCTATTGATTTTTTTTTTTCTAGTTTCCAAACTCTGCTTGCCTCTAAGATGTCCTTCAATAGGTGAACAGACAAGACAACTATTCAGTTATCGAGCCCAGAAGATGCGAAGGAGACTTATGGGCATGCTGAGGGAAGGCAGCTCATCTGAAAGACTACATAAAGCTTCTGATACATGTAAGACAGTTTGGAGAAGGTTAAATTCTTAAGACAATGAGGTCAATGGTGACTAGGGATTAATGGGCACCATAGAGGGTTTTAGGAAAATGGAAGCATTTTCATTGATACTACAGAATGTGTTTGTCAATGTCCTCAGAATATCCACGCCCCGTGTGAACTGTAAACTGCGGACTTACAGTGTTAACCACATACACCGTAGTGGGTGGGGTCTAACGGTGGAGGGGTAGGGATGACGTGTAAGCTCTGCCCTTTCTTTTCTTTTTCTTTCTTAATTTTTTTAGGCTCAGGGAAGGAAGAAAGAAAAAGAGATGACAGGTAGACACCAGGGGTGTCTGCTCCACTTTTTGGGGGGGCAAATTTCTTTAAGCTATCAAGTCTATTTAAAATTAATTTTAAAGATTATTTCTCTAAACATGGAATTTTGGATTGATAGTTTTTTTAAAATCTCACTCTGCTGTCTAGGACCCCAACATTTGAGGATGTTCAAGTCCCTTCCTTCTAAAAAAGGGGGGGTTAGTATCTTCACATTACCTATGTGTAGCAATTATTTGTCTCTGCTGTGGCAAAATGTGTAAAAAAGAAGCAACTAAGGGTTTAATTGAGAAGGTAAGGTGGCAGGCGTATGGAGTAGCCAGTCTGCCGTGTGCTTCTCAGTCCGGAGGCAGTGAGAGAGATGGTCAGCTCACTGTCCGCACTTTCTGTGCTCACAAAATGCTGCCATCTAGATTTAGCCTAATCTAGAAGGCTCCTCATAGACGTGACTAGAGATGTGTCTCCAAGATGATCTTAGATCCTGTCAAGTTGACAATCGACGCTAGCCATTATATGTGTGCATCCTTCCATATACTTGATTTTTCTATTCAAGATTTATTTATATTATTGTATTGTGTGCTTTGCCTGTATGTATGCATGTATGTATGTATGTATGTATGTATGTATGCTGAGTGCGTGCCCGGAGCCTGCAGAGAGAAGATGTTGGATCCCCTGGCATTCATTGTAATCATCATTGGGTGCTGGGAACAAATCCTGGCTCCTCTGCAAGGGCAACAATGCCCTTAAGGGCTGACCTATCTCTCCAGCCCCCTCCTATGTGCCAACTCCAGATGACTATTCTCCAGACTTCATGTAAATGCTGTATAAATGGCTGTGTTCTATTGCTTAGGGAATAACAAGGAAAACAGTCCCCGGGGCTTCAGTCAGACACACCTGTGATGGGCTGAAATCCAAGTACACAAATGAATGGGACCTGAGGCGAGTGGTGCTGAGCAGAGGGAGGGAGCTGGACTGAAGATCCCTGAGGCTGCAGGTGTGCTTGGACACCCCTTCATTTGCACACACTCAGCAGGGTGGAGGGCATATGTGTAGTTGGTTAAAGACACGGAGACTTACTGTTAATTGTGAATGCTCAGCCTTAGCTTAGGCTTGCCCCACTAGCTCTTTTGACTTAATTTAACCTGTTTCTCTTCACCTACATCTTGCCTCAGGGCTTTTTACCTTGCTTTCATTCTCTATGTCCTACTCTTCTATGTCTTCCTATGCGTCTGATTGCCTGGGTCCCTAGCAGATGTCTTCCTGGCATCTCTTTTTCTCTCTTCCTTCCCCGAACCTAAATTCCTCCTCCTCCTTACTCTCCTTGCTCAGAAGTCCCACCTATACCTCCTTCCTTGATATTGGCCATTCAGCTTTTTATTAGACCAATCAGGTGCCTTAGACAGGCAAGGTAAAATAGCAGTATATCTTTACACAGTTAAACAAATATTATGCAACACATCTTTACATGATTAAACAAATCAACATATCTTTACATAATTAAACATATTAACAAATCTTTGCACAGTTAAGCAAATATTCTGCAACACATATGCAGATTCAAGTACTGCTTTTTTTATATTTTCAATAATAAAAACATTTTCTTATGGTTCCAGCAACTGGAAGCGGAGATCAAGGCACTGAGGTTTGGTCTCCACTTCTTGGACAGCACCTTGAATAGTGTCCTCAAATGGCAGAAGGAACAAAAGGGCAGAAAAAAACCTAACCAGTCCCTCAGATCTTTCATGAAGTCCCCCCAGCTCACCCACAAGCACGTCACTCCTGATTGACCTCTTAAATGTCCTCCACCCCTCAGCACCACCACACTGGGTCTCAGGTTCCAGATAGGATTGAGACCATGTAGTCATTGTAAACACATGGGTCTACACTGAGCCCACCAAGGCACCTTTATTTTCTCTCTGTTCTATTTTTTTTCCCTGGTTCTAGCATTTCCATCCTAAAGTTTCCAACTTCTCCTCAAATTCTCTATGGGATTATTGCATGTCATCCTTTTTTTAAACTCAAGAATTAACCTTATTACCCATGACTATAGTAAGTTCCTAAATGGATTTATATTTTAAGTAACTGAGTTGTTCCTGAAATAATTGCTATGTCTCTTAGCATCTCTGCCTCTTTTCTGCTTGTTTGTTTTTGTTTTTGTTTTTCAAGACAAGGTTTCTCTGTGTAGCTTTGGAGCTTGTCCTGGAACTCACTCTGTAGACCAGGCTGGCCTCTAACTCACAGAGATCTGCCTTTCTTTGCCTTCTAAGTGCTGGGATTAAAGGTGTGGCCACCACTGCACAACTACATGTCTACGTGTCTGCCTCTTTAATTTTGATCATACACTGATGTAAAATCATGTAAGCAATGACATTATTGCTATTGCTCATGTTTTCTGACAGTGTACCTAGTTCTCCATTTAAGTCATCAATGTGAGCACTTTGGACACTATGGTTAATTGTGACTATGGCTTTGAATTCATTTTTCTAAATTTTGTTAAAATAATTACACCATTTTCTCCTTCCTGTCCTTCCCTAATCCCTCCCATGTGTCCTTGCCTCTCAAACCCATGGTCTCTTATTCTTTACTTATTATTGCTAACTTTGGGATTTTTAGTTTTTGGTTTTTAACTTTATGTGGACCTCTGGCTTCAAAACATTGTGCTCAGGGCAGGTGCTGCCTCTTGGAGCTCTCGCTTGTATGTTTTGTGGTCCTGCTCTACAGGCTTTATGACTTCGTGCATGGATGTCTAGGGGAAATTTCCTGGCACACTCTTCCCCTCCTCAAGGAATGTCTGCCACTTCCTGTTCACAATTGTTTGCTCGTGATGGGGACCAGTGAGAGCGCTCTGCTGTCCTTTTCCAGACCATTTGGAATCTGTGTCAAACAATGAGAAAAACAGTAAATTACCTGGCCCCAGGCCACTGGGGCTGTTTTACAGCTATGGGAGCAGACCACACCCTCCTGCTGCCGGCTGTGGAAGGAAGGTTAAAGGCATTCCTGAGTAGTCCCTGGCCATAGTGGCCGCTCTGTTTTATGAACATCTAGTTCAGCCTGTGTAAAGAACCATGTGGACAGTGAGGCTCTTCCCATACTGTGTACCACCCAGGAACTGCCCGCTCTCACTCCAGCTCTACTGTGCCTTTGGCATGGACTTAGGTGGTCTCCATAGTCAGCTCACCTGTATCTGTGGACCCATCATTTCTCCCCTGTATTCTGCCGTGGGTGACCCTGTGCATGTGTTTCTTACTGTTTTAGGGGCTACAAGTTTATCTCTTAGGGTTTTGTTGTTGTTGTTGTTTTGATTTTTTAAAGACAGGACTTTACTGTATAGCTCTGGCTGTCCTGGAACAGACTCTGTAGGCAGGCTGGCCTCAAACACACAGAGATCTGTCTGCCTCTGCCTCCCAAGTCCTGGGATTAAAGATGTGCACCACTATGCCCAGTTGTCTCTAAGGTTTTTAAGCATTTTGATTACCCAGGAATCTTGGTATTCTGACTGGCTTAGGAAATATTATGATTTTCTAATGTATCCAGATGTTGTTGTGAGGGTGTAGGTGGTATTTTTTGTAACTTTCTACATTCTAGAATTTTTCTTTGAATTAATTGTTTTCTATACTCCATCCCGTGTGTTTTTAATACACAAATACTATGGTGTCTATTTTTATTTATTTAAAATTTTTATATTGTTTTGTGTGTTTGTATGTTCTAGGTGCATGTTTATGTGCATACACATGGGCAGGTATGGGGCAGTGTACATGCATATGTACGTGTATGCATGACGAGGCCAGAGGTAAACTTCACATGTCTTCCACAATCACTCTCTACCTTTCTTTTTTCTTTTCTTTTCTTTTTTTTTTTTTTTTTTTTTGAGATGTGGTCTTTTATCAAACCTGGCGCTCACCAACTGAGCTGGTCAATGAGTCCCAGCACCGGGTTACAGATGTGCAGGCTATACCTAGCGTTTACACGCCGAAGGTCCCACCTTAGGTCCTCCTGCTTGCAGAACAGGCGCTGTACCAACCAAGCTGTCTCCTCAGCACTGAAGTTTGAGATTTATTTGGCTCAAAGTTACTAAGAAAATTTTTTTATCATTTATTTAGAGCAGTTTGGTTTAATCTTATTTTTATTATAATTTTATGTTTCAAAAAAATCTCGACAATAATATTTTTCTTTGGGAAATAGATTGAAATTGTTTTTTATGACTCTTTTAGCAAAATGTATAACCATTGTTTATAAAATACTATGTTTGTTATTTCTCATAAGTTCAGTTTATTTATTAATAATAGTCAAATTTCCAGATATCTCTGTTCTGTTAAAGTTAGAGATAATTATACTTAGAATGTGTATTATGATTATAGTTCTATCAATTTTGCAATCAGTCCTTTTCTTCTTTATTATTGCCTTGGTTAATTTGAAAGCTGTAGTTCAGCCTACAAATATTTATGAATGTTTATTTTTATTTTGGATTATAACAAGTTAGTTTCATTTTGTTTAGTCATTTTTGTCTCTTAGGACTTCTGGTTTCTCCTTGTCTCATCTACTTCACCCACTTTATTTTCCTTCATCTTCTGGTGCTCATGTCTACTTCCAAACCACAAATTCAGTGCTAAGAAAGAAAAACCGCTCACACCTGGAGATTGTGAAGAATCGGTACTGTAAAAATGACCATATTGCCAAAAGCCACCCACAGAATCAATGCAGTTAACATTATCAAAATGCCAACGACTCCCTGCCTAAAAATAGAAAAAAGAGTCCTAAATGGCTCTGGAAGCCTCAGAGACCTTGAATACCAATGCATCATAACCCAGCACGGTGTGGTTACAAAGAATAGACACATTCACCATGGAACAGAGGGCTCGGAAGTAAATCTGTGCTGCTGAAGCCATTTGATTCTTTATTTTAAAATTTTAATTTGCTAGCATATGAAATAAAAGGTCTTATTATGGAATTTTCACACAATTCTCCTCCTCTGCTGCCTCCCTTCTGCCCCTTTCTGGAGGCATCTCTTCTGTCCCCTTGTGATTTCTTATCCTGTGTATTGCATCCCTGTCTGTGTCCCCTCTCATGACAATACCCTCTGGTGACCTCTCCACAGTTAAACACATGCACGTAACACATTCATATGTATGTATATTATAGTAAATGAGCATCATATGTATCAATATACTAATAAATTATTTAAATTCTAGTTTCTATATATGAAGGAAAACATGTGCTGTTTGTCTTTCAGAGTCTACATTGCCTTTCTAAATATAACAATTTCCTATTCTATACATTTTTCTGTAAACATCATGATTTCATTTTTCTTTACTGTAGAATGAAATTCCACTGTATAGATGTACTGTACCTTTTAATCTATCCATCTGTTGGTGGGCGTCTAGACTGGTTTCATTTCCTGGCTATTTTTGACAAAGATACCAGAAACATTTGTTGTAAAGGAGACAGTCTCTAACAAATGGTGCTGGAGAAACATCTAGAAGTCTGAAACTCATATCTCTCATCCTGTGCAAAAATCAATTTAAAATAGATCTAAGACCTTAATGTATAAGACCCTAGACCCCGGAGTTAGTAGAGGGAAATGTAGAGAAGATATTTCAAGATATAGGCAGTAGCAATAGTTTTATGAATAGAGCACTAGCAACTCAGGGGATAAAAGCAAGAATTGGAAAATGAGATTAAAAATCTTCCACACAGCAAGGCAAACAATTCATAGGCTGAAGAAACATTCTAGAGCAATGGTTCCAACCTTTTGGTCATGACCCCTTTAGCAAACCTCTGTCTCCAATAATATTTACATCACTATTCATAACAGTAGCAACATTATAGTTATGAAGTAGCAATGAAAATAATTTTATGGTTTGGGTAACCACAATATGAGGAACTGTATAAAAGGGTTACAGTATTAGGAAGGTTAATAACAACTAGTCTAGAAAATGTGAGAAAATTGTTGCCAAATACTTAGCTGGTAGGAGATTAATAATCAGAATATATGAAGAATTCAAGTTAATAAACACCCAAAGAACAGATGAGCAAATGAAATAAATGGACAGTTCTCGAAAGAAGGATAAATAGCAGTTAACACACAAAGGCGTGATCAGCATCTCTAGCCTTAGAGGAAGCTAAAGCTGCCTCAAGTTTCCTTCGCAGCCAGTGGGAACAGCAATCCCGAAGAAAACAATAAATGCTGCTGAATTCGTGCGGAAGGAGAAACACTCTTCACACTTTTGGTGGGAATGTAAATTTGTGTGGTCACAGTGGAAGTCTGTAAAGAGGGTCTCAAAAGACTAAAGACAGAAGCATCATTGGATCCAGTCATGCCATTCCTAACACCCAAAGAAATCCAAGTCAGCAGACAAGAGAGACCTCTAGGTGCCTCTGCTCATGGCGACACTATGGAACCGGAGTAGATGTTCCTCAGGAGAAGAATGTATAGAAGAAATGGCATACACACACAATGGAGTGTATAACTCCGCCATAAAGAAGTCTGAAATGATGATGGCATGTGCAGGAAATGGTGGAAATGGAGATTATATCAAGCAAAATAAATTTGGCTCAGAACAATAGGTGTCACCTACTTTCTCCCATAGGCCAAATCTAGACTAGATAATAGGTCATTTTTAAACACATGAAGAAGAGGGGATTCTTTGGAAAGGAGATGGAACTCTGTGAGCATCAGGGGAGAAGGTAATGGGGGGGGATAAATATCATCAAAGTATATTACAGGTAGCATAGGCTAATATATATTATATTAAAACATATATGACATATATTTTTGAAATAAGACTCAGGTCCAAGTTTATTGCCATTTTTTGTCTAGATTAGTGGTTTTCAACCTTCCTGATGCTGTGATCTTTTAATACAGTTCCTCGTGTTCTGGCGACCCCCAACCATAACATTATTTTCATTGCTACTTCTTAACTAACTTTATTACTGTTATGAATCGTAATACTGTGTTTTCTGATCATCTTAGGTGACCCCTGTGAAAGGGTCACCAAATCGAGCAGTGTCTAGACCAGATTCTCCCGTGGCACCCCACAAGCTTTATTCCTAGTGTCGTGGCCATGCTCGGTCGTCATCTTCTCCCAGTCGACTTCCCCATTCTCACTGCCTACCACTTCCCCCTTGCTCAATGTGTTGTTATCAGTAGTTACGAGAGTCTGGTCTCTGCTGGAATTTTTAGGTTCTTGCATCCTGGAATAAAAAGAAAAGAGAGAGACGTATGCATAGTAGTAGTGTCCGATAGTGATCAAGAAAAAGTGCATTGCCAAAGGGAAAAGTGGGGTCAGAGATCGGAGGAAGGCTAGAAACTCCGTGGCTATCATGGCTAACCATAGTCAACACTGTGACGTAAGCCTTGACACACCTCAAGAGAGGAAACCTCCACTGTAGAATCGCCTCCATCTCCCCGGCCTGTGGGCATAGCTGTAAGATATTTTCTGGATTGCTAACTGAGCTGGAAGGGCTCAGCCCACTGTGAGTATTACCATCCCTAGCCTGGAAGCATGGGCTCTGTAGAAAAGCTAGCTGAACAAGCCAGGGTGACCAAGCCAGGAAACAGTGTCCTCCACGGGCCCTGCTTCAGTTTCTGCAGGGGATGTCACCATAGATTTCATCAGTGACGGTGACCCTTTCCTGTCCCGGTCACTTTGGGTCCTGGTTTATCACAGCAGAAGAAAAACAAGCTACAACAGCCCTGTGCTCTGAGGCTGTGGTCCTTCCTGAGTCATTTGCATAACTCTGGCTTTCTTGTGCATTTGTACACAGTGGGCTTTCCTCACGTGTGCCCTGTCTGTTACCTGTGAGTCTTCTAGAGGTTTCCAGTCTTCCTCTAGGCAAATCAGCTTCTTTCATATGCTAATCTTGTGGGTTTTCTGCACCCCACCCTGCCCTACTCTCCTGCCTCCTTGTGGTCATCTTGACCTTAATTCTTTTCCTTAACCCCACCATGCTTGGCTCCCTAGCCTCTCTCCTCAGAAGATCTCTCAGGTTTTGCCCTCTTTCATTCAGGCCTCAGCAGGCTTGCTTCCTCCTGAGTGCTCTCCCCTGACTCCCCAGGTTCCAGCAGAACCTTCATCCATGAACCGCTCTGTTGTTACCGTTTTTTCTTTGAAATGTGTTTTACTTTCATTTCTTGTTGTTTAATAAAACACAACAACAAAAGCAATTTAATGGAGAAAGGGTGTATTCAGTTGACAGTTCCAGGTTACTGTCTACCATGAAACTCAAGGCAGCGGGGACTCGAAGCAACTGGCCATATCACATCCCCAATCAAGAGCAGAGTCTAGTGAATTAATGCACACACGCCAACGTTCAGCTCCCTCTCTCCACTCTTACACAATCCAGGATCCTCTGCTTGGGGAATGGTGTTACCCACAGTGGGCTAGGTCTTCCTATCTTGTTAAATGTATTCAAGACAGTCTTCCACAGACTTTCACATAGGCCAACCTAATCTAGACAATTCCTCGTTGAGACTCCATTCTAGGTGGCTGTAGATGGTGTCCAGTTGACAATTAAGACTAACATTTGCAAGTGTGTATGCACATCTGAAATATTTTTGAGCACGTTACCTGTTTACTTAAAGTGAGTGCCTTGTGTGAACTGACAGTTATGCCATGTCCTTGAATGGTTCCTGGGGCTTGACCTGGTTAAAGGCAGTGAGGAGATGAAGAAAAGACAAACAGATGGACACACAAAAAGCTGGCGTCAGCAGGTCTGAGATCCTGGATGGAGAAACTGCAAACCCTAGGAAGCTTAGTGTGTTTATTATTTAGAGTTGAACAAAGAGGTGGGATTACTGTATATAGCTGAACAAGGAGGCGGGGTTTGTGGTGTATGGCTGGGTCAAGGAGACAGGTTTGGCTGATCTTCAGGGGCAGTCAGACCCTGTAGGGGAGCAGTCTTCATGCCATAATCTTGGGGGTGATATGGTAGACATTTTCAGCACACACCTTCAACATCCACACATGGACCTGAGGAAGGCTTTGCAATTTTTCCTCTGAGCTTCACCCCAGAGTGTGAGGAAAGCCTTGGGTCTGAGGTGCTAGTGTCCTTGACATACATGGCTGTGCTCACGTCAACAGCATATGTTCACTGAAGGCTTCACTTTCTCAGGGCTCCTACTGCTCTCTACACAGCTGTATCTTAACATCTGTAGGTAGGCCTTCATATCTCAGGCATTTACTTCAGTGTCCATGTGTATTGTGTGTGCTCGTGTGTGTATGTGTGTGTCCATGTATATCCATGTATGTGTGGTATATGCTTGAACTGGGGTGAACGTCGAGGCTAGTGGTCAACATTGGGCATCTTCCCCAATTGCTCTCCACATTATTTTTTTGAGACAGGGTCCCCCGACTCATTAAATTGGCAAGACTAACTGCCCAATAAGCCCAAAGAATCCTTCTACCTCTATCCCCCTTTCCAGGGATTATAGGCACACACAATGCTCAGCTTTATGTAAGTACTGGGGACCCGAACTCGGGTCCTCATACTTGTGCAGAAGGCACTGCATTGTCAAGCCATCTTTCCAGCACTAAGATTTCAGTCTTACACCTTTCCTGTCTAACTTTTTCCAGTGCTTCATTGTTTTCTTGTTTCTATGATTTTTTTCCTTCATTTTTTGGAAAATTACTCATTAGTTCACTCATTCTGGTTCATGTATTACACGATATTACATTGATTGCTTCTGTTGGGATCTAAAACTGTAATTTTATGGTCAAGCTATTTCTTTGCTTTTTTCCACTCTGTTTATGTTGTTCCATCCCTCCGTGTCACATCAGAAAACTCATTCCCCCTCCTTGTGAACTGTACAATTCTGGTTGGTTTATTTTTCATCGCAGAGAGAGGCCTGAGTGTGTCCAGTACTAGTTCAAGGTGGGGGATGGGGTGTCACAGATTAAATCTTTTCCTGAATGCTCAGATGATTCTAAGTTATGTAAGAACATCATGGAATGGGGTGGGGTTGGTGAAAAGAAGAGCCATGTATAATACAGGTCCAATCCCTTTCATGAAAAGGATATTCCCCAGCCTTGGAGAGTCGGAGGAGCCGGGGACCAATCTAGCCGTGTCTGAAGTGGGGAGGATAACTTTAGTTGCCTGTTAACCGCAATGGGAACACATACACGTGGCTCCAGGGGCAGCGCTGACTCTCTGCACGGTTTGTGGAACTGAAGTGAAGCTTAACGGGGAGAGTTTTCAAAAGACGGCAATCAAAAACCTCATTCCTGCAGGGAGCTGCGTCTAGTCGGAGACACCCAGCCAGGGGGAGCAAGGAAAAGCAAAAAATATATTTCTCAAAAAACATGGTCAAGGTGGTAAAAGAAGGGAGGGTGCCCTCTGCACTGGGCTCTTAGGAAGGCTTCAGGGGAGGGGGACAGCATGCGATGGGTCTTGGAGGAGCTGGGGAAAGGAAGAACATTGCTGAGGTGGTAGACGGAGCTGACAGAGGACGGAGGTGTGGTAGAGCTGTAGCCGTCCTGCAGAGGGGGTCCTCTGAAGACAGGCACCTGTACTATCAGTACTAAAGCAGTGCACTCCAAAGAATTAGAAAGTCCCCAGGAGCGTCTTGCTCCAGGAAGGTAAAGCCGAAGCCTGTGCCAGACCAAGGAGGAAATCGCCCGGTTATTTGGTGCAGTTCCGATGTGTCAGAGCGCTTTGCTGTACAGACTGGAGTCAAGGAATGGTGGGTCTGTGGGGGGCAGGACCACTCCTTGATCTTACTTATCCCTCTTGTCCTCTCTTTGAACCTAAACCCCACATCAGGACTCCAGGGGTGGACTGGGGTGGGGCCACTGGGCCTCTTCATTTGCTCGTCTTCCCCATTCAGCTGCCCCGAATAAACCCCTTTTCTCTGCCTTTTCAGTATTGCTTGTTGCTTTAAATGAGCAAATGGAGGGCAGGTAGTTGAGTTTAGCTTGTTGGAGATGCCAGGGCTTAGGTTCGAGTTCTACAAACACCAGTAAGAGAGGGCCTAGTCCGCGCATGCGTGTGACAGGGGAAAAGCAATCAGCTTGAAGAGCGAGGGTACGTAGGGTACAGAGGTGTTGGCTGTGACCCAGCCAACCTGGACCTGGGTTACCACACTTAGCACTTGCGCCTTTACCATGACTGCAGGTTGGAGGCCTTTGGTTCAGTGGTTGGAGCTGCTCCAGGAAGCCATGTTGGTACATTTCCAACCGCGTGACGTGATGGGAGGCGTGTATCCTCTTGGTTTTCCTTCTTAACTTTGTCTGCCTTTTCCCTGTTTATTTTCTCCTTCCTCCCTCTGGGTCAGCATCCTGGGGGCATTCCCTGGAGTTGCTTTTTATTCCTTCCATCCTCGAAGTAGGAATGAGGTCATTGGCTCCTACCTACCCTAGTCTGAGCCATAGAACTCTGTATAGACAAAGTAGGGACTCTGAACTTTCTCGAAGGGGAATTCTGCATCCTGGACTCTGACCTGAGGGCCTACAGGGAAAGGTTGAGGGAAAAGTCTTGTCATGTGTCTTGTGGAAACTTTCCTTGAGAAACAGGTGAGAGTATGTCACTTTATGCCTTGGGGGTAAGGGTTGGATGGAAGAGAGATGGTGGGCTCACTAGTCATCTGAGGCAGTGGTTCTCAGTCTTTCTAATGCTGCAGCCCTTTAGTACGGTTCTTTATGTTGTGGTGATCCCCAACCATAAAAATATTTTCATTGCCACTTCATAGCTGTAATTTTACTCCTGTTATGAATTATAATGTAAATATCTGATATGCAAGATATCTGATATGTGACTCCTCCCCCCAGAGGGGCTGTGACCTACAGGTTAAGAACTGTGGGTAAAGTGTTCTGCATCATCTGAAGAACCACTTTGCCCCAGGGCTCAAGAGGTGGTCACAGAGTCTAATGGTGAGAAAGTCAAGGTCAGCCTCCGGAAAACACTGGGCCCTGTCCTGACCAGGGCTGCCTTCCTCCATAGTCAAAGTGGGACCTCTTACTACTTGGCATAAAAACGCAGGTTTTCACCCAGAATCCACTATATCTATCCCACCATGCCTTTCCTTGGCTTTTTCTTAAGCCTCACTGTGCTAGATCTGCGGTGTCAAAGTGCTTATCCCATAGTACTTTGCCTAGCACCGTCGTCTTGAGGTCTGTAGTCTTGCGGTACTGCTTCTTACTACCCTTTATGGATGTAAATGGAGACACCCAAGCCCCATCGCAGGTTCACTGCGTGAATCCCTGGAGAAGCTCATACCCAGATGGGACTCATTTCTCCCCCAACCACATCTCTAGTAACCCATGTTAAGAATGTCTCCTAATAAATCTCCAACTCTGCTTCATTTGGGTCCATCTTGAAATTCTTTCCCTCCTCAAAGCCAGCAATCCTGATTTTTTCTGAATGGAGGTCCCTAGTGTGAGATGAAACTCTTCAGACTACTGACCGGGTTGGGTGGAGGTGGGGTGTTTAGTGAGCTGTACCATTGTTCCCCTCCCTGGTCACTCTCCCTTTCAAAGTGGGTGCTATATTCTGGTATAAATAAATTAAATAATGAGCCCACATACGTGCCTGCCCTGTTGGTGGCAGATCACTCAGCTGTAAAATGACAGCGAAAGCTCTGCTTGTCTTCCTGTGAAGAGCGAACTGAACTCATCAGCTTCCTCTGGTCTCTGAGAGGCGCTGGAGGTGGACACAGGAAGTCTCAGCCCCGAAAGGTCTTCCGTGGTGCTGCAGATTTTGTCATCTCACACCTTAACCTCAGGGGAGACGTCCTCCTCGTCCCCTCTTCCTGGGATGGAGCACTTCAATCCCCACAAGTTTCCCCTGAAGTCACTGCAGAGTGGGTGGAGAGAGGCTGGGCTGAACTTTCTTGGTAAACTGAGAAGTGGATCAATAAAAACCAAAGGGTATTTTTCTGAACCACACCACCCCCAGCATTCCGTTTCCGGCAGGTAGGGCTGCAGCATCTCTAGCCATCTTCCCCAGGGTTTGGACCATGGCTTGGAAGGACTCCCCTCTGCCTTGAGTGCCTCTGGTATCTTTCCGTGGAAAGAATGACTTTCTTTGCCCTGGCTGATGGGAAGGCTCTTTTCTCTCTAACTTGGCTAACTGAAGGGAATTAGGGCTAGCACATCTGTGGGTAAAAGACATTTTGCTCCTCATTAGAGATAGGGGTAGGTGACGATTCCATCCTTAGCCCCTCCCTCTGGATGTGAACAGACACAGACGTCTGGCTGGAAAGATCCGTCCTGTTCTGTATCAATTCCCAATGCACCCCCTTTTCTGTCATGCAAACCTAGACTTCTGTTCCCAGCCACTACCTAAAGATGGGTTGAGGGACAGTCTCTCAAAGCTTGGACAAAATGCTTTAGGAGGGGGTGCCACTCAGAAGGGAGGTACCGCATCTCAGTCTGCATCTTGGGCACTGGCCCCCAGGGCTGAACTGGCTATAACCTTTGTTACTTTCTGTCTTTGACCTTTTAACAGAGGACCCCTTTTTAATCCATCCTCCACCCACTGCCTGCACTATGGTCAGCTTTGTACTAACATCTAACCTTATTTTGGTCATTTTTATATATATGTATATGTATATATATATATATATATATATAAGCTGATATATTTTCTTTATTGCCCAAGTTAATTTGAGTTGATTTTTTTATTATTTAAAAATGAAAATATTTGTAAGAAATTTAATGGACAATTGTCTTTATATTATTTACTGAAAGCTTCATCTGGTTTGCAATGATATGAAATATTCCTACAGTAGACCCTACCCAGGCCTGCTTTCTGAAAGGAGGGTAAACATAGACAGAAGGCCACCCAACACCTCAAAAACAGGGTAAATGGTTGAAATTCCCCATGTCCCTCTTTTCTTCTCTGGTGGTAGGATAGAATACTCTGACAAAAATAAACTTAGGAAACAAAATGTTTATTTTAGCTCCAATTCCAGGTAAGAGTCCATCACCCCTGGGAAGCAGTAGCAAGAGCCCAGCGGGTCACAGGACCTCCACAGTCAAGAGCAGAGAGGTGGATACATGCTGCTCACCTGCCTGCGTGTGCTCAGCTTCGTTCCTCCACTCTTATGCAGTTTAGGAGACACAGCCTAGGGAATGGTGCCACCCACAGTGGGCTGGGTCATCCATGTCAAATAAGTTAATTAGTATAGTTTCCCACAGATTTACCCACTGGCCAACCCGATGGAGGCAGTCCTTTGAGACCCCCTTCAGAGTTAATTCTATGTTGTATCACATTGACAGTTAAAACTAACATCATCCTCGGCAACAAACATTTTCAATTGACCCTATGTGGTGTGGCATTCTGAAGAGCGGAATGACTATTTCTCACGCTCTCACAGACCAGACTGTAGAAGGCAACGTGTGCTGGAATCCAGGCTTTTCCAGTGAACTTCTACATAATTTGCCCAAAATCATCAAACTTGGGGGTGCTCTTGTGAGAGAGGAAGAATGGCAATGAGGTGCCATGTCCCACATATATCCCCATTGCATGAGCATCATCGTACACCTGATTATTAACCATATTAGGGGTAAACCAAAATGAGAGTGACCTTGGATAGAATTGAGGTTAGCATTCTTACCTGTTCTGCAACCCGGACTTGATAGCACGTGGTTCTTCTGGATTTTTTGTTCTGATTTGTGGGTTCATTTCTTTACCTTGGCATCAGCACAATGGCGTTGAGTCCTTCATAGTTTGATATGAAGTAGGCTCTATCTTCCCCCTCATCTCCACAAATGATATCCTCTCTAATTTCAGTTAGCCTGTCCAGCTATGTGAGGAATCCTACGCAGATTTTGAATTTGATAGCATTGGGATTTAGGATGCTTGGAAGGGAAATCATTCTTGTATGCGGAAAGACTCTGGTATTTGGTTTGTTGATCTTTTATCTGGCATTCCCATGTAGTCTCCTACTGCCAAGGGGCTAAGTGATTCCATGTTGACCAGCATGGAATGAAGTCAGACATCCACTGGGGTTGACGTCTAGCTCGGCTGTTTTCTAACCTGTAGGAGGAGGTGACACTTGTTTGTTTCCCCGCTGCCTGGCTACCTTAGACTTGAAATAATCACACAGAAACCATATTAATTAAAACACTGCTTGGCCCGTTAGCTCTGGCTTCTTATTAGCTTACTCTTACAACTTAATTTAATGCATTTCTATTAATCCTTATATTGCCACGTGGTAGTGGCTTAATGGCAACGATTAGGCATGTCTGACTCTGTCTCTCTGACTCTGCCTTCTTCCTCCCAGCATTCTGTTCAGTTTTCCCCACCTAGCTCTGTTCCCCTATAGCTCTACTATAGGCCCTAAAACAGTTCCTTTAGTTATTAACCAATGAAAGCAATTACCTGTCTTGGGGATTGGAGGAATAGCTTGGTTCGTAGGAGTGCTTGCCTAGCATGCCCAAAGCCCCAGGTTTGACCCCCAAAACTATATAAACTGGGTATGGTGGCAGACACCTGTAATCCCAGTGTTTTGGAGATGAAGGCAGGAAGCTCAGTCCTCTGAAGCTACATAGCGACTGTGAAGCCAACCTGAGCTATCTAAGATCCTGTTTCTCGTCATCTTTGATGGAATATGTGGGGACAGAGTCACCTCCTCACTGGATCCCAAGTGACTAGATAGGACCTCGCTTAGAGGAGGCATGTTGAAAATAGCCTGTTCTGTCCAGATGTCTAGAACCCCCCCCCTTCGCCTCGTTGATTCAAACAATAGCTGATCCAGTGTTGGTGGCCCCCACTTGCTTTACCAACCCTCACAGTCACCCAGCTATCCTGTGAGGAGCTCTGGATTCTCCATGATCCTCCATGCCCTCAGATGAAAGTCCTCCACCACCTCTATCCAGGCATGCTCAAACATGGAGGCCTGCAAACCCCTAGGATCCTGAGCTGAGTATTCAACAGGGCTTCTCTTCCTGGGAACCCGAAATATTTCCTATTTGTGTTAGCCACAGCCAAGAGTGAGGTCACCTAACGTCTCACTCCAACAACAAGCATGATCTCCTGACCTCTCAGTCACCTGGAGCCTGTGTCTCTTGACCATGAAGCCGTGAGGGGTGTAATGGGCACCGTCAGGTTATCTATAGACAGACTCCTGTTTGATACTAGCCTTCTATCACTCTGAAGATGATCTCATTGATGTCAGCCATGGTGCTTGTGGGATGAAACCACTACCACCAAGGCCACCCAGTCGAATCCCTTCTACGGAAGTGGAAGCGGGCAAGCTGCTTCTTGTTGTCTCAGCAGCCCCGCTGTAAAAGCACCGCTCCGTGACTTGATACTTCTGTGCCCAGGTTGGGAACTGGTGGATATTCTGTGTTTTTCAGTGCTAACACCATCCAGCCTTCCACCTCTAGGTTTTGTTGCTGTTTTTACAAACATCTACTGAGAAACTTCTGTCTACCGGGTGTCACGGCAAAGGGTCCTAGGGGAACAGCAGCAAACCTAAGAAAACGCTCAGGTGCGTGCCCGGTTTCCCTCGGGGTTTGGAGGACACCGACTGGGGCTTGCCAGGTTTGTGACAGATGATCAGTTTCTCCTTCGTGACTATGCCACTCATTGTCCACAGCTGCTGGCAACCTGCAGCCCAAATCTGGAGCTGGGGACAGGGCATGGCCTGAGGGAAGAAGAATAACAGGTTTCTGGGGAGTTTGGGGACTGAAGTAACTCCGTCCATTTCAGTTCCTCACACGCAAAGATGGCCTTTGACTTGCTTCACACACCCAGCCCATGTTCCACCTGGTTTTCCCTACACAGGAAACATTTGGCAGTTGATGGAACAAAGACTTAGGGTCAGGTATAGCATGGGTTCTAATTGGTCTTAATAATAAAAACCTGGAGTCAAATATTGGGGTGAAAATTAAAAGATCACAGAAGTAAAGAAGCCAGCCACTGGAGAGACCTTTTACCTCTACTAAATCCTCAGACCCCAGGGAGCAAGATTCTGTCTCCACAAATGCTCAGAATGAATGCGCTGAGCTTCTGCTTCCTTTCCCCCTTTCCTCCTCTCTCCACCCAGTCACATCCCTTCTGGTTCCCACCTCCCCAGTGCTGGGATTAAAGGTATGAGCCACCACCATTTGATCCCTTTTCATTTTTAGACTGATTCAATCTCTTGTAGCCCAGGGTGGCCTTGAACTCACAGAGATCCGTCTGCCTCAGTGCTGGGATTAAAGGTATAGGCCTCTACTGCTTGGCCTCTGTGGCTAACTATTGTGGCTAGCTCCATACTCTGATCTTCAGGCAAGATTTTTTTTTTTGCTACAACACAAATAAAATATCACCACAGCCTTGTGCTAAGCACAGAGCTAACCTTACTCATTTGCAGCCTGTTAGAAGTCAAGACAGAGCCATAGGTGCTGCAAGCAGGCCAGACCTGCCCTTCTCTCTGAATGCATCCTGTGTTTAGAAGAGCACAGCAGTCAGGCATGATAGTGCACACCTTTAATCCGTGCACTTGGGAGGCAGAGGCAGGTGGGTCTCTGTGCATTCAAGGTCAGCAAGGTCCACATAGTGAGTTCCAGGACAGTCAGGGCTCTGTAGAGAGACCCTGTCTCTAAAGAAAAAAAAAAGAAAAAAAAAAAGAAAAGAAAAGAAGAAGAAGAAGAGAAGAGCCACAGCAGAGATGTGCTGAGGCCATCCATGTGGGTGTCCTTCTGCAGAAACAGAAGACTCTGGTCCATGTCTATGAGTTTGTGTGTCTGGCTGTGTGTGCATGTGTGTTATACACACACTTGTTCATAGTGGTCCCTGTCTCTGCAGCAGCAATCTTCATGGGTCCTTCTGCTGTGAGGGAGAGAGGCTCCCTATGATTCATATGTCTCTTTGGAAGCATTACAGTTTTTAGTGTGCAGCACCCCTATATCACCAGCCCCCCACTCCCTTTTAGCAGGCAGGGTGATGACTTGAAGCATCGTGCCTGTGGTTTTTGTAACAGGAAGTGATTTAGATGCCGAAAGCTAATTTTAGATAGGTTGATATGGGGCTTGCTAAGAATGTTTCAGGCTCAAAGCTCAGTCCCTTATTCTTCTTGCCTATAAGGGATGGGCAGTTTCCCACTGTCCCTGTCCCTGTCTGGCCAGTGAGCTCATGCCCAGCTGGACTGCTTTCTCTGGTGGAAAGCAAAGCTGGTTTTCCCTGAATTCCAGGCTGCCTGAATCATTGCTCGGGGCCTCGGGCTCCAGGCAGAGTTTTATGAGTCAGCACAAGCCTGGCACTAGGCCAGGCAGACACAGGACCTCTTGTCCCTAGCTAACAACAGACTAGACTTCTTGGGGTCCTGTCGGGACAGAGCCACAGAGCCATCAGCCCTCACCCAGTCAAGGCCAGAGATTGAATGAGGCTTCTGAACCAAGGGAAATGGTATCTTGGAAGATAGCCATTTAGGTCGACCCATCTGGAACTTTTCAGAATTCTCCTCAGACCCATGGGATGTCCACCCTGGAGCCCTGCTGAAAGCTGAGGTACTAAAACAGGCGGGAGTGCTGACCCAGAGGCCTCACTGGAAACTCTCAGAGCTAAGCACTTTGTCTTTCTCTACCACGACCTGAAATGTGGAGCCCCATGCTCCCCTCCACAAAGGTCCTCAAACACAATTCTATCTGTTGCTTCATTCCTAGGACTTCCACAGTAACCCTGACAACAGAATGCGATCCCCAATATCTGGGGAGTAGCTAAATCTCAGAGTGCTGAGAGAGATGGCCCAGGACCCACAGTTCATTCAGGCACCGAAAGCTGACCAGTTGCGAGCTGTGCCGTTCTGTCAATGAGGTGCCTGACTTTCAGGGAGAGAGCTCTGCTTACATTGGATCTCGCAGCCAGCTGTCAGCTGCTGTCACACACTGGAAGCCAAGGAAAGCGCTATTTAAATCTGTTAGTGCCTCATTCACCGGTTGCCCTGCTCCAGGTGAAGGACAGCCTAGGAGAAGGGTGGACCTGTAGGATTTGACTGAGCTCAGGTGAAGCTTCAAGACAAAGGAACCTGTCATTGGGCTTGGGGAGATGGCTAAGTGGGAGAAAAATAGCAACAGCAACAACAACAACTCAGGAGTGGTGACATGCACGGTACCCTGTGCTGGAGACGTGAAGACGGCCTAGCCTAACAGCTTGAGTCCCAGACAGGGAGAACCCTGTTCAAAATAAAACAAGAGAGAATAACACCAACACTCTCGACCTGACGACCTCTACACCCAGCCGTACACACATACACCTGCGCGCACACACATATGCACCTGCACACACACACACACACACACACACACACGCGCGCGCACCCCCACCGGTGAGCATGCACACAAACGCTGAGAGGAAAAGAGCATGTCATCTTGGATGACAGATATTTAGGCTGACACAGCCCTCGGCCATTTGTAAGTGTCTCACAAGGAGCTGCTTCTGCAGACCTCAGAGACACCTCATGCACTTTGCCAGAGACAAACACCAGACACGGCCTCTGTGACTTCCATAATTTATCATTCCCCTAAGGAGGGGCGAGCAGGCCCGGACGGATGACTGACTCCCGAGTCAAGGCTGAGCTCACACCAGGGAGGATGACCTTGTTGTCAAAACAGCCCCAGTGTTTGCAGGTTGGTGACACACGAGTAGATGGTGTGAGCTAGGCCCTGCTTTGAGAGTTCCATACAAGATGTCTTTGACCCATTTTCTAGGGCTGCGGCGACAGGAGGAATTTTTGGCCACATCATAAAGAGTTTTGTGGCCACCTCTGGTAGAGCAGCTCAGGAAGCCGTCATTTTCCATGATTAGGTTATTAGTCATAAAAGTGACCCCTGCCCCACCCCCTACTCCTTATGCCGCAGTAGGCTCATAGTGCAGAGGATGGCTCCAAGAGTCTGCAGCCTTAGTCAGGAACCAGGAAGGTCCTGGGCACAGACATCCAGCTTTCTGTGTCTCTATCTGTTGGCCTCACAGCCCCGTTCCAACCTCTCCAGCACTTCATCCTTCCTAGGCAAGAGATCTCTTACCATCTCATGGAAGGGTATGGGTACAGTAGACTCAACCAAAAAGAAAATGTGTTCTCTGAGGACTCAGTGACTGAAGGGTCCAGCCTACAGCCTCTCCGAGGATGCTCTATTTAAGAGAGAAAGTCTGAAGACGCAGGCATTTCTAGAGGACTGCTTGGAGACTCTCAGGAAATCACACGGGCTCGGAGCTCTTGCCCATTAGACAGACAGGGTCATGTTGGCCTATGGTCACACCAGGATACCTAGGACCTTCCCTTGAGTGTGAGTCAGTTCTCTGGGAATTCACCTGGTCAGTCCACTATGCCTAGTTCCTAGAGGGTCTTATCCTGAACTTCCAGGTGCTTCTGAGGAGCCTTCCTACTTCACAGAGCGCCACCACACCTAGAGGTTAAGACATCCAACCCCAAACCCATCAGGGCAGTCATGTGACTTGCTCAAAGTGGGAGCATTTTCCTAGTGTTTGTTTAAGGACATTAGAATTATGTGTTGCTGTTGGTTGTTTATTTGAAAGTCAACCTTCCCCCCCCAAAGACTTAGGTCATTGCCTTGATTCTGTAGGGACTGGGACCAGCCTATGGCCCGTCTTTTAGGGACATGGAGGACTCTGTCAATGCCTGTAAAGTGGTGAAAGATACCCACCCACCTTGTCAGGTACCACTTGATAGTCACCACTTGATAGGTCAGGAGAGTGGGCTGGGAAGCAAATTAGCCTCAAAGCTTTGGCCTGTCTTGTAGGGAAAAGCTTTCTCAGCATGGGGAATTCAGGAGCATGGCTCACCCATCTATGGAGGCAGGAGCTACACTCAGAGGGCAGTGTGCCCAGTGCCAGTTCAGAGGAAGGCTTGGCAGGTAAATGAGACAGACAAGAAGCTGAGAGGACAGCTGGTCACCGTCACCCACCTTGGAAAAGCCGGTATAGGCATCGGTGTGGAAGTCTCTGAGACAGCATGGGTGAGTGAGCCCCTGACGCGGCTGAAACTTTCTTAAGTAGACATACTTTTCAGTTTCTCACACGTCCCCACCTTAATCAACAATGCTGACCACAGCCAACAACCTTCTCAGTGACTCAGGGCCACAGTGGGGCTGGCCATTGTTCACTGAATCTAGCTGAGGCTACAACAGGACCAAGATAGGATCAAGCCTGTATGTTCTCTGATTGTCATCTGAGCAGAAGTCCCACAAGCCAGCTGCCTTTTATTGTCTTGTTCTTTTGGGAGTGTGGTGGCGGGGGCAAGCAACTTGGTAGAAATAGCCTCATCTGTAGAGTCCAAGATATCTGACTTCGGTTCCTGACTGTATCCCACAGCTAGGACTGGGGCCGTTCCCTAAAGAATAGTTTACTCCAGTTAAATTCATTTGTTCTTTCTCCACTCGAGCATCTCTGTGCACTGGGTGCTGATTTGGCCACCTGGGCGTGATGAGTAGATGATGCAGATAAATATTCTTGCCTATGTGTCTATGTATGTATGTGAGCTAGACTTGATGGCGCACACTTGTAATACCAGCACTGGGGAGGCAGAAGCAAGTAGACCCCTGTGGCTTTGAGACCATTCTAATCTACATAGTGAATTCCAGGCCAGCCATGGATACGCAGTGAAGCCATGTCTCAAACAAAACTAAAAATATAAAACAAAATAAGATATTTATAAACATTTTTAAATTGTAATTAAAGAATTAAAAAAGAAACACATCATGTTTGTTGGAGAGATGGCTCAGCAGTTAAACGTGTATAGACCCAAGTTTAGTTCCCAGCACCCATATCAGGCAGCTCGTAACTGCCTGTAGCTCTAGCTTCCGGGGATCTGATGCCCTCCTCTGTCCTCCATCTGCATTCATGTGCACACACCCACATAATACACACAATTAAAAGTAAAATGTATCTTTGTGAAAATGTAAAAAATTATCATAGACAATACGCAGTTAAAATAAATAAACCCATAAATAACAATACATAAATAAAATAACACCTTGGGAGGAGACAAGTTCAGAGAAAAACAAAACAACAGTGTCTTGGTCAGGGTTACTACTGTCATGATGAAATATCACAACCAAAACAAGGAAGCAAAGCATTTATTTGGCTTATATTTCTACATCATAGTCCAACATTGAGGGTAGTCAGGATGGGAACTGAAATAGGGCAGGAACCTGGAGGCAGGGGCTGATGCAGAGGCCATGGAGGGGTGCTGCTTACTGGCTGGCTCCCCATGGCTTGCTCAGCCTGCTTTCTTATAGAACCCAGGACCACCTGCCCAGGGTGGTCACACCTACAATGGACTGGTCCCTCCTTCATTGATTGTGAATTAAGAAAATGCCTTACAGGCTTGCTTGCAGCTCAGTTTTATAGAGGCATTTTCTCAGTTGAGGTGCTCTCCTCTCGGGAACTACAGCTTGTGTTAAGTTGACATAAAACCAGCCAGCAAAGACAGGTTGGGGATGTAACCGTTTAGGGTGCTTGCCTACAGAAACAGGAAAATAAGTGGGACCAGTGCACAGGAGTGACCGTGGAAGAGGCTGAAATCCTGAGTAGTGTGGACATGGAAGTTCTCTAAGGAGATAACATCTGAGCTGAGATTTGGAGGCAGTTAAGGAGTTAGAAGAGGAAAGAGAAGGTGCAAAGGCCCTGGGGCTGATGTACTCTAAGAACAGCTGGCCAGTATGATTGGAAGAGTAAGGGAATGGAGTCAGGGAGGTGATGGGAGGATAAAGGGGAACTTGTAGTGTCCAAGCTGGGGTCCCCTGGAGGGTTCTGAATAGGGTGACATCATCTGACCAGCATTGTAATAGGAACTCTCTGGTTCTACATTGAGAGGAGGGTGCCAATGCAAGCGGATGTTAGCTATCAAGAACCGTGACTTGAACCACATTGGGAGCAGTGGTGAGAAATGCTGAATTCTAGATATGCTTTGAAAAGAGAGCCCTCCGGGGCTGGTGTATTGGATGTGCAAATGGCAGAGAGTTGAGCCAAAGGCTCTGAGGGCTGAGTTCTGAGTAGCCGGGAAGACAGACTTGACTATGGTAAGATGAGATGCTGGGGTGGACGGGCTTGAGGGACCTTCAGGAGCTCAGCTCAGAACATCTCCAAAACGAAGGCTGGAGAAGTGGCTCAGGTGGCAGAGTGTGTGCATAGCATACATGAAGCTCTGCATTTGATCCCAAGCACAGTGCAGAACAGGTCTGGTCGCACCCACCTATTGTACCAGCACTCAGGAGGTTGGAGGCAGGAGGATGAGATATTCAAAGTCATCCTTAGCTGCACGGTGAGTTTGTAACAAGTCTGGACTACATGAGAAACTGAGAGAGAGAGAGAGAGAGAGAGAGAGAGAGAGAGAGAGAGAGAGAGAACATGAGACAGACAGAAACAGGAAGACAGAGACAGACATAGAGTCAAAGAGGCAGACAAGGGAGGTGGAGGGAAAGGGAGGCAGAGACAGACAGGGAGAGAGAGGGAGGGAAAGACAGACAGACAGACAGAGAAAATGAGAACGTTACCGGGTGTGGCAAGATGAGCTAGCAGTGTGTGGGGGTGCCCGGCCCTTGTGCTACTTTCCCTCTCCTTCATTCATCATACATACAGCTGGGTGGAGTGTGAGCCTCTGGGGTCCCCAGGCAGGTTTCTATAGCAACAATGAGCTAATCTGAAGCCCAAACAGACTCCTCCTGGGCAGGTTTTCTTGCCGTCAGGAAACTTGACAACAGGGTCTTTAGATATGTCGCAGGTTTCTCAGCGATGCTGACATGGAGGCGGGGGCGGGTGGCTGAGGAGTCGCTGTGTCATCAGTGCTGTGGGGTCCAGGCAGCCCTCTCTTCTGTGCCTTTGCCCTTCCCTCGTCTGTCCCTCAGCTGTCAGAGAACAGGAGGCATGCCCCGTTTATCTCCATGACAGACCTTATTCATATTCCCGAAGCCGCTCTAATTGCTGTGTAACTGTTGACAAACGTCCCGTGAGATGGGTACAAATCACCCCCACTTTCTGGTGAAGGACAAAGACTCAGAGATGCTTATCCCATGACTTCAGTGAATCAGGGTTTGGAAAAGTCTTAGCAGTGCTGTGTCTCCCACGTGTCTGATATATGTCAGTTATGGAGTATTAAATTTAATTTAATTTTTATTAATTTAGTGTGTGTGTATATGTGTGTGCACACATGTGCGTGTACATGCGTGCATGTGCATGCCACATTACTTATATGGATGGCAGAGGACAATTTCAGAGAGTTGATTCTCTCCTTTTATCATATGGGTACGAGGGATTGAACTTGTGATCAGGTTTGACAACACCTTTACCTGGGGAGCCATCTCTTTGGTTCAACCATTATTAATGTCACCTCAGTAGTTCAAGATGTACTTCTGTGTACCAGAAAGGAAAGGAATTCCTCTAGAAGTTTCTCTTACCAAAAGATAATTCGCTCACACCACACCAGGTGACAACTTCCTCTGAGTTCTTTTAATCATTTCTCTCTGGGTGATGTTGCTGACGTGTGGCACGTGTTACTAAATGCACAAACAATAGGTAACAGATCCATAAGGGGATGGGTCCATACTTTATTCTGTTGGCAAGAACTCGAGGCACCCGGAAATGCCATCTCTACGTATGGGATGTTCAAAGTTTTCTTGTTTAAGACGTTTAGCAATCAACTTGCATCATTATTAAGATGTCTGGTTGTTTATTGTATTTTTTCTTGTTTGTTTGCTTTTTCTGTTTTAACATTGGTTTGCATGGCCAGGGATCAGCCAGGGGTCTTCTTATGGCCCTCCATCTTGTTTGTTTTGAGACAGGATCTCTTTACCAAATCTGGAGCTCCAAGGCTGGTGAACTCCAGGCATACGCCTATGCCTGCCTCCTTGGAGCTGGGATGACAGGTGTGCACTGCCATACTTGACTTCTGTGGCTGAGTTTTTGAGATGCCTTGGAGATGATCCAGTGGGACTGGCTGTTACTTAGACAATAAGTTGTGTTCAGTGGCCATGGTTGCTTTGTATGAGAGCCAGTTAAACTTGTTATAATTCGGAGGGGACAGGATAAAGAGGATGTGTGAGTTGAAGTCATTTAAGATCTCTCTCTCTCTCTTTCTTTGGGGCTCACTTTTGCTCAGTCACTTGATTCTTAGAGGGCTTTTATACCTGGTAGAAATGTGTAAAAAAAAAAAACAACAACCTGAGATCACATTGTTGCTCTCGCTTCTGCTTGGTGGTATGAGGGTACCAGGTAAATTGGGACATCTTTATGAGTTCTAGGATAACATAATTTTTTTGTCCAACGGCTCTGCTTAAGGGCCTCCTGTAAAGCTGGCACACAGGAGTGTAGGACTATCTTCTGGAGTCATTAAATTCTGGAGATTTGGTTCATGGACGCCAGGCACCACAGCTATTAAATAGCAAGTGAGTGCCAAATAGGCAAACTTTCTTGGCCTCTAAAGGAGGTCATGAGACAGACCAGCTTTCCAAGGGGTCTCTCGAGGAAGCTATAAAAAGGTCTAGAAGGTGAGTATCCTCATACTGGCCTTCAAGACGGGGTATCCGTTTCTAGGAAACCAGTATCTTGGCCCTTCTGAACCCTGCTGTCGGGTCTCAGTACTGCTCTTGAAAATGTTACAGTGTTACACACTCTCTGACTCCCCGCATTCCAATGTGGGGTGTCATACCTACTAGAGAGGATATGAATACCTGATCCTGGGCATCAGCCCCACCTGGCATAGCCACAGTTGGCTGATGAGAGTGACTTTGGTAATCACTTTTGCTCTAACACTGAGTGCTCGCTCCCACAGTGCTCCTCTCTTCCCTGACACTCCATGACACCGTGACTGTCTTCACTCCCATTGCTGCCCCTTGGTGTCGGCATCTCTGGCCCTTCAGCTTTGGCCTCACAGGGTCATGGAAGCTCAGTGGAGAGGAATGTTCTTTCATTGGTGAGCCATGCGACTCTGGCAAATGTTGCCTTTTTTCCAGGGAGTCTCCCAGCAAATCCGCATATATCACCAACCTCATAAAACAACCTCTTCTTGCTCCCCTGGAGCTGGGAACTCAGATGCTGCTTCACACCAATAGGATGCCAGCTGGGCCATCTGATGAGCAACATCCTGCAGCTTCCGTGGGTGTCACCCTTAGGTGTCAGCCCAGATCAAAGGCAGGTCAAGTCCTGAGTGGCCGGCAGTGGGCAGCAGCAATGATATTGACCTCTCTATGTTCTCACATTTCAGGGTTATGGGGATCCAGGAAGAAAGACACCTGCTGGATCTTAACCAACGCCTTGCTGGGGCTGTAGCTAGTCTGCAGAATGCATGCCTACCATGCTCAAAGCCCTGGGTTTGAGGCCCAGCCCTGTGTAAAACCAGGAAAGGTGATGCATTCCTAAAATCTCAGGGCTTGGGAGCTTGAGACCGGAGGATCAGGAGTTTCAGATCCACCTGGGCTATGTAAGACCCTGCTTTAAAAAAAATCAAATGTAAGTCCATAATCCCTAAACATGAAGCAGTTCAGCTGAGTCAGGCCTCCATTCTCCCCTTGACATCTGCCCCCATTTCCTTCTACTAAATGTCCCTTCTGTGCATGGACATCTGTCCGTAGCCTCCAGAACACAGGCCAGTCAAGGAGCAGAGAATAGGGAAGATGAGATAAGGAGATTTCATGTTGCAGGACCTTGATCCCTGAGGCCCCTGCCTCCTAGGCTCCAGCCTCTGTCCACTTACTTCCCTTGACCATTCTCCCCACTTGTGTTCTACCCTCCAACCCAGGCTATCACCTGATAGGGCACAGATTTCGGGACACTGCATAGCCAGAGTGTTTCTTCAAAACATCATGACTCTCAGTTCTCAGCCAAGTGTTGCCTCCTCCGGAAGAGTCCCAGCAACCACCTAGCATCTCTATACCTCCCCATCTATCTTCTTCATCCCTTGGGTTAGATGCTGAGAATTTACCAGTCCACTGCTTTGCTATCTATATCCTTTGCTAGCCTGTAAGCTCCAACAGATCAGGGACCTTGTCTTGGTTCCTCTGTAGCCCCAGGGTTCAGGATGATACCTTAAACATAGTGGGTGCTCAGTTTTCATTGAATGGATGGCTGGGTGGGTCCATCCTTCAGAAGACTCATGGGGCCAGATGCTGGACTATTGAGCTGTCTCCAGATGATCTGGGTGCTACTGTGTGAAGACTGTTGCACCTGTGTTCCCAGAAGACGGGGCAAAAGCCTTTTGGTTTGGTGGCCGCTAACCAGTAGGCTGTGTGACTTTTTCAAAGCAACAGGAAGCCAGATTCTGGAGATAAGAATGGGAAAAGGGCCAGAGGCTGGGAAATGGAAGCTGCCAGCCAACCCTGTGCTTCTCCCTGGGGATGCCCAGACCTCAGAGGCTGCCTGGCAGCCCCACATGCTTCCTGTGGAGAGCATGGAGAGGAGATCCCCTCTGAAGGCCCTTCATCTGGGGCTGCCCCAGAAGCCTCACACTTGTCCTCTCAAGTGGTCAAGATGCAGGGCTCCTGTCACTTTTAGGCTCACGCATGGACACTTGGGGCCTGCCCAAACATGGGATATTAGAGTTAGATCCATGTATGTTCTACCCTTGGCTCCCCTCCCCCTCTTTTTAGTCTTCCCTTTGGTTAAATCGGCTTTACCACACTGACGGGTATGAGGGGGTTCCCATCTCCTGAAGGGGTGACGAGCTAGAGGGCTGAGATTCTAGGTTGGAGAGGCAGCCTGGGGGGGGGGGGAGGGGGTTGGCAGGAAGAGCTCAAGCTGAGGTTTGCACAACAGACGGAGGACAGACACTGGAGGGCCCAGCATCTCTATCTGGCAGCGATTCAAAATCACAGGGCTTCGGTGTGCGCTTGAGTGTCATGTCTTACTGTACCGAGTGGCCGGAGAGGGACAGACAAGCAGCTGCTGAGCTTCTGAGGCTTTAGATCGGGGCTCATCTCTACCACCCTCTGGGTGTGTGATCCTGGACAAGTCATGCATCTCTGCTGGCAGCTTCGATTGCCTCATCTGCAAGGCAGGGTCGTGTCCCTCTCCCTCCCTCCCTCCCTCCCTCCCTCTCTCTTTCATACACGTGACTGTGACTGTGATGAGTCTTAAAGAAGTAGCAGAAGTCATTCCAGTGCCAGCGCTGCCTGGGCTTCAGCTCCCCCCTCCTGTACCAGGGTCCTCAAGTAGGCTAGTGAGATAAAGCTAAGGAAGCTAGAAAACCTCTGTCCTGACTCAATGACTTGCCCCACCCTAGCCTCTGGCTCAAATTCTGGAGGCCTTAGTCAGGAAGTAGGGGTCTGTTTTCCCAGGGCTGGGGTTTCCCTATAGGAAACAGGACAGCTTGGTAGAAAAGCCCTGGAAACAAATGGATGTCGTCCTGCCTGAGAGCTAGCAGCTGCCAGAGTGGACGGGTGGACCGGTCAGACTTGCCCCTTGGGGAAACCCAGACATGAGCTGTCAGGACAGCTGTTCCTGTCCACCCTGCTCTAGCGAAGCCCTGGGTAGAGCTCAGTGCGGGACAGCTGATATGACTTGTAGTCCTGAGGCTCCCCCCCCCCCACAATCGTGTGACTATTCTGCCTATCCAAAGGCCCACCACTCAAGCTCCCTCTACCCACATCATCTCCCCATGTCCCCCACCTGCCCCAAGACGTCCCACCAGCAGACGCCACCTCTCCCTCACACTGTACTGCTCCCTCCAGGATCGGGGGACATTTCCACCCGGAGACCTCAACTCTTGCCCCAACTGGTTCTCATTGTTCTCGATGACCAGCTCTCACTGGATTCTTCTGCAGCGTCTCCCTTCTATGTTTAACTTCTAAGTGTGCTCATTTCTTGAGCTAGGGTTGGTCCCTTCTGTTGTCCTGTTCTGGAGGTCTCAGGCTGTTGGTCAGAAAGCCACAGTATGGCTCGGCCCTCTGACCAGTGTCCCTGATCTTTCTTAACCTGCCACACTTGTCACCTCATGAGCACCATCTCACGTGAGTGGTATCCCAAGACGTGTCTCTGCTAGGCCTTCTCTGTCATGAAGCCACCTTAACCGTGAACTGTTGGTCCAGAATTCTCAGAGCTGACTTTAGCTTATCCCTGTCAAGCTCTCATTAGACCATCCGGAATGAATGACTCCCGATGGATCCCACCTAGGCATGCTCACCATCTCCTAGATGACTTTTCCTCCTTGCACAGACCTCTCTGATGGTACCTGCTTAAGACAACTGTTCTCGGGCACAATACTCCACCCCACAACTGAGTTGGGGCTGAATCTGCTCACTATTTATAGGGCCAAGTGACTATGAGGTGGTGTCCATGATAACTGTGTCTGAGACACAGTGTTCATCCAATATCAGAGGGGCAAGGGATCATACCAAAGTCATTTCTCCTGAGGAGCTGAGGATGATAAAGCCAGGGTCTTTGAAGGATGACTGGGCGTATCCCCAAAGGAAAGAAAATTAAGATAAAGCAGTGGAATCTCTTTTTTCCCTCATTAGTGTAAGATTGTTTTTATTTAACTGATACACAAAACTTAAAAGTTGTACATGCTAATGGGGTTTACCATGTAATGTTTAATACACATATGCATCATGTAAATCAGGTGAAATACATTCATCTTCTCAAGCATGTGTCCCTTATCATAGCTTTAAACTTTCAAAATCCATTCTAGGATTTTCAGACATGTAACTCCACAGTTGTCATCTGAAGTTGCTCAAAGCACAACAGTGTCTCGGAGTGTCCCACTCCTGCCGGAGGGCGACTTAGTGCCCGTGGACCCACCCTTCTCTCCCTCCATGCCATACTCTTGTAACCCGCCCCAGCAGTCCCAGCTTCTGTGGGATCAACATTCGTAGATTTCCACGTGTGGCTGTGCCCAGGTGGTATTTGTCTTTCTGTGACCTACTTATTTCATTGGCCACAATGATGTTCAGTTCTATCCATGCTCTAAATGGCAGAATTGCTTCTTTTTGATGGCCGAGGGCTTTCCCATTGTGTACGTGAGTATTTCCTCTATTCTTTCATCAGTTGATTGGCACATGGGGTGTTTCCCTAAAGCAATGGAATCTCATTGTAGAGGTTGTAATCAGGCTTCTGACTCAGTTGCCTAGGGTCAGGTTTGTCCTTGGCATTTTGAGATAGTCTTGGGAATGCCCCCACAAGATTGGGGTATTTCAGGCCTTCCTTGACGAGTGAAGAATTTCTACAAGTTATTGGGAGGCCTTCAAAAGATAGCCGCTAACGCCAACCCTTCGTGGTCAGCTTATGCTTAAAAAGTTGCTTAATGTAGCCCCCGCACACTGATCTTTTAGAAAACCCTAAGGGACTGTCCTAAGGTCAGTGCTCAGGAGCTCAGCTGGGACCAGGGCAAAGACAGTGTGACAGCTCAGTCGCTCCTCCTGCCCAATCCTGCTTCAGGCCTTCCTTTTCCACAGGGCTCAACCACAAGGGCTCTTTATGATAAAGGTCCTGTCTGACTCAGAGTCCACTTCTGACAGCACCTAATCTATACCATCTAGTTCCAAGATGACTAGGAGGGAGGTGGGCGCCTGCAATGTTGGGGTCTTGAGCTAGATTCACCCCTTGAGGCCCCACCCCCAATATGCAGGTGAAGCAGCCTCTGATGCAATTGTTAAAACTTTCACCCGTGTTAGAAGATGAGGCATTAGCTCATGGGTGGCCCCAGGTGCTGGAAAGATACAGGGAATTCCCTACTATGGAGATAATGGTATTGGCAAGTTTAGCTGAGTCTCAGGAAAAGATAATTTAGAGACTGAGGTGATCAATTGCTGATGAAAATCTAGTTATGAAAGGCCTCATTAGTGCTGGAAAACAACCCTTGCCTCTTACAGGAGAGAAGCAAAAACCGAGAGTCAAGTGCAAGACTTGTCGATAACAATGTCTCTGTCTCAGACATAGTTTGAGTGAATAGCCCAGGGTTTCCAATGTTGGAAGTAGTCCTTGGAAGGTGGTGGACCCACTAGGAGGTAACTAGGTCATGAGTTGGGGTGCTGCCCTTGGAAAGGGTTGCTACTGGTCTTGTGGAGTGAGTCATTTGTTCTCACAAGAGTGAGCTATTATAGAACATCACGCCTAATCCACGAATCTCTCTCATTCTCTCTGGCTTCCTGTCTTGTCACGTGTCCTCTTTTTGTTGCACACACTCCAGCCAAGATTCCAACCACCATGACGTAATGTAGCTAGGGGGCCCTACCAGCACTAGCATCCTGCTTCTTGGCCTTGAAGCCCCAAAGCTGGGAGATACAGTCCTTTTCTATACAAATCCCAGCTTTAGACATTTTGATATAGCAGCAGAAAGAGATGGGTTCCAGTGGGCAAACTCCCAACTATACAAACACAGAGCCTCCATTGAGACAGAACAAGACCTTTACACATGATCTAGGGAGTCTTGCTATACTGAAAATCTTGGATCCTCAGACGACTCCTAAACCCTAGAGCTTCAGGAGTAACTTGCTCAACTCTCTTGAGAGGGGAATTCTCTCTCGTTTTAAAAAGATAGTACAGAACCTCCATCTTCTGCTCCCACCTCTCCTCTAGGCCAATGACTGCAATCACCATAAACTGGCTGGATGTGCCCGATTGAAGTTCTAATTTGCTGTGGTAAATACAATGGCCAAAAGCAACTTGGGGAGAAAAAGTGTATTATTTTACAGGTTACCATCACTGGGGAAAGTCAAGGCAGGAACTTAAGGTACGAACCTGGAGGCAGGGACCACAGCAATGATGTTTACTGGCTTTTTCAGTCTTTAAGGCTGGCTGGTTGCCTTAGTCATCCAAATCTGGTATGAAGTCCTGGAGGGTTTCTGGAGAGTCGCTAGTCAGTAAAGGTAGCCTAGAAACACCTGCTTTAATATCAGTAAAGGAATCAACAGCAACAATGTGATAAATCGATTTGGCGGCAAGATGGATGGCTGAGCAGGCAAAAGGCAAGTGGACTTTGGTTGGCCATGTCCTTTTTGATCTGCTTCCAGACTGCCCACATTTAGAGTGGCTCTTCTCACATCAGTGCAGACAACCAGGATAACTATCACAATGATAACTGGACCAAAGGACTACACGTGGAGGAAGGGTGCATACATCCTAGCTATCAAGTCCCAGCAAGAGTTGAGAGAGAATGCATTAGACTGGATTCTGAGCCAATGGTCAAACATAAGTCTGGATGAGAACACTTACTGTCACAGGAGAACTCTCCAAGGATACAGGGTTTAAAACTAAAGCAAGGCCCAAGGAGAAGGTATGGACATTGATACTGTGGTTTCAAGAAGCATGATGGAAAGGTGGCAGACATTATGTCTCATAGAAATGCCAGAATTGCTGTAGCAGTATACATTTCCAGGAATTGGATGTACAAGACTACATGTACTAAGCAGGGCTGAAAAAAAAATCTGAAGGCCTAGAAGATACCAGAACAGGAAGGAACATTCTGGAAAGAAAAGCGTTCAGTATTGCTACAAAGTAAAGTTCTCTGCAAGCCAATATCTATCTGCAACAGAACAGGTCCTCAGAGAACTAGCATCACTATTAGTGATAGGATGGCAAGATTCTGAGATAAGTACTGGTGATGGTACTCAGGTAGGTAGCCCAACTGCAAGTGGCAAGGTGAGAGAGAGAGAGAGAGCGAGAGCCTGACTCATAGGAAGTTATGAAGATGGCCATGGAGCACAGCATCTTTAGCATCAAAATAAATTAGAGGCCAACAAGGATCTTCTCATTCTTTTTTTTTTAAGATTTCTTTATTTTATGTAAATGAATGCTTTGCTGTGTGTATGTATGTGTCCTGTGTGCATCCCTGGTATTCATGAGAGTCCAGAAAGGGCACCGGACCCCTGGAACTAGAGTTATGCGTGTGGGGTATTGTCAGCCATCATGTAGATGCTGAGATTTGAACCTGGGACCTCTATACCACAGAGCTATCTTTCCAGTTCCCAAACTACTCATGGTTTGCAGTCAAAAGAATCAATCACAGATGATGTGATGGTTAGTTTTATTCTTCAACTTAATAAAATCTAGAGTCACCAGAGAGGAGAGTTCCAATGAGGGATTGTTTAGATGAGATTGACCTGTCCACATTTTCTGTGGCTTAGTTAACTGAAGTGAGAAGAACCACCATGACTGTGGGAAATACCATCCCTTGGTGTTGGGACCTGACCTGTGTAGGAGGAGAGAACATGAACAGAGTGTGGTCATCTCTGTCCCCTTCTGCTCCTGACTGAACGTGACAGCTTTCTTAAGTCTCTGCAATTGTGACTTCCTGCTGTCATGGACTGTAATCTGGAATGGAGAGTTCAAACCCTTTCTCCAAGTTGCTTTTCGTCATGTGACCATTAGAATGAGAATGGCCTCTTTAGGTTCACATGCTTGAATGCTTGGACCCTAATTAGTGGAACTGCTTGGGAAGGATTAGGAGGTGTGGTCTTATTGGAGGAGGTGTGTCCCTGGGGGTGGGTTTGGAGGTTTTAACTCTGTCTCTCTGCCTCATGCTTGTGGACAGAGATGAAAGCGCTCAGCTACTGCTCCAGTGCCACGTCTGCCCGTCATCTTGCTGTGCACCATGATGGTCATGGGCTCACTCTCTGAACTGTAAGCCCCCAACGGTAAGCCCTTCCTGCTCTAAATTGCCTTGGTCGTGGTGTCTTATCACAGCCACAGAGACGTAACTAACACAGTAAGGGGGTTCTTTTGTTTTGTTTTGTTTTTTAATTACAACAACAGAAATGAAACTGGGACAGATAATCAATCCAGACACCCCAGTACAATGTTCCCTTTTATTAAAGAATCATCCAGATCTCCCAAAATGAAGGAGAAGACCTATGCGACCACAGCAAGCGTGCGTGAGAATGTGCCAGGAAGACATATGGCCATTCACCTAGGTATACATGTGTGCTCAGAAAAAAAAGAGAAGAGCCAAACATTTTGAGGATCACAGAACTCAGAAGCTGAGTTGCAATTATTACTTGGAGACCGTTAATGGGTATAAATGTGGGCTGAGAAAGAAGTGGATTCCTGACTGGAGTCATATTCAGAGCCACCTGCAAGTCCGTAGGCCCTCCCAGGAATATAACAAGGTAAATGCATTTGGTAATTAGCACAGCACCTACATTGGGCTGTGGCCTATACAATAAGGGCTAAGTGGAAGCCTCCAAATTTTCTCCCTCTTCTAGATAAATAAATAAATAAATAAAACCCATCATCCCATCTGGGAGGTACTGGCAGCAGTCAATGACATCGTTAAGGATCTAAAAGGGGATTCCATGGTATCTCACTTAATCAACCTTCAAGATCCAGATCAGCCTTGGGTTATAACAGTGGGCTAGTACCTCTCCATCAAGAGAAGAGCCAAACCAAGTATAGCCAGGGTTGTATCAACGTGCTTCCCAGATACTGTATCTTTGCCACAGTGTATGAACCCGGCCTCAGGCAATGGGGCAGGTGACCACTGCTCTGGTGACACTATTCTTCTCTGTCCATGCTGGTTATAGTTTATATTCAGTTGGGACATGGAAGCCTACATTTCTAAGGCAAGGTTGATTCCTTTGACCTTTGGTATAAGGTTCTAAGAGGCCTGAAGTTTCTGGAACATCCTTTATAATATCCCACTGGTCTGGCCTATCAATAACATAAGACGAGTTGAATAAAATCAGTGGTCATGGCAAAGCATAGGCAGCCCAGGAAATGAGCCCTTTGGGCATCAGAGCCTGCCTCAGCCGTAAGTTGTTCAGAGAACATGATCACGGATCCTGGAGCATGCCAGGACATTTCCCAAGAAGTATGTGGCAAATTATGACATCTTGGGCTTCCCTTCTTGAAGAAAGAGCAGCTGTGGCAGGCCTTCTGGGGTGGCAGATGTAACCTATTACAGATGTTAAGAGCCTGAGGTGATTACTCTGACCAGTTACTCTGGCAGTTACATAAAATCCTGCCACCTTTTGGGTGGGTACCCAGGCAGGAAAGGTCTCTGTAGTATCTCCAGGCCAAATGGTTCCACATGTGGGCCACAAAGACAACTGATTCCAGGCTAAAAAGCATCCACATCTATATTGGGGATTATACACCTTTTGGAAAACAACTATCAGACTTCTGAACCCTGGCAAATTTAGAAGACCTGATAAAGTGGCCATATAGCAAGAACTACTCATGGTGGGTTCCTCTCAGGCTTACTGTTGGGCATAAGCAAGAAATAATATATCTGAACTCAACATCAACAGGATTAGAGATAGTATGAGTCACACAAGCCCCATGCTATCCATCTCATGATGCCCCAACTTTTCTCTTGGCTCATATATATGGCTTCAAAGCCTTCATGAGTGATCCCTCAATGCCAACTAATCAGGGACATGTACATATTCCTAAATATATGCAGCTATGATATTGGATCTTGAAGATATCAATAAACTATTTGGTTGTTTGTCAACGAGCTCTATCCTCTTATAACCTGGAAGAGTCAATGAGTCATTTTTACAAGAATAAATAAGCGTTCCGGGTATAGGTTTGTGACCTGAAACAATGGGTCATTCTTCAGTGACAGGATCCTGGGAAAAGGGAGCAGGGGATCAGAAGATAAGGAGATGGATTGGGACCAGGAGGTCTTGCCAAAGATATGTCTTAATGCCAAGCAAGCTTATTAAGAAGTCCAGCATCTTGTATGACATTTCCATAGGAGAAATGGGATGAAGAGAGGAGAAACTATCATACAGTGGGGCTAAGTCAAACTATGTTGCATAAAGGGAGCACAGGGCACCTCAAAAACATTACAGATAGAGCACACAGCAACAGCATTGCGACTGATGACCGTAGTCCTATATGGTGGGAAGGGCTGGGTTCTCGGGATCTGAAGCCACAGGCTATTACCAACTCTGTCCAAGCACAGTCCTGGCTTGACGGAAGGACCCCAGTTGCTTTCCCATTCACCAGGGCCTCCAGGCTAGCATGGGCTCTGCCAAGCATGTTTCTTCTCTGTACATCAGAGCCTCAGGAAAAGTCAAGGGTTGATGAGTCTGTCAACAAGCTGGCCTCCCTCTGCAGGAACTTAGCCAACACCACTGTCCAGGGGCTTTCAAAGTTTGTGATCTATTAGTATAGTACTCCACATATACTAACTGATGTGATATAACACATCAGCATTGAAGGTGAGAGTCCAAAACCATGGAATCTACTGCTCGCCACAGACTGTACCACATAAGTGCCATCAGTCTGTTAGCACACTGTGCAGTGACCAATGAAAGGCCTTGCTGAAGAACGAGTCGGAAGTGGCATTTTTCAGGATCATAGGCTCCTCAGGACACAATTCTGACTATAAACCAAACGCTGTAATAGGAAGCCGTGTTCCGATAGCTATAAACAAACATCTCGGGACAGAAGCAGGAATGGTCTCTGACAGGATCATCCCTGGTGAATCATTTGGAATACTTTGGCTTCCATCACTGCTCTGTGGTCCTGTTTCCTTGGGAAGAAGCATTTCCATTTGAAGGCCAAAGCAAGAGTCCCGTCAGACTATAGCTAATGCTGCTTCCAGGGCACTTTAGCTTCCTTCTACTCGGGGAGAGAAGAGTCGCCATCTGGGTGGGAGTGCTTAATCTGATCAGTGGGAGCGAGAGAGATGCATGTCCCCACAACGCGATCAATTTCAAGGCTTTGATATCATGCATTGCACATGCACACATGCGCGTGGGCGCGCGCACACACACACACACACACGTGTGTGTGCGCACACACAAATGCATGCATATGCACGCACACATTGTAGAGGCAGAGAGTGGTGCCAGATGTCTTCTTCAATTTTCTCTATTTTGTTTCATGAGACAAAGTCTCACTGACCCTGACACTCACCAAGGCAGCTGGACTGACGGACCAGTGAGTCCCAGAGTCTTCCTGTCTCTGATTCCCCAGCACTGAGATTCAGGCTTGTGTCAGCATATTTACTGTGGTTTTTGTAAAACGTGGATGCCACGGATTTGAACTCAGATCCTTACAAGCAGTTTAAGTTGGTAAAGCCATCTTCCCAGGGTCCCCAGTATTTCCTTTTTCTATTTGGCAGCTTGACCCTGAGATGAGAGCAGACCTGGGGTCAGATAACTCAGAGAAGCTACCAGCAAGCTGCCAGGATGAAGACAGGCGCTAAGACTGAAGAGGAGTTGGACTAGAGAGCAGAAGAGGAAATGACCGACATCAAGATTGCTATCTGTGGTGGCCATGTAATCAGCTTTAATCCATTACCAACTTTCCCCTTTTCAGTTTCCCCCAGCAAGAGAAGGTCAATGACATCACAGCTGTGCTGGGCTAGCTTCTTAAGTGTGAGAACCCATTGCTAAATTTCTGCCAGACTGTTTTGAAGTCACTGGTAGCTTGAAACCTGTAGTTATGATAAAAGATAAATCAGATATGAAACTTTAGACTCACAAAGAAATATTGTAACTGTAATTCTTGCTTGATACCTGTTTTGTTATATGTAATTTTATTATACTAAAGTTAAAGCCTTCCTCTTTTTTTAGAAAGAAAAAGGAGATGATGTGGAATTCCCCTCTGTATGCTGTGAATATGTTTTATTACCATTGGTTAATAAAGAAGCTGCTTTGGCCGATGGCAGGGCAGAATACAGAAAGGCAGAAATCCAAGCAGAGATAGAGAAGGAAAGAAAGTGAAGTCAGGCAGATTCCATATAGTCACCCAAGAAGCAAGAGGTAACAAACCACGAGCCTCATGGTAAAATATAAAATAATAGAAATGGGCTAATTTAAGATGTAAGAACTAGCTAGAAATACAACTGGGTCACTGGTCAAACAGTGTTGTAATGAATACAGTTCTGTGTGATTGCTCAGGTCTGGGTGGCTGGAAAACGAGAAAGCAGTCTCCATTTACAGAAACCTGGGCACAGTGAGAGTGCTCAGATCATGAAACTTTGAAAACATTGCAGGTTAGGGCTTAGCCAGTTGTCAATAGCACTGCTCTGGAATTCTGGAACTTATGGTAAAGGATTCCATAAAGAAGTGGACCTAATAACGTAAGGAACTGGGAGGACATACAGCTCCCATTAGGAAAGGGCAATAGGATAGATAGTTACCAATGGATGGGGTGGGGGCTGGAATAGCAGGATCAGGTTGGGAGGGAGGAAGGGAGACAGAGACAGGAGGTAGGGAATATGGGGAGAGGCAGCTAAACTGAGAGCCATTTGAGAGGTAATGCGGAAGCCAAATATCATAGAACTCTGTGTGTGTGTGTGTGTGTGTGTGTGTGTGTGTGTGTGTGTGTGTCTGTCTGTCTGTCTGTCTGTCTGTCTGTGTGAAGGCACTCTAAATGAAGCTGCCAAATAATGGGGGAGACAGACAGAATTCCAACTGGCCATCTCTTGTCACCAAATGAAGCTTCCAGTACTGGGATTGGATTGAGCTGGGATTGGATTGAGCAAAAGGGTTCCATTGGAACCCCAAAACAACCCAGGCTGTTGCTAAGACTGTAGGTTGCTCTCCAAAAACTGATGGCAAGGCCCCATTGCTGAAGATAACAGTGACACAACTCATTGAACATGGAGAAGTTGAACTGGTAACTGATGCCTACATGGATGTTTCAACCCTATACTCTAGCATCTTTGGTACCGGAAGGTATTCTGTGTGATACCAAAAGAGAAACATAAATGCCAAGCCATCCATACACCCTTTGACCTACAGCGGTGTCTTGTCTGCAAAGTTTGCTAGGTCAAAAGTGTTTTGAATCTTGTGATTTGAATCAATATCTGATTTGACCTAAGGCCCACTCCACAAGATGGAACCTATACCCAACACTGCTTGGGTGACCATGAACCAGAAACTAGATTGCCTGGGGAGCTAGGGTAAAACCAAATAATACTGTTCTTTAAAAAAATGGGGGGGGCAGCAATAAATGACTTTCTATTATTCCTATACATCAGTGTCTTGCTCAGCCATTGTCATTGATGTTTCCTCCTATAGCAGATGAGAGCAAATACACAGACCCACAGCCAGACAATTCACAGAGAGTGAGAGACCTTGGAACACTCAGTCCTAATAGGATGTCTCCATCAAATCCCTGCTCTCAGGGCTCAGGGAACCCCATGGAAGAGGAAGCAGAATGAGTGTAAGAGCCAGAGGGCATGGAGGACACCAAGAAAGCAAGGCCCTCTAAACCAACCTAAACAAAGTTCATGCGAACTCATAGAGACTGAAACAGTATACATAGGACCTGCGTGGGTCTTCACAAGGTCCTCTTTATGGATGTTATGGCTTCCAGTTTGCTGTTTTTATGGGATTCTTGAGTGTGCGAATGAGTGGACCTCTGACACTTGTGCCTTTCCTGGGGCTCTTTTACTTTGTTTGTTTGTTTGTTTGGCCCAGCTTTGATTCATTAGATTTTTATCTCATTTTAAAATTATCTTATTTTATTTTAGTATTATATCTTAAAAGAACAAAAAGAAGGAACAAGAAAGAAATGGATGGAAGGAAGGGAGGGAGGGAGGGAGGGATGGAGGAAAGAAGGAAGGGAGGGAGGAAGAAGTGGACCTAACAGATTATAGGGTAGGTTGTGGTAGATACTGAGATATGTTACCTTCAAGGGTCAAGGGCTTGTCCGTGTTTACAAGCTCTATTGGAAGATGACAGTTTCTGGCAATCATTCTTCCTTGGGAATTTCCTGACCTGAAGAAAATTACCACATGTGAGGTCATGGCTCCTTCCATGGGCAACTTATATCCATCTGCATATCAACATGAAGACACACAGGCTCAACTTCCTCAGCCTGTCACAGGGAAACCGACAGGCTGTGCTAGCTCTGGAATTCTCCTCCGGGCCAGCTGAGATACTTATCATGATTGCCTTGCAGACTGAGCTCTTCTTTGTTTACTCTGCCACCTCCCCTTCCTTCCCAAAATATGAAAATATTCATCTTAGTATCCAGTCTCCAGAGACCCCAACCTGAGGCAGGTAGCTGGATCCTGAATTTAACATGAAGATCTTTTCAAGGCAGGATAATCTCACTCCTTCCCAAGGTCCCAGGGAGTTCTTTGTTATTGTGTATATGTGTGTACATGCATGCATGTGTGCATGCGTACATGCGTATGTGTGCATGTGAGTGTATACATATATGGATGTGCACTTATGGGGCAGCATTGCAAATATGTGTTGAGGGATCCCAAGAGTCTCAGTGTATCTGATCACTGTGTCCAAATGGGAACCTTTGAACCTTCTGTGTTCAGAGACAGAACTGCCACCCACTACTGGTGCCTGGACCCCAAACTGTCCCAGTGGGAGAAAGGATCTAGAGGCTAGAAGTCATTCCAGCAGAGATGTCTTGGGTGCGAAGAGGACGGGGAATGTGAGTTACCCTGTTGCTATGTCGTTTCCGATAGAGCTGTGATCCCTCCGGGGCCTCCCACCAGCTGTGTCTCCCATGCTAGAAGTTCTCTCGCCCACTTTTCTGTCATTCAGAAAATAAATCACTGCCCAAGTTCCCAACTGGTCTCTCCGTCTGACCTACCCAGCTCTGGCTGTCTATCATGTCTCTCTGTCTATTTCTCTGTTTCTCATCCACTGTCATGGACTTTTGGTGTCCATCTGTCTGCCTCCGGGTGACTGATGGGCCCTCAACCTGTGAGCTCTTGCCACCACGGGGACGTATCCTAGACAGAAGACCTAGATCGTGGTCCTTCAGCTCCAGTGTCTGTCTGTCTGTCCGTAATACACACAGGCATAGGAGTCTTTAGAGTACCTATCTGTGGCACAGGCACATGCAGAAATGTCATTCATACTTATTACTGCATTGGTTGGGATGCACTTCAAGGGGAGTTGATCCCCAGACCCGCCCCAAGGCTTGATGTAGTACAGAGCTTCTGCCTCAGTTTAGGACTTGAAAAAGACCAATAGGAACTGCCTGAAGAGAACCCAGTGTGGGGAAGGACCCGAACTGGCAGTCAGGGCTTCTTAGGGTGTGAGGAGAAAGGGGACTGTGAATTACCCTGTTGCTATGCTATTTCTGACTTGAGCTATGACCCTAGTAGCAATTGATGTCTCCCTTGCCACTCCTCCCAGCACATGACCTCACCCTCCCTGGCTAGAGGAAAAGGTTGAGCGAGTGCCAAGATCTCTACCAGGAGAGCTTGGGGCTGCCCCAGCTTCTGAGCTGGAGGAAGTGTGACAGATTGCCAAAGAGCTGGGCTTCTTTCCATCCTGCTGCTCCCTTTTAGGCGGTTCCCAAGTCCACTAAGTGGGAAAAGAGCTAGTGGCTGTGGGCTCCAGGCCCAGGGCATCCTTTCGGCTCACCTCTCACATGGAGAACACCTTCCTGTCTGTGTTCTGAGTACCCTTACAGAACTCCTGGGAGGCTTTGCCCCGGAGAGCAAATTTTTTCTTTTAAAAAAATTTTAGTGTACCCCCACCCCCTTCTCTGTCTCTCTCTCTCTCTCTCTCTCTCTCTCTCTCTCTCTCTCTCTCTCCTTTCACTCATGCTGAAGTAAACATATGTAGGTCAGAAGATGTCTGTGTTTCTCCTCTTCCATTGCATGGGTCTTGGGAAATTGATTTCAAGTTGTCGTTCTCCATAGCAAGCACCTTCGCTTGCCAAGCCATCTGGCCAACCCACAAAGGACATTTTCTAAACCTCGGAAGCTTTCTATTATCTCTTCTGCCCCATTTCCCTAAGATCTGTGAATGCTTCTTCCAATCAGAGGAAGTGAAAGGCTTACTTCCTCGCTGGGAAATAGCCGTATCTGGAACCTAGAGAGCCAGGGGCCTCCTCGGACGGAGGGATAGATCAGAAACACCTCATCCCCAGAAAAGCAGGTGACAGTGCACCTCTGGAACCAGAAACAAGCTCTAGAGTGGATGTTGAGGAAGTGGTACCCAGTGTGGTATCCCCCCCACCTCCCTGAATCTTACTTTGTCTTGCTGGGAGCCAGGTGTCAGCTACTTGACTGCGGTACATTGCAGACAGAGGTGTCGGTGAGCAGAACTGTCTGGTTTGTGTTCTGAGGCTTAGGGTTAATGTGAGGAGATGGTGGAGTGGGGCAGGAGTAAGCAGTGAGTGGGCCAGAGTGGGAGAACAGTGTCTGGTGCCAGGTCAGAGCTCACCCTGAGTTGGCAGCCCAGCTGGTGTAGCAGTTCCCTAAAATGTGAACACTCCCACAGTGCCTGCTGTGGTCCCTGCTTTCCTTTAGACATCCATAAATACTTTGGGGGTAAATTAGTGGGTGGCAGCTGTGGAGAGGAGAATGGGAGCCGCAAGCCTATGGACTGTCTGAGGTATCCGTGTCTGTGAGGTGGGTCAGAGTGAAGCCGTTCGACAGAGAGAAGCAGAGGTCAAAGAGGCCAGGGAAGTGAGTACTCCAGGACACAGCAGGGCACTGACAGGGTACTGTGACTATCAACCTCCCAACAGGAACCCGGGACTGCGCCTAGGGGCTCTGCACTTGGCCTGGTCTCTCTACATAGCACCGAAGCAAGTTGAGTTCCCTGGAGGCTCCCAGAGGCTCTGAGACCTGAGTCTCATGAACAAAGGTCACACAAAGGCCCTGGCAATCACATGTATCCATGTCAAGGGACCCTGTATGAACCCCTTTGACTCCCCGTAAGGAGGCAGCAGGATTGAAGGTGGCACCTTCCTAGCCGTGAGATTGGTGGGGCGGGGGAGGGATGGCACTAGCAAACCACAGACTACCTAACCTGCCTCTAAATCTTGTGCACACATCACTCCGGCCTGCAAGCCTTGCTCCCCAGGGCAGGTCTGTGACCCCAGAAATCGGAGTTAGGATTCAATCGGATTTGTGTTTTGTTTCCTGACAGTTGAAATTGTCAGATGGTTGACAACTGGGAGAGAGTGGACAGGGGAGGGGAAACTTCCCAGTGATGGTGACGGTGCTTGGGAAGTGGTCTGTAAAAAGGAGAGGAGACCCAGTGTTGGAAGAGGGTAACCAGTGTCTAGCCAAAGGAAAAACAATGTCTTGTTTATAAAAGCCTCCCTTAGAAAAATGTTTAGAGCCCTCATACCTCGCAACCAACAGTTCCACACCAAACTCAGAATTAAAACAAACAAACAAACAAACAAAACCAGAAACACTAAGGACCCCCAAAACACATACAGAATGTCCAATGTAACTTTATTATTAGCCATACGTAAGAACAAACTAACTGTTCACCAATAATAAAACGAAGAAATAAACTCTGAGATAGTTGACCTGGTGAAACGGCCTGCTTGCCACCAAGCCTAAAGACCTGAGTTTGGTCCCCAGGACCCACATAGTTGAAGGAAAGAACAGACTCCTCTCCCACACTGTCTCTGACCACCATCGGTACACGGTGACACACATGTACTCCTCCCACACTAAATAAGTTAATGTAAAGAAATTAAAGTTGAGGTGACTATGGGATAGTTGTATAATATAATTCTACATGTCAACAAGCCCGCAGATGTAAAAGATAATATGAACGTAGGCTTCTGCCGAAATGAAGTCCAAGAATAGCAAAAACTAATTCGTGATAAGACAGTGGTCGCACTTTGTACCTGTTGGGAAATGCTCTGCTCTCTGGATATTGGCTCTATGGATTTGGGTATTTGTGAAAAGTCGAAGTTGGGCACATTTTACAGACTTCGCCATCCGCAGCAGTGTGTAGCAGGCCAGCGGTCCCAGGGATGAAGCCCGGGTGGCTCTGAGGGCAGGGCCAGGGCTGTTCATCATCCCGCGAGCAGAGGGAAAGAGAAAGGACCACAGTTAATCATCGCAGGGTGACAGAGCCAGTCAGCTCAGTGATAACATCAGCAGCAGCGCCAAGCTGCGAAACCGTCTCACTCCTCCTATGGCAAACCACAGTGAAAAATACCCCTGAAGCTGCAGCTTTCCGGGCAGCTCGGGTCTCAGGGTCTCTTCACAGCAGGGAAACTGGTCAGCCGTTTGTAAAGGTGAGCTCTGCCCCCAGCAGCCCTCTCGAGGGCCCACGAAGGGAGCTTCTGTGGGCCAGGCTAAGAATTCTGTCTGGTTCACCTCCCATGTTATCCTGAGGAAGTCCCCACCTCTCTGAGGCATGAAGGTGAGAAGCTTCTAGAGAATATAGGCTCAGAGACTCCCCTGGGCCAAGTCCCTGTCCTAGGGACTGCCCACTCTGCTGTTCAGATGACCTGCGTGCCGTGAGCATGTGGGCTCCCTGTGCCTTCACTGGGTTCTCTCAGCCACTGCAGCTTCTGGGTCTCTTGTGTCAGGGTGGGCTGGCTGGGGCTGAGGCCCCTCCATTTGTGCCTGTACCCCACTGCACATATAAGAAATATGAGACAAGGGAGCAAAATTAACTCAGTATTTCTTCACTGTAACAGTATGGAAGGTTCCAAGTCAGGAGATTCTGGATCCATAACGATTAGCGTGTGCCTCAACACAAATCAGTAGCTTGGTCAGAAGTCTGTGTGGATGCTGTCTGTGCTTGGTCCTCCCTCCACTGTGTGTGTGTGTGTGTGTGTGTGTGTGTGTGTGTGCAGCTGTGTGTGCGTACACGTGTGCGTGTGTATGCCCATTCTCAAGTAAGCACCAGAAGTTGATATCAGATATCATCTTATTTTTTTGAGACAGGTAACTCATTGAACATGAAGCTATCTCATTGGCTAGACTGGCTGGCCAAGAGTCCCCAGAATCCTCCTGTCTCTGCCTCCCAGGATTGGGTATGAGGTTCCCACCACCACCCTCAGCCTGTTACGTGCGCACCAGGGATCTGAACTCTGGTCCTCATGCTTGCACCTCCAGCACTTCACCCGCGAAGTCATCTCCCCAGCCATGTCCTCCACCGTCGTCACACAGACTCAGGCCACCAGACACCTATATATGCCGGCAGTCAGGAATCACGAGAAGGGCTCAGAAACAACAGCATACCTGGTTTCTAGGACCAGTCCAGAACATTTCGGGCCTTGTGCCACAGGCGACATGGGCAGCCCGAGGGCCGTCAGCACCTAAGATTCGCGGGATAGGGAGGATGGAGGCACAAATGAGACCTCATTCTCCACCTCCTCGTGCACTCCAAGGATGGCACTGCCAACTGGTGAAGAGTCGGCTAACTCTTCTGTGCCCAGGCTGAGTGGCATCTCCTCCCCTGCCCCAACCCTTGGAAAAGGTCTGCTACATTAGCTACTGTAAACTTGCCCTCAGCATCTTGACTGGACGATTCATTTGGAGAGTCTTCAGATGCTGTACAGGGATGTTGAAAATGCAAATTTACTATGAGCAAGGGGTGGGCGATCCATGTTGTGTATTAACCTTCGATGCAGCTTCTCTCCCCAGACAGTCTCTTCTCACCTCCCCTCACACCTTGTCCCAGTTCTACCCCGCAGCCCCTGTGGGGTCATTTCAGCATGGGTACCATTGTGGGCTTTCACAGCAGTCTCTCCGAGTGACCGTGTTAGCTTGGCACCTATGGTTGGGTTTCTGTTGCTGTGAGAAACACCACGGCCAAAACCAATCCGGTAGAGGAAAGAGTTTATTCCGTTTATAGGTTACAGCCAATCACTGAAGGAATCCAAGACAGGAACTAGAGCAGGGACTGTGGGGGAACATGGTTTCCTGGCTTGTTCAGTTACCTTTTGTTTGTTTGTTTTGTTGAGACAGGGTTTCTCTGTAGATTTGGAGCCTATCTTGGAACTAGCTCTTGTAGACCAGGCTGACCTCGAACTCACAGAGATCCACCTGCCTCTGCCTCCTATCAGTTACCTTTTTTATTCACTCCAGGTCAACCTGCCCAGCAGTTGATATCATCTGTCCGGGGTGGGGCCTCGTACATCAACAGGCAATAAAGGAAATACCCTATAGATACACCCACAGGCAAATTGAGAGCGACAATTCCTCTGTTGAGGTTCCACTTCCCCAGGTGTGTCACATTGACAAATAGTCCCTTCTTGTGGGTTAATCTTTCCTCCTGTGTTACCTCTCTGTGACCACATCATGTTCAAAGACTGCATGGGTCTGTCTATGAGATGGTCCCATTCTCAAGGTCCATCGTGAGCAAGGCTCCTAGGGCTGCTTTCATGGGTTTCTCAGATTACTGTTAATAACTGTGAGGAAGAACGCCCAAGAGGCCTCTGGGATGAGTGGGTCTATCTAGTCCTGTATTCTAGAAAGTCATGATAAGTGGATGGATGAGTCTATTTCTTAGCCAGACAGCCCTACTGTCCTTCCTGGACTCGGGATGGGCTCAGAGAAGCCAAACATGTTTCTTCAGAGGCAGGCCTACTCTTGAGTGCGCCTATAGAAGCTACAATCTCGTCCTGGTCCCTGTGCTCAGGGCTTGATCCAGACAATGTCAGGTCAAGGCTATGTTTTGTGAACTGAGTATCCATCCCAGAGCTCTGGCTTTTCACTAGAGCAATGTCTTCTTAAACCCAAGTGCAGGGAGCTTGTGGACTCAGGCCCGCTGCTCTCAGGAGCGGTACCTGGATGCATGCAGCCCCAGTAGACTTGCCCACACGACGTCCAGAGCTGAGCCTACCTAGAGGGAAAACTGTGGAGCATGGAAAATCCAAGAGACCCTCACTGCAGGGCCTCTTTGTGGGCAGCTGTCTGGTGACCTTGACTAAGGACTTGGACTAGTTCACACCATCTGTGCCTGTGTCTTTTCTGTTCCTCCGTCGGCCTGCAATGCTGTTGGCCTCTCTGACCACAGTGTCTCCTGAGCAGCCTGATGCTCTGCAGCAGGTTCAGCTTGGTTGAAACCCTTATACTCAGGCTGGGATGTGGCCTTCAGTTCATCCTAACTTTGTGAACTCCGTAGCTAAGTGACTAAGATATTTATCCAAGGTCACGTAGCAAGCTGTGGAGGTGACAAGGACATAAGTTCCCAATTTCATTACAGTCGCCTCAGGCTTTATTAGGAGTTCAAGGTCAGGAAGCCCATATACCAACATTCATAGGAAACTAATGAAGTCTGAAGGAATGGGGCCTCGTGGAAGGATGTCCCAGCAGCCCTAAGCAGACTTGATTGCTGGTGACAGAGTTAGGAATGCTGAGTACCCAAACTGCTCACTCAAGAGCTCACAACATTTATAATTGGACCAAATTTTTCTCTAAGATGAAACTAGCCTTGGCCCTGATCCTCCAGCTGCCCCTCCCTGATAATCTGACCCAAAGTTACAGGATTATGCCCTGGGTCCTGATGCCTAGACAACTTTGCCTGGGCTTATTTCTGATCTCTGGCCTCTGTGGTATCTGATATCTCCAGTTAGAGATGAGAAATTGTGACCCAAAGTCCTTTGGCAGGGATGGCAGGTGTGTGGATGGCCTACATAACTGGTCACAGCCTGTCAGAAGGCAGGATTTGTCATAAGATGATGGCTCATTGCATTTCTGGATAAGCAGAGCCTTTTCCATCCCAGCTTGTTGAAGCTCTGGTCTCAGAGCGTTGGGTTATGGGAAACTATTTGAATTGTGGGGTCATCCCAGGCAATCCCATGAACTGTTCAAATGATTAGAGTGAGGGTTAGTACGGAGAGTGGGAGTCAGAGTTTGGGAGTTCAGGACCTAAGCAACATCGGCTGTGGGAGCGGGGGACGTGAGTGTTAAGGGTCAAAAATGTGTCATCATGCCAGACACCCAGGAAGTGTTGGGAGGAGCTATATAGGCCAGATGAGGTGCTTTACTTAGTGGGTAGGTGACCCTTTTCTGATGCTGGGAGAGTTGGGACTGTAAGGACTCCTGAGCTCTGTGGACATCCTTCCTGGAAAGTCCCACACTCTTCCTAGTCTTCAGTAGGTAGCCTGAGTGTCCCCTGGCTGCATTCTGGGGGTGGATCTGTGGAGCTGCCCAGGAGCTATAGTTGAGAACAAGGGAGGAAGTGATTTAAGTGTGTGTGTGTATGTCTGTGTGTGTGTGTGTGTGTGTGTGTGTGTGTGTGAGAGTGTGTGTGTTTCATGCTTCGGTCTTGGAGGTGGGTAGGTACTGGACTGAGAAGGGGATTCTGGAAAAAGATCAGATTTGGATAGGATCAGATGAGGGAACCGGAAGTAGTCAAAGGAGTACTTCCTGTGTGGAGGACTTCAGGTCAAGTGCTTCATGATGGAAGTGCTCCATGCTTCTTCCCTCTCCCTCCCAGGCCATGAGGCCTCAGACAAGGCTCTCTCCAGTATTTTCACACTCAGGCTCTATCGAAGCAGTGAGTACTAATAGATAAGTTACAGATGTGTAGTCCCAGGTACTAATAGATGAGTTCCAGATGTGTAGTCCCAGGTACGGTTCACTATGGCCCAGCCACAGCCTCGTCTCCCAGCCCAACACCAGACTCCCTCCCCTTCCCCATGCCCATAGTAAATAACTTCTGAGACTCCTCCAACCCCAGGAAAAGACAGAGCCCCAGACCCTGCCCTTGATTTCCATCCTTCTGTGGAGCTTCCTTGAACTTGAAGAAACCACTTTTCTCAATAGCACAGTCCTCTGGTAGATCTGAAGGCTGAAGTAACACATGGTTAAAGTCATCTTCTTCACAGAAACAAACAAAAAAGCAAAGGAAACTTGTCTTCCCAGTCACGGCTCCTGGTAAGCTCCTTCTCCTAGGAAGAAACTTAGGGAGACCCCCTGCCCACTGTCTGAGCGAGAGCATGGGACCACCGATGACACCAAGATCTAGAGTCTGAGGACCATACAGGGCTGCAGGGAGGAAGGAGAGACTGAGAGGTGGGTCCCTTTGCTGTCCCAGAGAAGGTCCTGAGAGCGACGAATGGGAGTGCCTAGCACCATGCAAGCAGAAGGCAGAGAGAACACAGCTCAGTCGCGTCTCCACATGCTCACCCGAGCTCCGGTCTCCTCACACTGTAGACTCCCCAAGGCACTCCAGCCCAGAAGAGGACCCCAGGGTATGGCCACCTGGAACAGGCTTAGTTTCCCTGTTTCCAGCTAAGTCAGTGACCAACCTATTTGACCTGTCTCAGATCTGTCCCACATCGACCCCGGGTAGGACACAGGCTGAGGTCCCTAGAAGTACCCTTGAATTGACCTCCCTCAACCCTGTACAATTTTCTACTCCCCATTTCCAATACTCCGTCAACGAGGAGATTTCTTTTGACTTCGAGATGATCCCAAAGAATAACGGTGAGGCTTGAACCCCTCCTCCACCTTGGATGAGGCAAGTAGTGTTCAGACAAAGACCTCTGCCTCACTGGACTCCAGGCTCTAATGCAAGCAAATGGAGTCTCGGGATCCCCTAAAAGCAAGTCTTCAGCTTTGTGCAGATTTCTGTGAGGAGTTTCGTGTCCTTATAAATCTTTGTTATGTGTGCGTCCTGCTTGTCATAGCACTCAGACAGCTTCTTCAGAGCGGAGGGGAAGTCTTTTGTAAAGTTCCCATTGCAGAGTTCCAGAAGCAGGGATAGAAGCCCTGGGGTGGCGGGCCTGCCCAGCAGAATACGACCAGACACCCTGCTCACCCTGGTCTGATGGAGCCCTGGACCGAAGACCTTACAGGAGACTTGTGAATCCTGCAGGCTACGCGGTGGAGACAATGGACACCTTCATCTCCCCTTAGGTCTGGAAGCTATGTTGGTGGTGACTGGGGAGCCTGGCAAAGCTAAGCATGTGGCCACCGGATCACTTATTGACTGAGCCCAAGGTTGGGTTCTCAAATCCTCAGCATTTCTCACTCTTATCTCCACTCTGTTTGCTGACTGAGCCAATTCCTCTCTCCCCATGTGGCTGTGGTCATAAAGGCCAAAGACAGCAGTTGCCTCTTACCTCACTGCTGTTCTGGGGTCTACTTCAATAGTCCTGCACCAAGTGCAGTGGGCCAGGAAGGGTCACAGGCTTGAGTGTGTGGGGGATGGATGGAAAGTCAGACTTAACGTGGTAGGTCTTCTTGTCCTCAGACAGTTCTTGCTGAATCTCAGCACAGATGGCCGTGTGACTTTTCTGGAGAGCCATGGTAGTTACCTTCATTGGGACACAATAGCTTTCTGACCCCCAAAGTACAAAAACCAGGAACACACACAGGTGCATAGTCTCAGAGGCAACTCCCAGAAAATCCAAGCTTGTCTTGTTTGACAGCATTTCAGTGGAAGGGCATACACACACACACACACACACACACACACACACACACACACACACACACGCACGAGTCTAAGGAAATGTAACTGTTGCTTAATAATGGCTTCTGAGAAAGTACAAAGGGGACCTTATCGCTGGGTGAGATGCTGCGCTTTTGATGCATTTTAAGATCATGCCACACTCCGTGGACTCTTCTCTTTGCTGGGATTGAGGATGGCTCTAAGAATTTCTGTTTGCGATTGTTAAAGGTGTTGTGGTCTTTTTGCCTGAGGCAGGTGTTTGACTGGGACTGAGCCATCCTTCTGCAGGCTGGAGCACAGGGAGCAGTGCGTGATCACTGTATCCTAGCACCTGCAGACAGACAGCTGCCTCAGGCCACCTGCAGAAAAAAGGCTGGTCCCATCGCCCACCCCCAGCTTTGGGCACACACTCACTTTCCAGTGCTCCTCAGAAGGGACACAGGTTAACAAATGGAGGATAAGACCTTCAGCCCGGTTGTCAAGCAGACAGGATAACCACATTTCTCTTAGTCCCAAAGCCATGGATTTTAGTAGAAAATACCAGTGAGAGTCAAAATGTAATGGAAAATAAAAACCTGTTAAGAAAAGTACCACCGTATAGCTATGTCCCAACATTCACCAAACTGACATTCTGGCTGCTGAAGATTAGAGTCAAACCTTTGGGGTAAAGTTGGGCAGATATGCTGAGCTCTGACCCCTGTGGTTTAGTTTCTTTTTCTCCGAACAGTTGGTCTATTTGCTGATTTTCTTTAAGAGAGGTTGAGGCCCCAAGTGTGAGGGCAGAATAGGGACCCGAGGTCCGTAGCCACAAAGGGGAACAGTAGTTTTGCTGGATGCCAGGGCTGGATGCCAGACAGTGACTGCCAACCCCAGAAGCCCCTGTTTCCTAGAAAGGCTGACACCCCTTCTCTGGGCCAGGTCTGTGAACCAGTTACTTCAACTTCCTGATGAACCCTGAGTTCTTTCTCAGGGACAGAAGCTTTTGAGCACCCCAGAAGGTTCTCTAAGGCATGTGAGTGCTGCCCCAGGCCCATGCTGGACCCAGACATTGATCTTCCCTCCCTTTGACTATGACAGCATTGGCCCTCATCGATTCCCTACTTCAATAGCCACCCACCCCCACCTACCACCCAAATTCTTAAAATTAAGCCATATAATCACACAAACAAAAGTTTCAATAATTTATTATTACTATTATAATAAGACATCTTGAATAAATATAGTTGTAAACTTAAATAAATAAATAAATAAATATTTTAAAAATATATAAATATATAAATAAATATCATTGGTCCCTGTCAGTAGAAAATATCCCTCCTTTGTTCCCCACTGCCATGTCGGAGTCAGCATTTTCAGAAGTCTGTATGCTCCCGCTGTGGCTGTGGCCCACTGTTGGTCCCTTCAAGGCAGAACTCCTGAGTTCCTGGCTCATTTGGCAGGAGCGAAAGCAGCAGTCTGAGAAGTCGGATCCAGAGCTGGCCGGGGCCGCCTCATTTCTGGACTGGCTTCCAGCAGTCAAAGGGGATGTCAAAGAGAAAGCCTTTAAGGTTGTCTATGAAATCCTCATATGTGGTGACTTGGGTGTCACAGTCAGTTTCCTGAAGAGGACGAGAAAAGGAAACACTTGAGTCCGGGTGAGTGGCTGCCACAACCAAGTAGCTGTGTATTTCTTGTGCTACTGAGAACTCAGAAGCCAGGACCCATTTGAAAGGATCAGGTGACACTACAGCTGCCTATGTGCTGTCTGCGGCATGCACAGACCTGCCAATGGCGTTCAGGGCCTGTGCCCTAGCAGAAGGCTTGCCTCTGGTCTTCAGATTAGTTGGGTTTGATTCCTGGTGAGAGGCAAGTGGCCAGCCTGAGGCATCTCCTCACCTCTAAAAAGATACAGGGCTTACTCTTCCATGAGGAAAGAAAAGGGGGATGTTTGGGGTGTCTGCCCATTCTAGGAGCCCCATCTTTGTATCCATGCAATATAGGCATCCCACAGGAAAGTCTTGTCAGGAAGTAGTGCCTGGGTGCTGGCTCTTCTCCTGGCAGGCTTTGAGTCTCCTTGGGTTTGCCTCACCTCTGACCTCATGACTGATAATGACGTGAATGACAAAGGCAGATAGCTCCTGATGCTGGGAGCAGTGGAAGCTGCTGGTCCTCAACCTAGACTCTAGGGATGAATGGGAGCCATGGCCTGTTCTTGAGGGGCCCCTGTGATACATCTAATGACCCCAAAACCACACAGCCAGCGGTCACTCCTCACCGGCCCCGCCCTGTCAGACTAAGACATTTCTGCCCTGTGCCCTGATGCTGTGCACTCACCGGGGTTGGGGGGCAGTTCTTCTGGTAGTGACTGGCCATCATCTTCAAGGCGCCCCTGAGTTTGGTGAGGTTTCCCCGGAGGCCCTGCTCGTATACCTTCAAGCGGGTCTGCACACATGTTGGCCTCTGTGAGAACAGTAACCGTTCACTGATAAGCAAAGGCCAGGCACTCACAGAATACAGGCTACTTGCTCGGCACTGCTTTCTGTTCCCACCAAGTGGCACAGGAAGGGTCTAGTCTTAACACTGTCTGACTGATGCCCTCTCCCTGTCTGACCCAGCCACCCTCAACTTGCACAGCCACGTTCTATAGCCTGTTACCTCAAGACGTTCCCAGTTCCAAGCCCCCAACTTTGCAAGCAAAGGCTGCTTGCTACGATTCTAGAAGGGGCTGGACAAGGTGGGGAAATCCCCCCCCACCTCTTTGTGGGCAAGCATTGTTCCAGAAACCCCTCTCTGTCCCTCTATAGTCAATATCCTCTCTCCAGGCTCACAGAGCACAGTGAAGACTAAGGCAACATGACCATCTCATAAAGTGACTCTCACTTTCCCATCATCCCCTGCAGATCCCTGACCTTTGAATGTTAGCTCTGCCCAAACTTATTGCTGATAAAAGAATGCACATGACTGCCACAGGGGCATGGCTATGACAATAAAAGAGTGCACGTGACTGCCACAGGAGAATGGCTGTGGACATCTTGACTCCCCAGACTCTGCCCCCTCTCCCTAGCAGCCAGCTGACAGGGAAGAGTTAAGACAACCTTGCAAGGGGCTAACGAAAAGAGCCCTGCAGGGACCCCCGAGAGGCTCCATCAGAGAGAAGCAGCTTACCTGGGTGGAGAACTCTTCAGAAACAACGTCTACATCTTCTTCGTTCTGTAAAAGGAAAGGGCCAAGTTACCAAGCTGACAGGCAGGGCCAAGCAGGGGCCAGCGGGTGGCCTGGAAACAGCCGAACTCTCTTCCTCACTCACCTCCATGGCAGGGGTGTCATTCAGGAGGCTCAGGGCTTCTTTGATGGCATCGACATGCTTCCAGGGCCGGGTGACAAGGGCGGGTGAGTGAGTGGGTGCAGAAAAGCTACAGACCACAATGCCAAGGAAAAGTAAGATCTGCAGCCACATCCTCCTCAGGACCTTAGCCTTTCTCTCTGAGTACTGGGCTCACTGCAGAAGAGCTCTTATATACACAGTTAGAGGAAATGATTAATGGTGACCACAGAACTCCAGGGGGGCGGGGGAACTACCTGAGTTGTGGAATCTCCTGGCCCTTATCAGCTACACATGGGGCCAGTGCGCTTTCCCCCAGGTTGACAAGCTTGGGGTTTTCATTAATGAGCCCTTCCAAGAATTGGCAGCCCACCTGCCGGGTGCCTGGGCAGTCTGACCCAGCCTCTGGCTATCATCTCCTTCTGAGGGGCCTCCAGGCAAATTTGGACTTCCTGGCCTGGAGTGGCTGGGGCGGGGCTTGAATGGGGCTCCAGCTTCCATTCTGCCTACTGTCCCTGGAGGCCTCTAGGCTGGCTGCGCCTTCTCTGGTGGCTCATTTCAGCCCTGGCCCATTCTCTTTCCAGCCTTCTTCGGAGATGCAGACCTCGCACAGGCCCGTCCCATGACCTCATTCATGGGAGCGTGACCAAGTGGCACAGTTCTATGATGGTCTTCACCGACTCCCACTGAGGTCATAGCTGAGCCACCCCACCACCCTCCATGCCCCTGACCTGGATAGCAGAGGGAATGCCAGCAAAGGGTAGAGAAGCCAGCCAGACTACAGCATGTTCTCTTATGGTGCCATCCCAGCTGACTCTTACAATCCCGTTTACAAAGGCAATGTTCAATCCTAAAGGTTCACAGTGTGGCTAGAGCTCCTGAGTGGGGCAGGTCAGGACCCCTCCCCCCCAAACTGACTGCTGATTCTGGCCCTCTGAGTTATGTGAGCCTCTTTGCCCATTTCAGTTCAGCCTGCCCCCTCAAAGAGGGCATCCCATGGCTCTCTGTGCCACTAGTGGACACCTGGGGTCTCTGAGGCTGACTTCAACATGGTAGCTGCTGTAGACCAGGCACAGGGGCCTCTGGCATCTCTAGCAAGTTCTCCCAGGCTTGGTGTCCTACACAGCCCCTTACTCCAGCCCACCTCCCGCTCCAGAGGCCTTTCTGTGGAAGCAGGAACTGCTTGTGGAAAAGTGGCAGGCCCTTGATGGGCTAACAAGTGTTTGCTTTTCACAATGGCTTCTGGAGAAGACAGCGGGAGTTTGTGTTTGCACAAGGGATCTGGCCCATGCCTCCCGTGCAGGAAGTTTGAGGCCCTGGGGCTACACATGTCTATCTGTGCGTGCTGGTGGGGGCTGGATATGCACATACTCACAGGAACGTGTCAGGGTTGAGGGTTTTACGTAAGGGTGCATCTAACGTGAGCCCCACTTATTTCACCTGCTTTTTGAGAGCCTTTGGGTTTGTGGCGGTGCCCTTTTGATATGAGGCCTCTAAGCTAAGCAGCGCATTTTAGGGCCCCAAAAGTTGATTCAGTGGACTGTTGAAATCAGACACAAGTGAGGACTTTCAGGGATCAGATAACAGGTGGAACTCAGGACAACACCCCAAGAATCATTTAGGAAGAAAGACCGATGGTCAGAATGACTACGTTGAAGAACTAAAGATGCGTTTCCTGGGCCCAGGATGTGGCAGGAGGGTGCCTAGAGCCTTGGGGAGTAGCCGCAAGGGAGGAAAGCAGAGGTCATGGAGAAAAGACAAGGACATGGTCCTCCGGAGCCGAAGTCGGTGCATCTGGGTAGAGCTCTAAGGGTTTGGGGATGCAGTTTGTGGTCAGATATGTATCTTTCTCCTAGAAAGATGACATCAGAGTGGGGGCGGTGGCACAGGCAGGGATTCCTAGATTGCACGCGTGGAAAGAAGCGGCAATAGCATCAGACAGCCTTGCTGATTCAAAGGTCTCGATGGGGCCATGGCAGGGCAGAGGTAGGGACCAGATGGGTAGAGTGACCCTCTCTTTGACGTCCCTGCCCACAAGGCCAGGAGAGAACCCCCTGGAAGGAGTTTCCTGGGAGTGTCCCTTGACACAAGCCCTGAGGGAACCCGGAGTGTGTGACTGCCCCAGGATCCTTATCGCAAGAGGAAGTCTTCACTGGGGTAGGAAATGGGGCCCAAAGCCCCTCACATCCCACAGGACAGACACATGAGCATCAAAGATGGCCGGGCTCATCCTTGTGACTGACACTCCTTGGGGAGGTCTTTGTCATCAATGGGGTCTGAGATCCAGGAGACCCTTTTCAGTTCAGTCCACAGGCAAGGATAAGAGCAGAGCCAGGGACCTGAACTTGTGCCAATTCCTGCACATGGATGCTTTCTACTACCCTGGTGGGTAACTCGGGAAACTCTGGTCACCTACCTGGTTCAGAAAATGGTGAGCCCAGCACATTTGCCCACCAGGGCTGCTATGAAGGGACTTTTCTGTGTTGGCAGGAGGGCAGGAGTGGCCTGTGACTGTCCCAAGAACACCTTGGAGCTAAAGGAGAATTTTCTCAGCAGATTCTGCCATCTCTCTAGATATTGCTATGCCCCAGGCTTGGGCTCCATGAATTCTGGAATATCCCAGGAAAGTACCCCTCCCTGACTTCCATTGCATCATCCACTTGATGGATGCTGTGTCTGTCTTAGGAAATTTGTAGGAAGATTTTCCCAGGGGAGGCAGCATTCTGATACCATCCTCATGCTGGGGAAGTCCTAATCTGGCAGATGACCCAGAATTTCTGGAATGTTCAAGGACTGCTGGGCCTTGTCCTGTCCCGGTCCCTAGGAGCATCTTTCTGGGCAGATACAGTGAAGTAGGAAAATAGCCTCCGCCCAGAGTCAAAGCCTGTGGAGTCCTGCCCCACTGATGGCCATGATATGCTCCAACACCCTGTGTGGCTCGTGCTTCCCCGAGAAGGTGATCTTATCCCTCCCTGCCACACCAGATATGTGCCTTCTGACACCACGATGCCGGCCCTTGGTATCTCTGCTCCAAGATAACCCTTCCCACATTCTCCGCACCCCCCTCCAGTATATTTTAAAAGGCCAAGGTTCCCTCTAGCTCTGTCCCTTCCACCTGGTATCCTCAGGTCCCTGGCACTGATGAATCCTGATGAATCTGGGAGGACCGGAGGGTCCATTCAGCCAAGCCTCCAAGAGGGTGTACAATATGCTCTTAGCTCTCAGAGAGCTAGGGTCTGTGTCCCTATGGGATAGAAGAGAGGAACCACCATGCCTAGGTGCACAGACACATGGCTGAGAGTGCCAACAAAGATATGCACATAACTCAGACAACCATGAAGAAAGCCATGGAAGGAGAGTAAATGGGGCAGTCAGTGAAGGAGGTGTCTCTTGAAGCACAGGGTCCAGGTCAACTAGCTGGGTTAAGGATCCTAGTAGTAAAGTTTGGGATGTCAGCCAGACTGGGTTTGGTGAAGGGAAAACCAATAATGTCCCAAAACACTTGGTTAATTGTTTTGGTCCAGCTCTTAAGGCCCAACCCTGGGAGGTCATTGGGGTGTCCCAGTGGGCTGCGCTGGGATGCTGGCTTTTGAGGATGGACCAAGGGTACATAAGACCTCATTAGCTTTATTTCTTGTTCTTGGGGAGGACTCCTTGCTGCCTCCCCAGGACCCAGAAACTATGCCAAACCCACACAGGCAGATAAGTCTTGTGGGCACCCAACCAATGAAAGTACCAGGTCTGCCTCCCACAATGCCCTCCCACTGCCTGGGCCTTCTCTTTACCCAGGATTCTCCCTCTGGGGTTAGGAATGTGCCCCACCCACAAATCTCTGCCCCAAGCCTTATCTCCAACTGAGAGGTCATGGGGCACCCAGAGGGGCACTGCCTTGAAAGAGTCACTTATGAGTGAGTGGGGGGAAACTAAAGGTGAAGAAATGAGGCTAGAAGCCATTAAAACTTCATGGAATGCAGAGGACCCTTCTTCCTGGTCCAGGTGCGACGGGGAGTCGTAGACCCTTAATTGGCCCTGACACCTCCCAGCTTCAGGAGCTGAGATGCCACAATTAAAGTGACAATTGCTGCTTTATTTTCAGCAGGACCAGGGTCCTGGAAGGAGCCACTCACAGGACTGCTAGGGTCTTCCAGGCTCCCTCACTCTTCCCAAGCCCCTGTCTGGTCCAGCATGTCAACTGCCTCTCAGGGTTTCATGTCCCCAAAGGCTCTGGCCTTGAACTTTTAAGTTCACAGGATCCTTGTCTCTGGACACCCACCCCCATTCCGACAGCCATCAATGTCCCTTCAGCACCTCCCCTGAGCCCTTATGACCCCTCACATGGGTAAGGCCCACCTGGGCCACTCCAAAGGCCAACAGAGGTCATAAAATGTAACCATAAACTGAGAGTGCCTGCTGGTGGCAGGGAGGAGTCCTTGGAGACCTCCTATCCCTAGGACCACCAGCTCCTAACCACTTCTAAACTCACACCATTCCCATACTCCCAGATTACATGTGTCCCGGGAGAGGGATGCCAAGTCCCTTGGGAAACAGCAGCCTCGACTGTCAAGGGTGCAGATCTGCCTTCAGACCTGGTCACTGTGCTAAAGAACCATTTTCCTTCTCTGAGTTCAGCCTCATCTTCACGGGGGGATGGAGACCTCTGCAGGTCATTGCAGAGATGCCGGAAGACTGGCACCAAAGGTACTTCTTACATTTTCCAAGAACTCAGTGGATAAAGATTTTTCTGTTTGGGTTTTCTGTTTCGGCTAGTGGGGAGGCCTCCATTCCAGCCTCAGTTTCCCAAACCATCCAAGAGAGAAAGCCATGGCCAGGGTCTGGACAAGTCAGCATTCTACGTGAAGGGGAAGTAGATTAAATTGTTCCTGATGGAGAAATCTAATCTCTATGCAGATCTGCCCTAGTGCCTCAAGACATACGTCCCGCGCACACCCTAAGAGGCGAAGGCAGCCTGGAAAACAGGGTACAGTGCGGAGACGGGATGTGCTACAAAGTGCCTGAGCTACACCCATTTTCCTGTAACGGACCAATTAGGAAACAAGACCATCTTCCCCATTCCTGCCCCCTATCATGGCTAGTAGGAGGCAGCTCTAGGCCACCAGGGACCCAGGGCCATACCCTGTAGGAATAAGAGGCCTGACTCTGCTTGCTTGAGGATACCAAATTTAGCAATATTGCTGGACCCAGGTGGCTATCATCCTCTGGATTTGAAGCACATAGTCCCACCGAGAGCTAGCAGCAGCTATTCATTTTTTTCAATAGTCACTTATTTATTTGTGTGGTTGTATGCATGCCATGGCTTGTGTGTAGGGGTCAGAAGACAGCTCTATCCTGCCATGAGTGCCCAGGAGAGACCTCAGGTATCAGGTATGGCAGCAAGTGCTTTTACCCACTGTTGCAAGCCCTAGAAACCAAACTCCGGTGGTCCTGTCTGGTCAAAAGTGCCACCAAGTCATTTCATTTGCGATATTTTTATTGCTGCACTCACCCCAGCTTATGGGGCCAGAAAAAAAATACATCGTAGCATATGTTCATAGAAGGGGGAAAGAAGGGAGACCCTTGTCCTGTTACCAGACATGAACCCCTAGTGTCCGGCCTCCTCTCTAACACATCCCCAACTCTCTGCTCATAGAGGACCCGTTGTCTACATCAGAGGTCTGTGATGCATGGTCTGCCCTCCAGGACAGCCCCGGGCACTCCTATCAGGGCTCAGCAGGGGCATCTATTAAAGGAAGTCCTAGGAGTCGATGATGAAGGCTTCTGTCTGAGGGGGACAATAAGAAGTTCCAGCACTAGGACTCTATGTACCTTGGGGATCATAGAGTGCCCATGGTGGGTGGAAATGTCTGTAGGACCCAGGCTGGAAGTGGAAAGTGAACCTGGGCCTTCAAAGTCTGTGTGAGAGATAGAGGAAGCCTGGCTACCAGTGACAGGGGGATTGCGCTGAGCTAATGAACTATGTCTTTCAGGGGCATGAAGGGGGAATTGAGGACACAGGACATCACAGAGGACCCTTACCTCTGGGGTAAGCGGAGGCAGGGAAGTAGGAAAGGGGGACAGAAATCATATTAAAGGGTATGTGGGGGTGGTTCTGTCAATACAGAAGGTGCTGAGTGACAGGTGCACCCTCAGGCTGCAACTTGGAGAAGGTGACATATCACATGATACCGGTGGCCCTTGTCCAGACAGGGGGAGGCCCCAGGAGGGCCCTGGGTCAGATGATGAATTCTTGTACCACAGTGGCACCAGCAGACACATTGTGGCTTTGGGCTTTAGAAGCGGGCAAGTCCCATTGTCTGAATTTCACTGTGCCTCAGTCTGTCCACCCTCATAGTAGGGGTGATCCTAGACTTCCTCTGTCCTTGTGGGAATTTTCCACACCCTTTCCACTCCAGGAAGACAGTATCTTTACCCAGTACACACCCATGTCCAGCTTCAAGTTTTCAAAGGGGAAAGGTAGCCCTGCTCACCCCATAAGAGCGCCCTTCCCTCAGCCTAGGTCTCCATCTCCTCCACGTGTCTTTGTTATCCGAGGAACACACCCCTCCCTTCTGCAGAACTGGTCTCTGCTGCTACCTGCATCTCCCTCCCTCTGCCCTGGCTCTTTCCTGTTGGTGTGAGCCTTGGTATCTTCAAGGTCCCATCCTAATCATCCGCACCTCTACACCCACCACACCCCAGGCCTTGGTCATCCCTTTTTCTCATCTCTGTGGTTGTCATGCTGGCTAGACTATCCTGGGAGCCGGGGAGCATAAGTGAGGTGAAGGGATGGGTTGAGGCCAGAAGGGATCCTGCCTCTACCTTGGCCACCTGGTACTCAATTGGACTGAATGGTTCAACTACTTAGACTCCCCTGTTTCTAATTCATAGGCACTATTAGATATCTATTCCGTTGCTACTCGGCACCATCTGCTTGACTCCTCCCAGTATCTTGCTCATCCTCTCCTACCTGGTGGAGTCCTGCTGCTTGGGTGAGCTCCTGGACATCACTTCCAGTGGGAAGCACCTGAGATCAGCGTCCGTCCGTCCGTCCATCCATCCATCCATCCATCCATCCATCCATCCATCCATCCATCCATCCCTTTCATTCTGTACTGACCCCTGTCCCTGTATTGTGCCCACTGACTGGACAAAGCCAGGAGGCCCCCAAAGGTTCTAGCCTGTATCTCATTAACTCTGTCTTTGTATGGAGAAGTCTCAGCAACTGATTCAAGTGGCAATTCAAAGGAGCAAAGAACTGTTTCTGGTCCAAGAGGGTTCAAATGGTGAGGTGAGTTTAACCAGGTTCTCTATTTCTACCTTCTTAGATATTTATCTTTCTGGAAATGTCTTTGATTCATTTTTCTGGGTTCCCATATCTTTTTCAGTGAAGAAAAGATATGCTTCCTGTCTTGTCCTCCCAATGAAAAGCTGTACTTGTAAAGTTGATAAAAGCTGAAAGTGAAACTCAGGATTGACTGGTGTGACCTACTCTCCAAAGGGGTTCCCCAGATGCAGGAAGGATATGCCGCTCTAGGATTTGCCACGGACTGTTGCTGCCCTCTGCTGCCCTTCGGATTTACTGACCTAGTGCAAAGGCCAGTCTGCGGGTACCGTGACAACTGCTGGGAAGATGCCAGCCAGTGACTGGGCATTACACAGGGCCTGTCCTTCTGGGCCTTTATAACAAAGGATTAGGCACAGCAGAAATTTTTTTAAAAATAGTTCTGGACACTGAACTCTCTGAGAAAACCACAGAGAAGGAACTAAAAGCACAGTGCTCCTTAGCCTGCCTCCTGCCATAACTACTGGTCCATCTCTCTTGCCCAGAAGTCTGTTATTTAAGAACATTAATCCCATTTATGAGCCACACACACACTTAATTTCTTCCTCAAAACCCCACTAGCAAATACCATTACACAAGTATTTAGGGGTACACATTCAGTCTAAATCCAAAGAATACAGATACTCCGCAAACGTGGATGTGCAAGTATCTCCATGATAGGACTTAGAATCTTTTAGATACAGAAGTGGTCATACGGTAGTTCTACTTTTTTTTCCAGAAGCTTCCATATTGATTTCCACAGTGACTGTGCCAGTTTATACTCCCAGTAAGTAAGGGTTTCTCTTTCTCCACACAGTGACCATCATTCTCTCTCTCTCTCGCTCTCTCTCTCTCTCTCTCTCTCTCTCTCTCTGTGTGTGTGTGTGTGTGTGTGTGTGTGTGTGTGTGTGTGTTATTACGACTGGAGTGAGATGGAGTCTCAAAGTTTTTGGCAGCCTTGATGGCTAAGATTGTTGAACACTTTTCCAAATGTTTACTGACCACTTGTTTCTTCTCTCGAGAACGGCCTGTCTTTTAACTCTGCATCCCATTTATTTCTTGGAAGATGTGGAGGTTTGTTGTTTAATTTTTCAGTTCTCTGTATGTGGTAGAAATTAATATTAGATGTATAGCTAGCTAAAGTTTACTGGTATTCTGTAGTCTGTCTCCTCGCTTTGTTGATGGTTTCCTTGGCTGTGTATAAACTTAACTTCATTGATGCGATTTGTCAGCTCTGGTTTCCTTTGCTGCTGGAATCCTCTTAGGGGTTCTTGCTCATGCCTGTTTGGACTGTTTTCCCTTCAGCAGTTTTAGCGCTTTAGATTCAGGTCTTAGATTACTTTTTAATTGGTTTTTGTGCAGTATGGGAGATAAAGGTCTTCTTTCATTATTCTGTACACTGCAGGTGGACAGCCAGTTTCCTGAGCACCAATTTGAAGAGGCTACCCTCTTTTTTACAGAGTGTGTTTTAATGCCTTTGTTAAAAAATGGGTGACAATAGCCATGTGGGTTAATTGTTGCGTCCTCTATTATGTTCCATTGGTTGTATGTATCTGTTTTCTACGGTGTTTGTTATGATAGCTTTGTAGGGTAATTTGAGGTTTGTTATTATGAATAATTCTTTCTGCCTAGTATTCTCCAAGCTAAGTATATAAGAAAATTAGATTTTTTTATGGTTCTGAGAAAAATGTCACTGAAATTTTGATGGAAATCACATTGAAACCATAGACTACTTTTGGTAATATAACCATTTTCACAATATTTATTTTGTCAATAATTTCTAGTTTCAGTGTCTTCCAAGTTTTCATTGTGGGATTCTGTCATCTCATTGACTCGGTTTAATAGTCTCCTGTCTAGGTATTTCAAATCTTGGAGCTATCGTGATTGGTGTGTTTCTCTAGTTTCTTTCTCAGAAAATGTATTATTAGCCTGCAGAAAAGCTGCTGATCCTTGGGTGTAGATTCTGTGTTCTGAAGCTTTGCTGTGGATACCTGCCAAGTCTAAGGCTTTTCTGTTGAAAACTCTTTAAGGGTATTCATGCATCTGCGGATAAAGATAATTTAACATTTCTATTCTCTGTTTCTATCTGTTTTTATTTCTTTCCCTTGTCCATTGCTCTGGCTAGGACTTGAAACCTTACACTGAATAAAAGTAGAGAAAGTGGACGCCCTTATCCTGTTGAAAATTTTGAAAAAATGCTCTCTGGTTTTGCCTGTTTAGTATATTGTTGATGACAGGTTTGCCACACGCAATATTTATTATGCTGAGGTATTTGGGACTTTTATCATGAAGGCATGTTGAACTTTCTCAAACATCTTTTCTGTACCTATGGAGATGACAATATGACTCTGTCCTTAAGTCTGTTTGTGTCGTGTACTTATTGATTTATGCATGTTGACCCAAACTTGCATCTGTGATATGAAACCAATCTGGTCATGATGTATGATCTTCTTAATATGTTCTTGAATTCAGTTTGCAAATATTTTATTGGTAACACGTGCGTGTGCGTGTGTGTGTGTGTGTGTGTGTTCATGGGGGAAATTGGCCTATAGTTTTACCGTTTGTTGTGTCCTTTTCTGGCTTTGGTGTCAGGGTAACACTGAGCTTGTACTGAATTCTGTGGTGCTGTTATTCTCTGTTAGCCTTTCTGTTTTATGGATAGTTCGTGGGACACTGGGGCTAGTGCCTCCTCAAGGGTCTGGTAGAATCTGACAGTGGATGCTTGAAGTTCCAGGACTTTTTTATTGGGAGGTTTTTTTTTATTACTACTTCAGCCGTTGATCTCTTAAATGCGTGCCCTGGAGTTCGCGGTTGGCCATGCCTTCCCCTTTGTTTTTATGTACGTCTGAACGTATTACTATGAACTTGTTCCCCCTCCCTGAAATTCATTCTTCAGCTTGCCGATCTGTCAATGACTGTACCGATTTTCAAATGTGTGTGTGTCTGTGTGTGCGTGTGTGTGAATGCAGGCGCATGTGTCCCACAATGCAAGTGTCGAGGTCAGAGAACAATCTTGGGGTTGGTTCTCTCCTGTCACCTATGGTTGAGCATTGGGAATGAAACTTGGGTTGTTAGACCCGCACACACGCGCCTCTGCCCCCTGAGCCATCACCGTGTCATTCACTGTCTTTTTAGATTTCATTTACTGGTTCTTTCACTCCTAAAACTTTCTGCCTGGTTCTTTTTTCAGTGTTTCAATTTCCTTGCTGGATATTTTTTTTCTTCATGGTTTTGTATTTATCCTCCAAGTTACTGATCACTTTCTCCTTGACGGTTTTTGTTTGTTTAGGTCCTGAATTGATTTCTTTACTGCTTTAGGCAGTCTGTATGTGTGTGGGGGAGAGTGTTAGGCTCGGCGATGTTCTAGCACGTCAGTTATTTCGCTATCTAAAGGCAGAGGAGTTGGGAGCTAGTGATGGTGCTGTCGCGAGTTTTAGTTGTGTGATTCTTTGCTGTGGTGCGTGCATCTGTTAGGACAGATACGTCCTTCGGATTTTATTTTCCTCTACTGTTCCTGTTTGCTTGTTTTATTTTATGCGAGTCTTCCTGGTGAGCTGGCTACCCATGCTGCTACTGAGACGGGAGCCAATGCTTGTAACTACATGGGTTAACAGCTGTCCTGCTGTTGACTTACAGGAGATTTGTGTGCACTTTGGAGGTGTCCTTGGTGAAGTTCAGATGCAACATTACTAGGCACTGGCTGGGGAAAGTGTGTCTTCTCATTTCTTTTAGAGCTAAGGGTATCAATTATGTAACTGGTGAAATGGGGAAGAAATGGAGAAGCGGGGGCTGAGGCAGTGAGGTAGAGAAAGAAGGCCTCGGGCTCGAGTCATGGAGTAAAGAAACTACTGCAGCAGGAAAGGCCTGTGGGCGCTTCGGTCCCCACAAGTGGAAGGGGGGGGGCTGCTAGTCTCAGGAATTCACGCAAGTTAAGTCAACGCGTCCTTCCAAATGAGAGCGATCTCGTCGCTAAAGTTCACTCTCTGCTAGCATTCCCTGCTCTGAAGCCTGCTCCTTGCCAGCGACAGCCTTGCCTCTGGTGTTCTAAGGATTGGGCTTTGGGTGGCAGGCTCTGCAGCCTGTGAGGCCTGCACACTTGTGCTTACCTTTGTGTGCTGTCAAAGCCCTGACCAGGTCCCACGGCACTCTCGTGGTCCAGCGCAGCTCACCAGGCAAGGGCGGGGGAGGGCAGTTGTCTCCTCTGGTGGGTATCTCCTGATCCTAGCCTCTGGTCTCTGAGTTGCTCCTGCTACAATCTGTGCAGGCCCTATCCAGCCTCTGATTGTGTTTCCAGAGCCTGGACCCCTCTCTCTAGCTCCTGAGGCAATTTGCAACTGGCCAGCCGGAGCAGAGTTGTGACTGATACTAGAGACTTGGTTCCTTCTATCCTGGCTTATTTCTGTTTTCTTTAGCTCTCTTTCCTGTATGAATGGCGCTATTGTGGATTTATCTAGTTTTCTTCTATGCACACACATGCTGCTGCTAATTCGCCACCTTACCCAGGAAGTTCTGCAATTTCTTTTTAAACATTTAACAATTGGCTCCAGGAGCCAGTGTGAGCTTGTCTCAAGTTCATCACTGACTTTGAATCTCTGTGGACTAGTTACAGGAGAAGCATGGTTGGACAGGGCAGTAGGTAGCAGATCGCAGAGGAAGGGACAAGGAGTGGGGCACAGAGGTTGTCTCAGATAGAATGAAAATAGGACCAGACCCCCCCCCCCCCAAAAAAAAGTCTGCGAGTGAAGGCAAGTGTGTAGAAATGGATACTTAGGAGAATTGAGTAATCTGGGTCCAATTCCAAATTAACTGGACATCTTTCCCACAACGCCTTGGCGTACCCTAAGACTGGGGACATATCTCCCTCTAGTGGTCATTTAAAGAACTGCAGCAATGTCTCATTTCTCTGCCCTGTGAGCACCCCAAGGCCTTCTGGGTGAGTCTGTCTGGCGAGCGGGCGGGGCAGGGAGAGATTTATTTCTTTGGAAATTTAAAAGTGTTTTGGAAGGAGGGATGTAGAAGAATACATTTAGGAGCTAGTAGCAGGTAAATTGCCCACATCTTCCTACCTCTTTAAGCAACTGGGATGTTTTGAACTTAAAGAGATAAAGCTAGAAAAGAAAAATAAAGGGAATAAGCCCCCAGAGTCTGATATCAGTGCCTAAAACTGCCTTTATGGGACTCTTGAGGAACTGGGGAGACTACTACTTCCCAGCAAGGTGACGAGGAAGATGTCTCATCTGGCCTCTTGCGGTCCCCTCCCACTCCCCCACCAGGTCCTAGACTTGAGGACTCATCGGGTAGGGTTGAAGAAGCCAGACATGGAGGCACACAGGATCAGAAAATCAGGCGACAACCCGAACCCCACTTTAGTGCCGTCCGGGTCTCCACCATCCAGGCTGCCCCTCTTGTGGGTCCCTGTCTGCCCTTTGCTTTCAGAAAAGAGTCCCTCATGAGTCAGCTTGGACAATCCAGAGTAGCAGTGGTGGTCCTACAAATGTTTGAGGTGGGGGCGTGGGGTGTCTGGAACTCCCACCCAAGAGGTGAAGGTGGGTCCCTTCTGACAGCCTTAGGATACAGACTGTGGACAAATTCATGAAGACCCCAAAGATTTGGGGTTAATGGTCAAAGACTTATTTTGAAAGCTCAGTCTGGCTCAACAGGCCGTGTGTTCCGGGGTCAGTTTGAAGTCAGGCATGGTGCAGGGAGACTACATCAGTCAAGAGAAGCCGGAAGCCCAGGAAGGCATGGAAACTTCTAGAAGGAGTAGGATTTCTGTGATGGAGGAGGGTCATCTGTCTATGTGTTTCTTTCATTGGTTAATAAAGAAACTGCCTTGGCCCTTTGATAGGACAGAAAATTAGGTAGGCAGAGTAAACAGAAGAGAATGCTGGGAGGAAGAAGGCAGTGAGGCAGTGGCCATGACTTGCCTCTCCCAGACAGACACTGGTTAGGATCTTTCCCAGTAAGCCACCACTCGTGGTGCTACACAGATTACTAAGTATGGGTTAAAGCAGGATGTGAGAATTAGCCAATAAGAGGCTGAAACTAATGGGTCAGGCAGTGTTTAAAAGAATACAGTTTCCGTGTAATTATTCCGGGTTTAAACTAGTTGGGGAGCCAGGATCCCAGCAGGAATGCAGCCTGCCGCTCCTTTTGCAACATTTCGGGGTCTGAGTAGCCTGCATCCTCAGAGGGTTCGGCCATGTGTGGACCTAGAGTTGCACTATGGGAGAAGTTGCGGGTACTGCTGCAGTTTTAAGCGTGACCACTAGGGGAGGCATTCCATGTGATTTCAGTCTTCAGCAGTGTGCTCTTGCTTTGCCACTCAGGACTTCAGTATTCTCATAAGGCAGAGATCACACGCTCTAGTTTAAAATGAGGAATGTACTAAAGAGTACAGGGGAAGTGCCCAGACTAAGATCTGGCACATATTACGTGCTGTGTAGCTGCTTGTGCTGTTAGAGTTGAGGTTGGTCCTCTGTGAAGGCGATGGGAGAAGGAGCTCAGATGGGCAGCCTCTACCCTACACCCAAAGATCATGGCCCACAAGTCTCATCTAGGACTGGCACAGATATGAAGCCACACTAAGACACTGGACAAAGCAAAGCCCATTTGCTCAAAGCTCTTTATTTCCACAAGTGTTTAAAAACCAGTTTAAAACACAAGGAACAAAGGAAAACCCCCCAGTCTCCCTTGGAATTATTTTTTCTCTTTCAAAACATGGAGAAACCACTCCTCAGCTGTAACAGATGTACTTCACATTGAAGAAGGTAATAAATAAATAAATACATAAATACATAAATAAATAGCCTCGATGGAGTAAAATGGGAACATAATTTAAAAAATAGATAAACTGATAATATAGGTGATGTCAAAAGGGAAAATGAAATCCTCCTCCTGGGTGTGGGCCCTGAGGGACATTCAGACTCCAACACTTCTGCTGGTTTTGTATTCCATGGTCACAGGCAAGACATGTCCGGGTCAGAGGTTGGATGAGGTGTTGTAGGGATTGGTGTTGGCAGCAGATTCTTCAGTTCACTCACAAAGTACCTCAGTTTCTGTTTAAAGTCCTCCTCATCATTTTTAAGGACGATGCCTGTCATCTGTGAAGAACCGGAGAAGATGGTGTTAGAGGTGAGCAGGCTGCTGAGGGCCATAGCAAGCTAAGTCTGGATGTGGGTAAAGGCACTACCTACAGGGTATGTCGAGGGAAGGACAGCTTACCTCAGAGGTGCCCTCAACCTTGGGCAGGCAACGCCCAAGTATCTGTGGAGAGAATTAAGACACAGTCAGATTCCTCGAAAAAGGAGCAGGCCCTACTTCCCTCCCCACTAAATGCTGAGAAGAGGGGAGGGAGGCAGGGATCCCCTAAACACTCAGCAGTTTCACATACCTTAAGTTTGGTCTCGATTCTGTCTATTTTCGATACATTTCCCTTTCTCAGGAATTCACACAGGTTTTCTCTCTGCAAGGTCTCATTCTGAGAAAACAAAGAATCCTCTGTGTAGAAGCTGGGGAGGTGAGAGCTGGAGGGGGTTGGGGAGGTGAGAGCTTGAGAGGTAAGAACTGGGGATAGGTGAGAGCTGGGGTGGTGAGAGCTGAAGGGTGAGAGCTGGGGAGGTGAGAGCTGAGGGGTGAGAGCTGGGGAGGTGAGAGCTGAGGGGTGAGAGCTGGGGAGGTGAGAGCTGAAGGGTGAGAGCTGGGGAGGTGAGAGCTAAGGAGGTGAGAACGTGGAAGGTGAGAGCTGGGGAGGTGAGAACTGGGGAGGTGAGAGCTGGGGAGGTGAGAGCTTGAGGGGGTTGGGGAGGTGAGAGCTTGGGAGGTAAGAACTGGGGATAGGTGAGAGCTGGGGAGGTGAGAGCTGGGGAGGTGAGAGCTGGGGAGGTGAGAGCTGCGGAGGTGAGAGCTGAGGGGTGAGAGCTGAGGGGTGAGAGCTGAGGGGTGAGAGCTGGGGAGGTGAGAGCTGAGGGGTGAGAGCTGGGGAGGTAAGAGCTAAGGAGGTGAGAACGTGGAAGGTGAGAGCTGGGGAGGTGAGAGCTGGGAAGCTAAGCCTGCTGTTAGAGGTTTTTTGTACAGCCTTATTCCTGGTCCCTTCTTTACCCTGGGCTTAAAAACAAGTACATATCCCAGGCAAAGGCCTGCCTCTCCCAAGTCCTAACCCCTGGCTGTCTGTGGGTTGTGTGAAGGGCTGGGCAGATCTTTCTGTACTTGAGGAAAACACACCACCCCAGACAAGACCTGGAAAAGGCAGAGAGTTGACCAAGGGAAATACTTATGCCCAATATGCCAGATACCAAGGTTAATGATTCAACCTAAATAAGAATTTCTAGAGACTTAAAAGACAATCCTATGCCCCCAAGGATGGGGACATGTAAACATCTAACAAAATTGTAAAGGACTTCATGTTAGGTCCAAGCCAACGAAAAGAGACACAACCATTGCATCTGGCTGAATCTAGGAAAGTAATGTCTGGGGCTGGTGGAACTCGGTTTTTAAGGAGGAAGACCAGCAAAGGGCAAAGTCACAGGGGACAGCCAATTCTCCATTTCATTGATTCCCATGGAAAATGAAGCCAGAGGCCTATGGTAGGGTTCACCCACAACTGTCTTTTCATTGTATATCATAAAATGTAACTTTTGTTACTCCAGCCAAGGCTGTGTGTACTGACCCCAGTTAAGTGTAAGGCCTAGAGTCATTTGATGTTTCTCTTAACAACCCCACTGAGACAGATACAAAAACTGAAGCAGAGCAGGGTGGAGGGACATGAGTGAAATCCCCCAGGCAGGAGATAGATGGGACCCAAGTATGCCTCAAAGCAGGGCCAAGCTCTTACCTTCAGTTTTACTCTGACATCGTCTTCGCTGAGATTAGATTCCTGTGGGAACACAGAAAGAACCATGAAGCTTGTTGGCCTGAGGCACCTGCTGGAGCCAGCCTGAGGTGGCACCTATTGGAGCCAGTCTGAGGCCCCTGCTGGAGCCAGTCTGAGGCACCTGCTGGAGCCAGCCTGCACCAGGCCAACCTCATCCTGAAACTCACTTTGATGGAACTCAGAATTTCCTTGACAATAATGTTGCACTGGCTGGCTTTGCCTGAGGCTGAAACTGAAGGCGGCACTGGAGTCTGGAGTCCCTGGTGGAGCAGCATCAGGAGGAACAGAAGCAGCAAGGAGAGGAGACTGGTGTTGGAGCTTGCAAGAGCCATTGTGTCCCGTTCTGGTCCTTCGAGGGGTTCTGAAGAAGCCACAGTGGCCTCCACCTTATATGTGCTTACAACTCATAGGGGCGGAGGGGGGAGGGGACAGGCGTCGGAAGGAGCTTTATCTGACACAGAACCTCCATAGCAAACCACAGGCTTATTCATCACTTTCTAGTACTCGAGATCATCGACATGGGAAGCAAGACTGCTTGCTTATTCAAAGGCCATCTTCTTCCTTTGTCACAGAGATGGACAGAGTGGAAAAGCGAGGCGGGAGTGAGTAACTTGGCTCTGAGCCAGCTCCTGCCTCCTGTGCAGTGGGACCTTATCCTACCATCTCTTGTACAAACCTGGTCCTTATTGTACACCCTACCTGGTGGAGGTGGCCTCCAGAGTCACTGCAGCAGATTTGCGCTTGGTGGGCATTCTGACACGCAGTCAGGTATCCTAGCCCGCAGTCAGGTGCGGGCTAGTCCCCTGGCAGGTGGTAGCTGGAGCTAGGTATGTCTTCAGGGAGCTTCCTCCTTGACCCTCATTCCTGGCAGGTGGCAGATGAAGCTAGCCCACTCTTTCGTTGATATAATTCCAGTCCAGGGCAGTAGGACATTGTGCCGAGGCCCACGTCTAGAGGACAAAACCCTTGATGGAGACACAGCTGCAAGTGCTGGGCTATCCCTCACGTGGCACAGATAATTAGGCTTGGGGACTTAAGGATAAAGGTGGTGGCCCTAGAGAACGGTGTTCCTGGGAACTGGAGGAAGCACTGGACTGGAAGGTTTAGCAGGTGGCATTGACAAGTCTGAGTGGGGCGGGCAAGTGGAAAGAGGAGAAAAACTATACTGAGGGATTTGTATCCCCGTCTGCCCTGGAACATGCATGCAGGGTGCTGGCCTGCAAAGGTGGGAAGAGAACAGGGACAGTTATGGGGGAGTCCACAAAGGACCCAAGAAGCCACATCGAGAGAGAAAATGGGAAAGTCAGGAGGGTGGAGAGCCAGGGGACAGTCCCCGAAGGATGAGGTGATTCCCTTGCCCATGGGACATGTCAGCAGGTCATGCCACACGAGGAGCTGGAGCTTTGCTAAAAAGATGTGTGCGATGGGGCTGGGGGAAAATGCTTCTTCAAGATGACTGGGCTGGGCTGCAGGGAAGCAGGTGGAGGACCCAGGCTCTGGGTTGGGATGGGGTACGATGCGATCATCACTAGACAAAGACTAGCACGTTGTGCTGAGGCAGGGGAAATTGAGTGCTTCTGTCTTCAGAGCAGGCCCAAATATGGTGAAAGACAAAGGGGAGGGAGGCAAAGCCTTGGATTGAAGGGAAGAGAGTTCACAGCCCATGTACTCCCAGCCCAACCGAGCAGACCTCGTGCCAGGAGACTTGGCTCCTATATCTAGATCAGAGGAGGCTCCGTTACCAAGGGAATCTCACTAGGCAGCTCGCAGGAGATTTAGGACCAGTCTAGATGCCCAGGAGGCATCACCCAACCAAACAGCTTGGGTTAAGCAGTTGCCGTGTGCAGGCAATTTAGATAAAACAGACCCCGGCCTTGAGAGAAAGGTGGCCCACCCGCCCTGGTTCCTCTCTCAGTGGTATCAGGCCTGCAATGTCAGCATCGTACTCTTGGCTTTCAGAACCAGAGATTTTGATTTTGATAAGACCCTCAATGATATTTTAGGAGCTCTGATTGAAATCTGTCAGTGGTTTTAACTTGGCAAGATCTCCAGTACCCCAGGTACTGGGGTTTGCTTCCTGAGCTCTCCACTATTGCTTGCTGTTACTTTTTGTATGAGTGTTTTGGGGACCAGAGAATGTACAGTGTGATTTCTCATTGAGGAAAATCTCTATTTTCATGTAAGTGAGATGTTTCGAGAGAATTCAAAATTATAATATTTTATTGGGTTTTTGTTTCTTTGGTTGGTTGGTTGGTTTGGTTTGGTTTTGGTTTTTCAAGACAGGGTTTCTCTGTGTAGCCCTGGCTGTCCTGGAACTCACTCTGTAGATCAGGCTGTCCTTGAACTCATAGAAATCCACCTGCCTCTGCCTTCTGAGTGCTGGGATTAAAGGTGTGCGCCACCTCTGCCCGGCTCCAAAGCAATGAATTTTAAAGCCATGGTGACAAAACATTCTTACATAAGTTCTTTGCCTCCTTAAAATTCCTGGTTTTGTGTTGTAGCAATGAAAAACTGCCAGCAGCGTTGTTAGAAGCGTAGAGACAAGGGGAGGGAATAGGGCGTCATTTTAGCAAGAAACTGAACCCGTTCCTCCCTGGGAATCTCCTTTGAGCTCTTACTCAGTCTACAGGAATAGCTTTGGTAAAATCACAGAAACCCACTTCCGCCCTTCCCCGTGGGCCTTGGTGGTGTCTAACCCCTGGAAGATAGTGATTCCACCCCTGACACTTGCGTCAGCCCAACCCAGGGAAACCTCTTCCACAAGAGGCTGATGACTATCTCCAAGGCAAGTTTCACGTGCTGTGCTTTCAACTACGGTTGCCTAAGAGAGACCTTGGCTAGAATAAGACCAGCAACGCAGTACAGAGGCTCTGGAGGTCTTGTGGTCTCTAAGCCTCATCTGAATGATCTTTTTTGGCCTCACTGGGTTCATTGTGCGACACGGGGTCAGGAGTCTCACCCTAGGGGACCATAGTGACTACAGAGTCACACCTGCTTCTTGTCATCACCCGCCCCCGTAGCCCAGCGGAATTTTCTGAGGTATCCACCACTGGCAGGGACTCGGGCCTCAAACACTCTGACAAGCTCCCCTGCTACTCTCCCATGGCATCACATGACAGATATTGTCTGCCCATGACCTCAGTTGGGCTTCCGCTGGCAGCCCTGACCACACAGCCTGGTTTTGTCTCTACAGCAGGCAGCTTGGGGCCCCTGGATGGCTCAGTGGTATCATCAGGTATCTTGTGCCCACTTGAGCGAGAGGCTCAGGAGAAGGCCCATTGGGCAGTCCAGACAGGAAGGCCTGGACTGCTGCCCCACAAGGTTCTGCAGTCCTTCTGTAGGGGCTTGGTCCATCTTCCCTCAACTTCCCATCCCATGCTACAGAGATATGGGCTTCCCATGCCCCGGGCTGATACTAGTTCTTGTCCACTAGTCCCCATTCTGATAGCAAAGATGGGTACAGACTCTTTCCTTGGGATGATGCACTTGGACAACTTGACTTACACCCGGGCCAAGGCAGTTAGGTTCTTGCTCTTGTCTTACAGAAAGTGGAGTCTAAGAACACATGCTTCTCTGGCAGGAGAGCTCAGAATTCCAATACTGGGGCTCACTGCCTTCCTGCTGCCACTGTCGTTGTGTCTCAGCATGGAGCAGTCTAACAGAGCCCCGACTGTTGAGAAGACTGGCAAAAGGAACCAGTAACCCCTGAAGGACGGTCTGGAGCAAAGCAGAGGAAGTGCTCCCAAGCAGAGACAGTTAGGGCTTCAGGTGTTTCTAATATTCAGGTAACTGGGAGAGGCCACCTTGTTCCTATTGTCCCTAGTGCCCGATGAATCTGTCACCCTCTTGATAGCACCTGTCATTCTCTTGTTGCCTATCTGTGATATGAACATTTGGGACACACAGTCTTTTTGTGTTTGTCATATTTATCTTGGAAAAAAACAAGAGCCATGGAAGGGGCAGATAAGTAGGGTCCTCGGATCCATGATCTCCAGTCTCAAAGGGTGAAAAACTTGAGACTTACAGGCTAATAACTCATTATTTCAGGCCCTCAGCGAATGCTTATTCAGGATGGTGAGGCTTCAGATAAATGGCGGCTGAGTAGCTGTGTAGAAGACATTGCCAGGCAAACTTCCATCTGCCTCTCAGACAGAGACGGAAGGAGCAGCTCGCGGGTCAGAATTCCTTTCAAGATGGCAGGACCGAAACATGACTGAGTCTGGACAAAGACAGTCCCGTGTGAGTGTTCATTCACCCATGCCCACTCTCCCTGCAGATTGCCAGTTTTCTCTTTCCTTGGTGAGCAGAGAGGAAACCTTTGCAAATGCCTTTTCAAATCTCACCCATGGAGAGGCTGTTTCTGACTCTTACAAACTTTCCATCCCCTTCCGTGATGTTCACTGAGCCATAGATGCAGGAGCTATGATGTAAATGCATCCTTTGGGGACCAGGATGCCCACATTCTCTGCCTTGTGTCCGGTTGTGGTCTTCTATAGTGACCTCCATTTACTGTAAAGAGAAATTTTTTTGATAAGGGTTGATAGTTACACTTCTCTGTAGATTTAAGGATAATATTTAGAATATAGTAAGGAAATATGCTGGTCAAGCAAAGTGACAATAATAGATTATTTTCTAAGGTCCAAGACCTCATTTAGCCCTGGAAAACTGTTTATGGCTGCATAAACAAGATCGGAAGAATTGGAATACTAATGGACATGATAATATGAAAGAGGGGAAATTTTGTGGGGTCCCACCACTAGACAAGGAACTATAGGCAACTAATGACTTCTAGGAGAAGAATTAGCCTCTCCCAGGGCCCTTTTTTGTTATTCAATGCATAGTAATCATATATATATCAACAAAAACAGACTTAACAGACTGTATTTATATGTATTGCTACATACACATATATGTATGTAACAATAATAATAATAATCAAGGAAAAGGCTATCAGCTTGAGGGAAAAACATGAGGCTAGAAGGAGGAAAGGGAGGGAAAATTGATATAATTCTATTTCAATATAACAATAATAATAATAATAATATTTTACCAATGGTAAGTTTCAGAAAATGATGCACACATCAATGAACTTGTCAGAAAGATTACATACCAAGAAAAGACATTAACTAGCTCTTCTGGATCTTTTCCTCAAACTTCACCATCAACCCATCCCCTACCCCCACATACTGGGCTTACAGGGGAAGATGTGAGCCAGGACCCAATCCCCCCATCCCAAGATCCCTATATGGTACCCTTCTCATGTGTTTGGACTTGGTTACATTTGGATCAGCGATGCAACATGAACACCTCGGATATGCTGCCAGCTGGGCTGGGATGCCCAGTGCCCTGGACTCCGCATGGCACCTGCCCTTCCTCCTACTTCACACCTCATCTGGTTTTCTAGTGTTCTCAGCATACTAACGGAATTGGGTATCTCTCTGAAGATGCTGTATTATCTCCCAAAGTCTTGCTAAAGCCCTAAACAGCTCTCCTAGGACTTCGTCCTCTGAGGTCCCATGGCTTAGAGCCAGGTATAGAACACGGGTGCCAGTCTTCCTCCTTGCTATTTCTGGAACAAAGTCCCTGGGACACATATGCCTGTGATTGAACCCCTGGGGTCAGAGCTGAGGCCTCAAGTACAGTCTCAGTGTTGTTAGCACTTCATTTATTGCCAGCCCCCATGGTGCCCATATTTGCTTTAGCGACGGAGTCCACTGGAGAGTCTCTGAACTCTTAGAGGAAGCCCACAACCATTTTAATTTGCATTGCAGATATCAGAAGTATACCTTTCCAAGTTTGGTAAGTTATAATTCTGTCTTTGGTGCTGTCTTTCCAGAAGTTGTCTCCCCTGGACTCAGTCAAGATCATGCTTTCTGCTCCACAGTTAATCTCTTTGATTCCTTCTGGGACTTTCTCTTCCAGTATTTCCTGGCATTTCTGTCCTGTCTCCTCAGTGGGCTCACCTAGGCCCCATCCCCGGCTCTATTATCACTCTCATTCCCTATCATCCCCGCCGTGCCTTAGGCCTCTCTGCATGTCCACACCTGCCTCCTGGTGCCCCTCTGCTCCACTTCTCATGTCCCTTCAGTCACCCTGTATTGTGACCCAAGGCTCCCCACCCAAATTCCTATCACAGCTCCCAGGTCCTGCCTCGCTCAGCCATCCTGGCAGCCTTTCTAGATACTTAGGTTCTTTTCTTTCTCTCCTTATGGCTCATCCACCAGGACCAGGCCAGGTCCCAAGAGCTTAGCTGAGTCTTTCTTCCTGGGAGCATCCCACCTAGGACTCACAGAGTAGACTGTGGTCTAAGGAACAATTGATCCTGTTTATTGTGTAACCTTGTTCCCCAAATTCCCTTAGTTCCAATGAAGAGTTTGATCATTTTTCTAGCTCTGAGAGCCAGAGCCTGGGGTCACACCTCTAATTCCTAGGAGTCTGCATCACAGAAGCGGGAACCGTGAGCCCATTTTTTTTTTTCATGTTCGGAAACTGTCCCGTGAGACTTCATTTAAAACAGCTCTATAGGACAGACACTAGGTGAGATCCATGACGCCTCCTTTCAAGGTTGCTGTCACCTAGGGGCCACCTGCTAGTGCTAACCTAGCCCCTCAAGATTAGAGAAGAATTTAACAGGATACTGAGTGAGACCTGATCTATTGTTCCAGGAGACACAAAAGGCAGCCAGTTGTTAGCTGGTGTTTAATGTTCTGCACACCGTGGGGGAAGCCATGGATGGCAGGTAGTAGCATCTTTTTTCATTCAGTAAAGAGGATTTTAGTACCCCATCTAAAAATAATAAATATTAAGGTGATGGATATGCTAGTTACCCTGATTGAAACATAATACACTGTGTGTGTAGAAACATCACACTGTTTATGTATATATATATGTATACATAAGACATCGATTTAATAGGAGGCCATCAAGATGGAAGATCCTAGATCCCCAGCCCCTGTCTTCTCAGAAAAGGCCCTTCTTTCAGACCCCTCATTTGTCAAGAAGACTCTGCTCAAGAAGTTGTCAGAAATCTCCACCTTTACAGGGTCTGAATCTACCCACAGGAAGGACTCAAGCTTAGCTCAGACCTGCTGATCTGGCTCAGGCACTTTTCGGGTCAGGAGTGACGTTCACTCATGACCCTTGGGTTCTAGCGCACGTTGTGGGTGGCTGTGAGCTGCAGCAGCTCGGGATGCCTGGTGAGCAGCCTGAATGCTTCAGCACCAGGGCTGAGCACCCTATAGTCAGCTGTCTGCACTTTGACCCATTGTGAGTTTCTATGATTACCCCTGTCTGCTGCGGAACAAAGCTGCCGTGATGAGGGCTGAGAGCTACACCTAGCATGCTGGGCAGGGGCACAGGATCGACTTTCAGTTTTTCAAAATGAGGACCATTCCAGGTGAACCAGAGTGAGCCGGTCACCATCAGGGAAAGTCAAGTTGACCTCTTAGACAGCTCTCTTAAAATTTGCAGGAGTCCAGAGTAAAACATCTGCCTAACTGCCATGCGCTAAGGGGGCCCAAGCGCTGCCTTGTGTGCTGGGTCTCACAGGCTTACAATGGGCCTTTTCAGAAATGAGAACTTCTTCAGTCTGAACTACTGAGTCACATTCAGTACGTCGAGCCCTCTCATGAGGCTGGGGCAAGGTTCCAGCTGTTTTTAAGAGTCCATGGTCTGGAAGGACCACACTTTATTTCTGCCTGGCCATCCGTGTCAACAGCTTCATGAAGTCACCAACAGCAAATGGGAGGTGGCTTTGGAACCCAAGAGTCTCTCTTCTGATTTGGATCTTTGTCTTCAATCTTGTCTCCAGTGCTTGTCAGCTCTGAGTCATCTAGTGGAGACCAATTTTCGTAACTACTGTCTTGGCGTGTCTCTATTACTGTAACAAAGGAGCGTAGACAGGATGGCTGGCAAAGAACAGAAAATTATTTCTCCCTTCTCCAGGGGCTGAGAAGTCTAGCATCACCACCAGATTTGTTGTAACGATAGACCAGTTTCCTAGTTCATAGATAGCCATCTTCTATCCTTAAACTCACACGGAAGAAGGGGGAAGGGAGGTCTTTGGGGTCTCTTTTATAAGGGTACTGATTCAATTTATGAGGACTTGGTTTTCATGACCCAATCATTACCAAAGGCTCTGCCCCAAATCCCCTGACACCAGGAATTTGGTTTGTGTGAATTTTAAGGGCAAAGTCATTCAGGCGATGGAGCCAACATTGCAGCCAGAAGGCAGCCATGGTCCAGTGTCCCTCAGCAGGTGAACGAGAATAACAACATGCAAGGTACACCTGATAAAGGAATTCTAACACATATATGGGTGGACCTTGAAGACCGTGTACTTAATTCAGCAGAAAGGACAAATGCTCTATAGTTCTAACCTTCTAGGGCTAGAAATACCCGATTCACAGCCATAGGTTAGAAGGGTGGTGGACTGGAGGTGAAGAGGAAGAACCCATGGGGCACTGGTGTTTTGCAGGGGCAGAGTTTCAGTTTGGGAAGAAGACAAAGTAGAAATGGGTGGGGGTGACTGTACTGTATGAGTGTGCTTCATACCACTCAGCTATACACACATGTACACGAGTACATTTATGCCATTCAGCTATACATACATGTACACATAAGTATATACTCATGCCACTCAGCTGTACACACATGTACATGTGTACACATTTATGCCATTCAGTTATACACACATGTACACATACGTACACACTCATTCCACTCAGCTATAGACACAAGTCCATGAGTGCACATTTATGCCATTCAGCTATACACACATGTACACATAAGTACACACATACATACACGCATTTTCTAAGCAGAAGTTGAGAGTCTTCCTAAGGTTTCTCAACACTCAAATCTCTCAGCACAGAGACAGGGGCCTCTGAGCATCCATCTCAAGGTGACCTCTGCCCCATCCCTGACCTCCCTCAGCCAGGGACCCTCAACTGCTTTCTAGCCTGATAAACACCTCTTTGTCTTGAGACTCATCCAGCATTCCATCTCCTGCATCACCTCTGGTCTCTCAGCTGCCCAGGGTGCAATGCCTGCCCAGCCCTGTGCCAGTTCCCTCCCCAGTCCTCTCTGTGTATTAGATTCTTCCTAAAGAAATGCAACTCTGCCAATATACTGACTTTAGGTTTCCTTTCCTCTAAAACTGGAAGAAAAAACCTTTGATTTATTATGTATTATAATATGTCATATACAATTTTACCTCTATATGTCACATAAAAGGTTCAGTTTACTGCATAATGTTGAACAGTCTCACCAACTTGTATACTTTATACTTTGGTCAGTGTATAAAGCTGTCCAAAAGTATCAAATTATTTTTATTTATACTGGTCATAAATGATATCTCATGATGGCTTGCATTTGCTTTTTGCTGATTACCAACAATGTTAAGAGTCTTTTCATGGATTTTTCTGTTTTTCTTTTTAGATATTTTTTGAAGGATATTTATTCCGTGTTTCTGTAAATGGGTCTGTGTGCATGAGTGCAGGTGCCCGAGGAGAACAGAGTGGATGTCAGGTCCCCTGGAACTGGAATTACAGATGGTTATGAGACCCTGACATGGGCTAGGGACCAAACGACAGTTGCTCCTAGAACCTAATCCATCTGGCTTGTCAACTTACCACAAACTAGAGCTACTTGGGAAGACGGAAGCTCAGTTGGGGAGTTGCCTCCATCAGATTGACCTGTTGCATGGCTGTGGATCAACCTTTATTAATGATTAAAGGAGGGTGCCAAGTCTATTGTGGGCAGTGCCACATCTGGGCAGGTGGTCCTGGATGGTGTAAGAAGCAGTCTGAACAAGTCATGGGAAAGCAAGCTAGTAAGCAGCACTCCTCCATGGTCTCTGCTTCCGTTCTTGCCTCCAGCTCCTGCTCTGGCTTCCCTCATCGTTGACTGCAATATGGAAGTCAAACAAACCCTGTCCTCCGCTAGTTGCTTTTGGTCAATGTCTTATCACAGCCTCAGAAAATCGAACTAGGCCATCTCCCCATCCCATTCACATACTGAATGACTAGTTGAATTTCCACTGTGCTCAGGAGTTTTGCCTGTTTACTAGAAAATTGTCTCCCATCTTCTTTCTTGAAATACTCGAAATATTCTGGAGGCTAAAACTCTGGGAGTTATCTCTGTAGACAGTGTCTTTGCTTTTTCCACTTGGCTTATCTTTTTACTCCATGCATCTTTTAAGGCACCAAAGTTCTGAATTTTAAGGTAGTTCAAACTTTTCTTTATGGGCATCCGTATCGCGATGAAGTTCCATTTCAACCTCAGAGTCCTAAGATCTTCTTCTGAACCATCCGAAAGCTCTGTGGTTTTACCTTTCACATTGACGCCTTTAATCATTCAGGGGGAAGGGTGTGAGCCAGGCTTTGATTTAGTTGTTTCCTAGTAATGCTCATTTGTTCCTACATTATTGTCTTCAAGGCTGCCTTTTCTCTACTGATTTGCGTTGCTGCCTCTGTCATAGTTCAAAGGTTCGTGTGGGTGTGGGTGTGGGTCTTTCCTTGTTCTCTGTTAGTACTGTTCCGTTCATTGCTCCTTAAACTCACATTACATCATTCTAAGTGTCTTTATAATATCTCTTGGTATATAATAGAGACAATTTTCCCATCTTGTCATTTTCCTTCAAGGGTTTCTCTCTCTCTCTCTCTCTCTCTCTCTCTCTCTCTCTCTCTCTCTCTCTGTGTGTGTGTGTGTGTGTGTGTGTGTGTGTGTGTGTGTGTGTACCTCATGCATGTGACAAGGTCTCTCATTGAACCTGAACCTCATCAACTGGCTAGACTGACTGGCCAACAGTCACATAAATCTGCCTGCCTCTGCACCCCTCCCCTTCCAGCTCTGGAGTTATGGATTTGTGCCTCCACAATTGTTTTTCTTTTTCTTTTTCTTTTTCTTTTCACATGCATTGCAGAGTCTCCAAACTCAGGTCCTCATACTTGTTCAGCAAACACTTTACCCACTGAACCATCTGCCCAGATGAGATCCTTCATGGTTAAAGGTGCTCATCACCAAGCCTGACAGCCTAAATTCTACCCCAGGCCCCCACATGGTGAAAGAAGGGAATTGACTCACACAAATAATTGTCTGGCTACCACTAGTACATAGTGGCAGGCATATTTGTGCATGCACACACTCATACACACACACACACTAAATAACTGCTATCAAAAAACTAAAGAAAAAGAAATTTTCATATATGTTTTTATTTTAATAACTCTCTATTGAAACTAGAGAGATAGCTCAGCAGTTAAGCATATTTGATTCCAAGTACTCATATGGCAACTCACAACTGTCTATAACTCCAGTTCCAAGAAATCTGACATCTTCTGGCTTCTGTGACATGCACACAGTGTACAGACATACATGCACGTAAAATACATATATATATATCAACAAAGTTTTATTTCTCAGCACAAGGTTTATACAACTTTCATTAGATTTAAATCTTGGCATTTAGGAATATTACTACAAACAACATACATAGATTATTCGTATGTGAAGATTTCTGTCTACTTCTCCTGTTCTCATACATTTTACTTCTTTTTCTTTCCTTGCTGCATAGGCCAGGACCCTGCATTATGTTGCATGAAGTCATGCTTTCAGGCATCCTTGTCTCAATGCAGACTTGAAAGGAAAATATCTCATCGTTTTATCATTAAGCACGATGTTTCCTCTTAGGCCATGGCAGATATGCGTTATCAGATTAAGGAAGTTCCCCTTGATTCCCAGGTTTGCTAAAAAATTTTTAGGGTGAACACATGTTGATTGTTCCACATGTAGTCAGAATCACACATTTTTTTCTTCATTTTCTAATGTAATGAATCACACAAATCTATTTCCTAATTATTCAAATAATCTATAGTCCAGATAAATTCGCCGTGATCATTTTTATGTGCTGCTGGCTTTTATATCTTATTTCTTAAGTTTTGTTTGAACTTACATTCACATGTGAGGTTTAGGGAGCTGTATGTCTTGGTTTTCCTGAGAAAACTTCAGTTTACACATGTTATCCTGGTATCATCCATTTGTCCATCCATCCATCATCCATCCATCCATCATCCATCCATCCATCATCCATTCATTATCCATCCATCCATCCATTCATCCATCATCCATTCATCCATTCATCATCTATTCAGCATCCATCTATCCATTCATCTATTCATTATATATCCATCCATTATCCATCCATCCATCCATCTATCCGTCATCCATCCATCCATCCATCATCTACCCATCCATCATCCATCCACCCATCCATCATCCATCCATCTATCCGTCATCCATCCATCCATCATCCACCCATCCATCATCCATCCACCCATCCATCATCCATCCATCTATCCATCATCCATCCATCCATCATCCACCCATCCATCATCCATCCATCATCTATGCATCCATCCATCCATCCATCCATCCATCCATCCATCCATCTCTCCATATAAGGAAGAATAGTTTTCTGAGTGTGGAAACTGCTGTGCAGTACAGCACCATCCGCCTTGAACCATTCTTTAGCTCTTTCACACCCAGGAGTGCCATGGTTGTGACAATAACGTCTTTGGTCTCCCTGGAGGTGCCCTACCTGTTCTCTGTTCCCAGCTGGGCATCCCAGCTACATTTCCTCATGCTGCATTTTCCAGAAGAGTCTGTACAAACAGAAGCCATGTCCTTCTGATGTGTTTGACAGAATGCAGCACTGGAGACTTCAAGGGATCAGCACTCTCTTACTGGGTGCGATCTTTATGTAGGTTATAAAATTGCTCGTGTATTTTTATTTCTTCTTACATTAATTTGATGTTGTAATTTTCTGCTAATTTGACATCCTATTTCTCTACTTTGCTAGTATATTGTTTTTAAAATATGAGTTTCTTGGGTCAGAGAGATGGCTCAGTGGGAAAAGGTACTTGCTGTCAAGCCTGATGAACTAAGTTTTATCCCCAGAATACATATGGAAGGAATAAATAACTAAACGTCCTCTGATCAACACACATGTGCCATGGTGCACCCGTGTGTGTGTGTGCGCACACATCTGTGTGTGTATGTGTGTGTGCGCGCATGTGTGCATGCATGTGTGTCTCTGTGTTTGATGTAGTAATGCTTGAATACCATCTGTTAGTTCCATTTCTCCTCTAGAGACGGGATCATCATTTTATTTTTATCAGGAAAAAAAATTGAACTTTATCACTTCTCTATTGACCTCTACATGACCTCTATGTTTCTCTGCATGACCATTTTCCTTCATTGCCTTCTGTCATTTACTATATTCTTTGGGTTTATTTTGTTGTTCTTTATCAAATTTCTTAATGTGGATTCTTAAAATTTTTATCCTCCATCCTTTATTATTTTTATAACTATATGCATATGGATAGATATCATACCATATACATGGTATCAAATTAACTTTATCTGTAAAGAGCAGATGTGGATATATTTGGCCTGTCAGGCCTCCCACAGCTTAGCACCCAATCCTGCTGGTGCAGAACATAAACAGTGGTAGGCAACAAATCAATAAAATGCGTCTGTCCTTCCAGAAATGGTGACTTAATTCTTGTAATCTCAACACTTGGGTGGCTGAAGCAAAAGATCATAGCAAGTCCAAGACCTGTCTGAGCTGCATAGTGAGTTAAAGGAACACCTGAACTAGAGAGAGAGCATTTCTCAAAACAAGACAAAACAGCAAAAGCAGAATGTGTCTTAGCAAAGCTTAGGTTACAAACTGGACCTGTGGTCTAGATTTGGCAGCTGGGCTGGAGTTTGTAGACCTTCCTTGCTCTGAATGTTGTTCTATGCAGTAGAATCCCATAAAAAATGGATATTATGTTATGACTCTATTCTAATACTTTCTGAGTTTCATTTTTATTTATCCCAGACAAAGTTTTGGAGTATGTTTCTCAAAGATAGTGTTTGGATACTCTTAATTTTCTTGCTTTTGAGTTGTGTTTTTCACCACTGAGTCTTACTCAGCTGCATTATGGCCAAAGACGGTTCCCCCTCTCAAAGCTATTCAATGGGAAATGCGATGTAAACCCATGTGTCATATTAAATTTGTTAATAACTGTGGTTTTAAAGTAAAAGGGATGGAGTCAGTGAGATAGCTCAGCAGATAAGGCTTTAAACAAGTTCGAGGCCCAAAGTTCAATCCCTGGAAACCACTTGAAAGGAAGGTATGGACTACCCTCCTGCATATCGTTCACTGACCTCCACACATACACTGGTGTGTGTGTGCATGCATGCATATGCTTAGGTTTTTTAAAAAGTAGAAAGGAGTAGGAAGGCATGACTTTTATAATCTATTTATGGTTTAAAGTAACATATCTAAAATTTGTGTGATGTGTATAAACAACTATTTATACCCCCTTCCTTGGACAAAACCTTCAAAATACACTGTATACATTCCATATGAACACCATCATAATAGGACTAGTGATAGTCCAAGTGTCTAGTGTATGCCCAATAGTTACCATATTGAAGAATACCACATTTTCAAGTTTTCTACGGTTGCATTGTTTGGTCAATTTTTATAAATGTTTCATGTATATAAATAGCCTACAATCTTTTGTTACTGGATACAGCATTTTATATACATTCTTTGATCAGGGGCTCTTAGTGTGTTATTCAAAGCTTTGTATATTTCTTACCTACTTTTCTAGTTGTGACAAAATACCTTGACAAAAGCTAACTCAAGGAGAAAGGACTTATTTTGGCTCACAGTTCAAGGGTACGGTCCCCATGGCAGAGGAGTCCTGACAGCATGAGCTTCAGGCATTTAACACATTGACTCCACAGTCTGGAAACAGAGAGTGTTGTATGCCTGTGAGCATCCCACTTTCTTCTTTTTATACTGTCCAAGATTGTAGCCTAGGGAATAGTGACACCCACAGCGGGCAGGTCTTCTCACCTCAATTAATCTAGACAGTCCCCCATAGATGAGTCCAGAGGTCTGTCTCCTGGGTGATTCTAGAGCTCATCAAATTGAGAAGATTAAGGATCACAGTATCTCTGATGTTTTGAGTAAGAAATGTGTTTGACCCAGGCGGTGGTGGCACACACCTTTGATCTCAGCACTCAGGAGGCAGAGGCAGGCAGATTGCTATGAATTCGAGGCCAGCCCTGTCTACAGAGTGCGTTCTAGGACAGTCAGGACTGTTTCACAGAAAAATCCTGTCTCAAAAAGCAAAAACAAAACAAAACAACAACAAAAAAAAAAAAAACAAGAGAGAAAAAAGAAAAAAAAAGGAAGGGAGATGTGCATGTTTTTGAATTCCTGGTCCCCAGTTGGTGACATGGTTTGGGGAGATAATGGAACCTTTAGAAGGCAGAGCCTTGCCAGAGGAAGTTTGTCACTGGGTAAGGGCTTTGGGATTTTATAGTTCCACTCCACTTCCTGTTTTCCCTCTTTGCTTACTGACTGTGGACCATGATGTGATCAGCCAGCTTCCTGGTCTTGCCACCATGCTTCCTGGCCTGTTGCCAAGCCTTCTCCACTGTTATGGAATCTGTCTCTCTCTGGAACCCTAAGCGAAAAGAAAGGCTTTTCTTACTTATGTTGCTTTTGGTCAGAACATTTTAATCACAGCAATAAAGATGTAACTGACACAGTGTTCTCACTGAATTTTTAGTACGCTTGCTTGTCCAGTCAGAATAATAGGTGAAAAATCCATTTATCCTTAACGTTTTTAATTAAATAAATAACCAGCCTCCCTCCCTCCTGTTCCTGTGCTCAGCTGGAAACCAGTGGTGGGGTTGTGGGACTGATCTTTTATTTTTGTATTTTTTAAAGTGTTTATTATCTCTATAACAGTATGTTTTTACAACATATTCTTTTCTTTGACCAACGGATCTCATTATCTTGCAAGTCATCAATTAGAAGTATATATAGGGATCTTTTTATCATAGACCCAGTACCTGTCATCCCTCCAGAGATAGAGCAGACAGCAGTGGATAGGTGACTGCACAGAACTAATGAATCAAAAGCACCCATTACTCTTACTACCAACAATTACAAGGAAGGGATATATATGGACTCCCGTGATATTACCATTTTCACCTGGTTTCATTAACGATTGCACTGATAGCATGTGAAGACAAATGAATTCATTTCCTCTACCATCTTTCCCTAATATAAATAACATCAAAGCGCTATGGAGTTAGTCTAACGGATTCCTCTAGTTCGTTCCTCTCAATTTCTCTTTCTTATTGTTTTTATTGAGATATACAGTTTTCTCTGCTTTTATACAGTTTTCTCTGCTTTCGTCTCCCCTTCTACCCTCTCCTGTGATCCCCATGCTCCCCTCAATTTACTCAGGAGATCTTATCTTTTTCTCCTTCCTTTGTAGATTTATGGCTTTCTCTCTTAGGGCCCTCTTTGTTGCTTAGGTTCTCTGGGGTTGTGAATTGTAGGCTGGTTTTTCTTTGCTTTATGTCTAAAAGCCACTTATGAGCGAGTACAATGTGTGAAAAATCCCACCCTGAGACTGTGAATTTTTCTTATTATCATTGTACATCTGGCCGTTTTCTTTATACTTTTAAAATATGCACACAGCTCTTAAATAAGTGACTGTCTCTTAACTCAGCAGTTTTTTTTGTGATAAAATGGCTGTCCTGTTCTAGAAAGGCTATTTTCTTCAAGTCTGGTTTGCCCTACATCTGCGTGGCTCTGGCCATTTTCTTTTAGTTGTTGCCCGTGTTGTCTGTCTCTGGCCCTTACTTCCAACTCTGTCACTTTCTGGGCTTCTCTCATAAAGAGTGCATAACCAAGTTCTGCTTTTTAGTTTGTTTCACACTGTACTGTTAATTTTTCTTAACACAATGTTCCATTTTGGTTAAACTTATCATCTCGCAGTGATTTCCATTTGACTTGCTCGTTTTATTCTATAACTTTTCCATTTTCATTTTTTCAGTTAGGTATTTCACTGCTGTTTCCCTGTTTGGGAGTTCTATACTCTCCTCCTATTCTTTTGACAGTTACCCTAGGAATGTTAATATTTTTCACTTATTAATATCTGAAGTTAATTGTTACTTTCCTCTCAGAAGATCCGGGGAGCCAGAAATCCTTGGGTTCCATTTGTCTTTTCCCTGATGTATTTTCCTTCTTAAAAGCTTTCGTTCCGCCAGGGATTGATGGTTTTCCATAGTTTTATGTTTGTCCAACTCTACCTCCCCCATGTTCATGGATCTTCCATCATCTCAAATTTTATTTTTAAATCGTGTGTGTGTGGATGGGTGATGTTTGATGTGTGTGTGTGTGTGTGTGTGTGTGTGTGTGTGTGTGTGTGTGTGTGTGTGATATTTGTGTGTATTGTTTGTGTAAGTACCACAGTACAACTCTGAAGGTCTGAAGACAACTCTCAGGGTTAAGCCTTCCGGCTCTAGCATGTGGGTTCTGGGGACTGAACTCAGGTCTCCAGAACCGCACAGCAAGAGATCACTGAGCCCTCTCCCCAGCCTTCACTTCAGATTTTCCATTTGGAATCAGTTTTTTAATGCCACAATTCATTTTTTAAAATTTTCTTTAGTAAGAAGTAAATATTTGCAAAATCTCTTGGCTGCTACTTATAAAACTGTAGTATTTTCTGGAGACTGTAGGCCTGTCTGATTTTTTACTGATTGCTTAAATACCAAAACATTTCTCAAATGTATCTTATTTATTTGTATATTTATATGTATTTGTACATAGTAGTTTATTTGTACACATTATTTTAAATGACTAGTTAACTAACCATGGTAGTCTAAATATTAAAATATAAACGCTATTATTTCATCTTTTATTTATTTATTGGGATTTTGAGACAAGGTTTCTCTGTGTAACAGCCTGGCTGTCTTGGAACTCACGCTGTAGACCAGGCCAGCCTCAAACTCACAGAGCTGCCTCTGCCTCCCGAGTGCTGGGATTAAAGGTGTGCGCCACCACCACCCGGCATACTATATTTTTTTTACATCATTTCTGGGGGTGTGAACTACTACAGCTGACAGAATTCATCATGTGGTGGTCAGAAGAACTCAAGAGATTCCTTTCTCTCCTTCTACCCTGAGTCTCTGGGATTGGACTCAGGTCTTGGTACCTACAAGTACCTATCTACTTAGCCATCTCATGAGCCCCAATCACTGTTTTTAAAAGCTGCAGTCTGCAGGCCTGTTTCTCCTGTCCGCTGCTTGCTTCCTCATGGCGCTTTGTGTGCTGGCAGATCTTCTGGTCTCCTGGCCTTTTCAGGGAGTAGGACGGGATATGAAGCTCCTGGGAACGTTCGAACTGATGTGAGTCCTGCTTCTACACATACGTGTGTAAAGTTTATATCGGTATATGTGATGGCTCTCAATCAAAAAGTTTTATTTCTGTTACTAATTTTTCAAGATGTGCAGTAACTCTGCAATTGACAAGCTGGGCAGCCAACAGTGACCCACCGTGAGAAAGGCAAAACTACCCAGCTGGCTACTCTTTCAAACAAACCCTTCCCATGCTATTTTGCTGGTGAGGCCAGAAATTAAGCTTAGTCACAGATGACAAGGTCCTTGAGTGTTAGGCAAGGAAGGCTTCACTCTATGGATGCCTGTTCTGCACTCAATCCTGCACCAAGAACGGAGCCCAAGTGGTGACGTAGCTTTGGACCTTGCCCTCAAAGAGCAGCACATCCAGCAGGATGCATCACTAGTACTCACTGATAGCCTAGTGCTGTCCAAGACACCAGGGATGCAGCTCAGCAGTGGTGCACTTGCCTGGCATCTTCATGGCCCCTGGGCTCAGTCCTCAACACCAAACAAAGACCTACTAGTTTTCAAAGGCAGTTCAAAGAACTTAAGATGCATAAATGAACACATCAGCCAAATGTCACCACTCACCCATTGTTACAGAACTCAGCATTGAAGAGATACTAAACATCTGGGATTAAAAAAAAAAAAGATGGATCAGTGGATAAAGTCACTAGATGCCAAGTGTGGTGACCTTGGTTCAGTCTCCATTTCAGGGACCCTCATAAAGGTGGACAGAGAGAACGGACTCCTGAGAGCTGTCTTCCGAACTCCACACGCCCACTGTGGCATGTGTGCCCATGCACATAAAACATACATACAGAAATATTAAAACTGAAAATACATGTACTCCAATGTAAAGCTTATGGGATGTGTTAGAAGGTGATAAGTACCTTAGAGAGAAGGAGACAGAGTGATGCTTAATATGGTGGTCAGGGTGGCTCTAGGTTAGATCCATGGCAGCTTCCTGAGAACCTCAATGTTCAGGGTCTGAGGACAGATGGAGGAGTACACGCTATGACCATGGGAGAGTAAGGAGGCTCCCAGGAGAGAGTCCCATGAAATGACTCTGGAAGGAAGAGAAGTCATGAAAAAAAATGTCAGCAGAGGATGCAGTCTAGAAGAGAGTGAGCCTGGGACCCAGGGAGAGCCATAGATGGAAGGTCAGGGGCCGTGAGTGGCAGGTACTCCTTCTGAAAACAGGAGAGCAGGGGCATTGGGCCACAGTCCATAGACCCCTTGGTCGGTGTCTTAGGTTTCTACCCTTGTGATGAATATGATCAAAAGCAACTTGGGGATGAAAGGGTTTATTTTATCTTCTGCTTTTAGTAGTCTGTCACTGAGGGAGGTCAGAGCAGGATCTCAAGCAAGGCAAAAACCTGAAGGTAGGAGCTGATGCAGAGGCCATGGAGGAGTGTTGCTCACTGGCTTGTTCTATGGCTTGTTTCGCCTGATTTCCTATAGCACTCACAGCCGTAAGCCTAGAGTGGCGCTGCCCAAAGTGAACTAGGTCCTCCAACATCAGTAATTAATCAGGACAGTACCACAGACTTGCCTGCAGGTCAATCATATGGGGATAGTTTCTCAATTAAGATTCCTTCTTCCTATGTCAGGCGGTGATGGTGCACACTTTTAATCCCAGTCCTCGGAAGGCAGAGGCAGGTGGATCTCTGTGAGATTGAGGCCACCCTGGTCTATAGCCAGGGCAGGCTCTAAAACTACACAGAGAAACCCCGTCTCTAGATTTGTGGCAAGTTGACAAAAGCCAACCAGCACAATCAGTAAATTATGGAAAACTCTAAAACCTGTAGATCCTCTCAGAACTGTGCTAGGAGCAAGTCTTCCCAGGGTTACCATCCCCAAATTATCAGAAGACTTGCCTCTGAGTATACCTCCAAGTCATGGGGTGCCCACATGGAATGGGTGGGTGAGGGCAGCGTGGCCATCGTCACGTGTCTATTTTGTCTTCTAGAGATTCTGACCCTGTCTTGGCGTAACATCAACTGGTAGGACAGTGCTGAGACTGTGTCTTGAGCTCTCAGAAAGAGACAGGAAACTGTGGCCAAGGCCCCAGCAACATTTGCCCATCAGACAGGAGAAAGGAAGTTGTGCCAGGAAGTATATGTGGCAACCCCTCCCTAGCCTCGGCCTTAGTGGCCCAGTCCAGCAGTGTCTCAGATCTCATCTGAGACTTGTCATGGCAGCAGTGACCACTCCTTCACAGACGGCATCATCCACCCCCATAGTGCTCAAGGTAATCAATATGGCTCCCACTTCCAAAGACATGCAATCTGTGACTAAAAGTCTCAGAGTGACTTGAGTTCTCTGTACACACACCCTGGCCCCATGGCCTCTCTGAGTTGGGACTTCCCGTGACTACAGACGCAATAGTTTCTCAGGCCCTTTGCTCGACATTTTTCCACAGAGCCCTGGGTACCGTTGTAAACCAACACCTGGAACCCTGGTCTCCGAAAGCCTCACAGGCTCTCCCCAGAAACCTCACTTGCTTCCACACTCTCTCTCTAACTGGAAAGCCTGGCAGGAACTTGTGCCCATTGCAGTGGGGGGTAGAGATTCCTATGTTGGCAGCTACAATCACTTTCTTCTTCTGTATGATCACAGACATAGATGGAAATTTCAGTTGGTCCAAACACTCTGTTAGAATACCGTAATGAACAAGATGAAGCCTCTCACCAGGGCGCCCTGGAGAGGGAGAGAGACTACCAAGAACAGATGAGAATTTCAGATAATGGCTGTGTTATCAATAAAGGAGGACAATAGATCAAGGCAGTGTGTGATTGGCTGGGTCCCATGAGATCAGGTCGTCAGCAAGACCTGCCTCCCAAGGGGGCATTTGACTTTAGAGTGACATAGGGAAGATGGGGAGGGGTATAAAAAAGGTGGTGTGGGAATAGTCAGAGAGTCTGAGGAGGAACCTCAGGGAGCAAGCAGGGAAGGGGATGAATATAGACAGGTGACCAGATGAAGTCACATGACTTGGTTTTCTATTTCAAGTCAGATCATTTTAGGCAGGCGAGTGATGTGATCTAATTTACGTTTTTCAAAGAGTGACTGTCTGCCATGACAAAATGGGCAGCAAGGGGACAGAAGTGAGAGCAGGGTTGCCAGTGAAGAACTTCTTCAGACGGAGACCTCAGGGACTGAGGCGGGGTTGGATTGAGAAGTGGTTGGTTTCCTCTTGCGTTATTTTAAGATTTATTGTTGTTTTGGAATGTGTATGTGTGTGTGTGCTTGTATGCCACATGCATGTAGGTACCCACAGAGGCCAGAGCAGGGTGTCAGAGTCCCTGGAACTACAGTCACAGGTGGTTGTAAGATGAGCTCGGGTCTTCTGGAAGAGTAACAAGTGCTCTTCACTGCTAAGCCATCTCTTCTTCTTCATCCTCATTCATGGTTTTTATTGTTGGTGCTGGTGGTTTTGCAGGGGAGGAGTCGTTTTTTGTTTGTTTGTTTAAGACAAGGCTACTCTATGTAGCTCTGCCTGTCCTATAACTAACTATATAGACAAGACTGGCTCCGAACTCAGAGATCCACCTGCCTCTGCCTCCAGAGTGCTGGAATTAAAGGCATGAGCCACCACCACGCAGCCCGACCCATGTTTTAAATAGAACTGTGCTAATGAAAGGGGTCAAGGATGTATCAAAGGATTAGCCATATGCTATGAGCTGAGATGAGGGGACCTCAGAAGAACAGTTGATGGGACAAGAGTCCTATTTATACAATTGCATGGATCAGGATGTCAATATCAGTGAGTAACAGAAAACATAACACACTTGGCCTGGCCAGCAAAGAGATATCTTGACACTAGAATCTTAGCACAGTCTCTGTCTGCTTCCCCGTAAACTTATCCATCTTCATCCTTCCTTCTCTCAATGGGCAAAAGGTTGCTTTGGTTCCAGTCATGACACCCACCAGTAGAAGCTTCTATCAAGCAACCCTCTAATAGAAGCCATGAACTTTGTTCACTTTTATTCCATTCATTCATAGCACCTGTCACTATGGCAATGAGCATGGGCTGCACCGTTTTCACAGCAGAATATCTGGTTGCCAAAAAGGAAAGCGAGGAACAGAGTCTAGGAAAGGATGCCGGTACTGACATCCACAAGACCACAGTTGACCACAACCAGCTGTTTAGGTGTCCTATGGGAGTTACCACAGAGCAGGGGGAAGTAGGGCTGATTCTCAAGAGAGAGGTCAGGATGGGAGATAATGCGGTAGCTGTCACTGGAGTGCAGATCCTTCTTACTCACAGGAGCCTGAGAAGATCATCCTGATAGTGGCTCCTGTGAGCTCTGGCAGGTCCTAAGGAGAAGACATGAGTATACAAAGGAACAGCCAGGGCTTGATGGAGAACCTGGGAGTATATTGTTAAGTTCAAAACTGAGAAAGAAAATCAATTCCCATCAGTTGAGGAAAAAAAAGTGCCTTGGATATGGCTGGACAGAGGCTATCAGTGACCTTGACAACTGGCATGTCAGCAACTGGAAGTGAGGAGAGGAGCAGACATGGGGAGTACCGGTGGCGGGAGGGATCATGGAGAAAAGTGAGGTTTGTGTAGGAAGGCTAGAACTATGGCAAGACTTTGTCTGAAATAAAGGAAAGAGAAAGTGAAAGAAAAGACCATGGTAGGAAGGGCTGAGTCAAGCCAATCAACAGTCCTGTTCTGCTGCTCCGGGGATTCCAGACTTGGGCCAGGCCTGGGGATGAGTTGACTCTGAGTCATGGGACAGAGTTGGTGATGGGGATCAGGGCAGTGCTATAGGGGAGGTTGTCAGAGATCTCTAAGATGTTTCTCTGCCTGGAGTTTTCTTTCCTCCCACTTCTCACTCTGTTATCAGGATCTCACACCCACTCCTCTGCCAGATCCCTTCCTGGATGCCCTTTCACCTCCACTCCCAGAAGGGCAGGTGCCCCTATTATCCTGACTATCTTTAGAGTGGGGGATGATGGATGCTGTGCTCCGGAAAATAAACCCTGAATTTGGAACAACCAACTATGATGTAGGTCTTAGCTTGCATTCTTTAGAAAAACAAGATTTACAGATTTTATTTTTATGTGTGTTTTTTGCCCGCATGTATGGATGTACATCATGTTCACCCACAGGTGCCCACAGAGGTCAAAAGGTGTGGGATCCCCTGGAACTGAAGTTCCAGATGGTTGTGAACCGCTGTGTAGCCAGTGAGAGTCGAACCCAGGTCCTCTGGAAGAGTGAGAGGTGCTCTTTACCACGGAGCCAGCCCAACGTAGTTTCTTTTACATTTATATTTTAATTGCACTCATTCATTTCTGTTAGGATATGTGGAGGAGTGTAGCGTGGGTAAAAGGGTGTCACTGTGCGTGTGTAGGCATCAGGGGGCACTTGTGGAATTCAGTTCTCTCCTGAGGATTGAACTCAGGTCGGCAGGCTTAGAAGTCTTTTTATTCCCCCCCCCCTTCCCCAAGCATTTCTCAAACCCTTAACTTGCGTTCTTTTAAAGTTTCAATTTTCTTTGTGCTCACAAATACGAGTTATGCTCATGATAAAATTAGTTTGTTGGCTAGGGATGTAGTTTGGTGGCAGAGTGGTTTGTCAAGGCAAGGTCCTGAGTTTAACCTCCAGTATCACAAAATAAAATAAAATAAAAAGTTTGGAGAACTCAGAAAAAGAATTTAAAAAAGAATGCAAAACCTACCCTCAACCACCAGCTCAGAGGCACTTACTTCTGTGTATGTGTGTGTACACATGTGAACACACATGCTCATGTGCCAATGTTTTGGAGCATAGCACAAAGGTCCCTTGCATCCACAGATCTCCAGAGAAACCAGGAATGCTAAGTACACAGAATTATCTTTCCAACGTGAAGACAAAAAAAACCTCTTCTTCTATCCAGAAGACTGAGTCTTGCAAGTGATTAACTGTCTGGTGATCTGTGTTATCTGTCTGGCCAGGCCATAGGCCATATCACACTCCTACAACTAGGACTGGAGGTGGCTAGTAATCTCAATGACCCTGCTAGCCGCAGGCTTCCCCAAGGACCCACAATGAGAACCAGAGGTGGCTAATAACCCAAATGACCCCTATGCTATCTGTATGACCGAGACCAGCCCAGACTTTTTCTTAGGCCCTTAAGCTAGTACAGGTATCTTTAGAACCCATTTTCTTGGAAGGCATGACAGGTACCCTGAGTTAAGTTTCAATATAATTATGCTTCCTTCTGCATCAGAATTGTATTACACCAGTAAACTTTTTTTTCAAATTGTATTGGGCTTAAATACATTGGTAATAAACTGCCTATTATTAAACTCCCCAAGTCTGGTCCAAATTGATAAATTCAGTTTGCACCAGGATTTCGTTCTTATCTCTTTGAGCAGTTTGCTTCCGTTTGACACCTGCAGGGACCCCCTCACCTGTAGGTCCTTGCACATTGTTTGGGGACCCATGTTGGGGTGATATCTTTCGGGGTCTAGCCTCAACAGGCTCATATGTTCCACGGTAGGGGTGGGTGGATTAGGAATGTTAGACAGAAAAAAAACAGACACAAAAGTAAAGGACAAGGACACAGAATAGAGTCCCAAGGGCAACCCAGTGAATACTGAATTCACCCCATTTATTTTCCATATGCTTTCTATGCCCCAATCCAAAAAGGGGGAGAGAAATAAGGCAAAAGACTCCTTTACCATGATACAAAGAACAGAGCAATTACCTCCTCAATACCTGAAACACCAAGTAACTTATTCCTGAGTTAAACATTCTGTTGTTTAGGCAGGACATGCAGTGACCACAGCCTAGGCCAAGTATCCTGTAGATAGCCACACCCTGGGTCAAATCTCCTGTTATAACCTCTCTGGATCCTCAGCTATGGGCTCTGACAGCACCTGTGTGGTTGTTCTGACAGCACCTGTGTGGTTGTTCTGACAGCACCTGTGTGGTTGTTCTGTCAGCACCTGTGTGGTTGTTCTGTCAGCACCTGTGTGGTTGTTCTGTCAGCACACATGTGGTTGTGCGCATGCGTGTGTAGGCGGAGGCCAGAGAATAAGATCAATAACATTTCTCGGGAGCTGTTCACTCTGTTTTTGAAGACAGTCTCTGATTGGTCTCAAACATACCAGGAGCAGGATGGGTTGGCTGGCCAGTGAGCCCAGGAACCTTTCCATCTTTGCCTCTCTGGTACTAGAAATACAGGCACTCACCACCACACCCAGCTTTTTTCACACCAGTCATGGGGTTCAAGCTCAGGTCTTTGTGCTTGCATGGCTGGCACTTTACCATCTGAGCCACCTCCAAAGCCCCAGGTGTTTCCTTCTGACACATTGGCTTGGGTCTTTATTGACTCTCTCCCAAACTCATCTTTCTTTGATTAACTTGAGCCATGCTTGGTGTTGTGACTTAGATATTTTTCAGCATAATTTAAGCTCCAAGAGAAAAGGGGTTTTATCACATAGAGTCTCTCAAATATTTGTTGGAAAAGTTGGTCTCATGGTCTGTTGTCAGTTAAGTCATGAGAATCATTTTCTGGGCTTACCATTCTCCCACCATTATTTTTTAATGGTTGTATAGTATTTTATCTCGTGGGCACACAAATACTTATTTTTCTAACCTACTATTGTTAGATACTGCACCTGTTTATAAAGTTGCTAGGGCAACAGTAGGCAGAACATCCTTGAATGTGAATGTTCACACATAGCATTCAAATTTCTGCACACCATTCCCTGAAGATTAATTTATACAGTGGACTTGTTGAGTCGACTGTGTTCACTTAATTTTTTTTTTTTGAGATGGGGGTCTCATGTAGCCCAGGCTGGTCTTGAATTCACTATGTGTCTGAAGAGGACTTTGAACTCCTGATACTCCTACTTCCTCTTCCCAGGTGTTAAGATTACTGGTGTCTGCCGCCAGGCCCAGCAAAGAAGTAGCCCAGGCTGGCCTTGAACTAGAGACTCTCTTGCCTCATTCTCTTTACCATCTGCCTACTGGCATGTGTCCCACAGCCAGCTTAAAATGTCTGTATTTTGCCAACTTGCTGTCCTCTTTGATTCAACCCATATCTTTGATCCTTTTCAATGGATCTACCAGCATGCCTTATTTCTAATAACTGAGAAAAGATATGAACCCTAATGCTATTGTTTGCTTTAAGATAGGGTCTTCTGTAGCTCAGGCTGGACTTGAACTTGTTTTGCAGCTGAAGATGACCTTGGACTCCCGATTTTCTTGCCTCTACCTTCAAAGTGCTGGGATTACACATGTGAATTACCAAATCTAGTTTCCTTATTTTTGCTTTTATTGACATTTTCTTTCACTACTTGTGGGGAATAAATTTACTAGCTATTTGTAATCTGTCTTTTTTGTTTTTTAATTTTTTTTTTTAGTTTAAAAAATTTTTATTTTAGTGGTGGCGCACACCTTTAATTCCAGCACTCGGGAGGCAAGAGGCAAGTAGATCTCTGTGAGTTCAAGGCCAGCCTGGTCCACAAGAGCTAGTTCCAGGATAGGCTCCAAAGCTACAGAGAAACCCTGTCTCGAAAAAGAAAAATTATTTCATTTTATTTTTGTTTAAGAATCTCCTATAGTTTAGGCTGCCCTGGAATTTTCTACGTAGCCAATGGTGATCTTGAACTTCTGATTCTCCTGCCTATATCTCTCAAAAGCTATAATTACAAGCCGGAGCCAGCCATCAGAACCTAGTTTCTTCAGAGCCTCATGCATGCTAGGTGAGCACTTTAACAACTGAACTGTGATTCCAGCCAGGTTGGTTTCTTTTACTGTATGTCTGTGCACTACCACGTGTGTGCCTGGTGCCTACTGAGGCCAGAAGAGGGCATCAGAGCCCCTGGAACCGAAGTTAGAAACAGTTTGAGCTTGTGTGTGTGTGTGTGTGTGTGTGTGTGTGTGTGTGTGTGTGTGTGTGTGTGTGTATGTGTGTGTGTGTGTATGTGTGTGTGTGTATGTGTGTGTGTGTATGTGTGTGTGTATGTGTGTGTGTGTATGTGTGTGTGTATGTGTGTGTGTGTGTGTGTATGTGTGTGTGTGTGTATGTGTGTGTGTGTGTGTGTATGTGTGTGTGTGTGTGTGTGTGTGTGTGTGTTGTGAATCAAACTCAGGTTCTCTGCAAGAAGCTGTTAAGAAACTGCTGAGCCATCTTTCCAGCCCCTGGCAAATAAAATCTAAAATCATTTTTGTTAGACTTGAAAAAGAGAACAAATTAAAGACGTGTGACTTTGGGGGAAATTGGCACCTTTGTAATGTCCTGCATATACAGACATACAGAGACGGGTTCTTGGGGTGTTTTTGAGACAGAGTCTTCCTATGTATAGCCCGGGATAGCTTAGATTCTCCATCCTCTGCCTTGGTTTCCCACGTGGTAGGATGGCAGACGTGAACCACAATGGCCAGCTTATAATGATTAATGGCTTCATTGGTCTGTACCCCCATTCACTCACATCACCTCCCTGGACTTTCCTGGGGATTTAAATCGATCCTTAGCCTCTTCCTATCCCAGCAGGCCTCTGCTAATTCTGACACTGGAAGACTACCAAGGGAAAGGTTCACGTCTGCCTTGTGATTTCTCCTTCCTTAAGCAACGCTACAGCACCAACCTTGTCTTTACCAATTCCGGATGGCTGGGTTACGTGCGGGCCTGCACAGCAAGCGACAGGAGTCATGACGGAGTGACATGCAGGCCTTCACAGCGAGTGACAGAGGTGACAGAGTGTCAGGGGAGGGTAGCTCTGTGGTTTTCAGTTTGACTCTCCACAGGTGTTGGTGGCCTAGTCATGTCTCTCACTCCTCACCCTGCTGCCGCTGGGAATTCACCTGGCATCCCTGTGCCACGCGGCTCTACTCGAGCTGGACCCCAAGTGTTTAATGTGTTCCATCACCACTTCCCTGTTTGGGAGTTTTCACTATGCAGATTTTGATTTTTTTTTCTCCTTTTCTGGAAATTATTTTGTGTGGGACCGACATGTAGAATGCACTGGTATTTCGGATGGATTCCCTCCTCTTGTATCAGGGCTGAGCACTTGTGGTTGGTTCCGGTGTTTCTACAAATATAAGGACATTCTCTTTCATCCTTTCTGGGGTTTACCCGCTCCCCAAACCTCAAAGACACTAAAATAGCTTCAGAGATGAGCTGGTTGAGGTTCTGTATATGTTTGCTACTAAAACTCAGAGTGGTTCTTGAAGTTCGTGTGCCTCTTGGTAAAGAATTAGCTTTTGCTTTCTCCTTTTCTCCATAATTTTTTTTTATTTCTAACTTTAGGAGAGAGAGAGAGAAAGAGAGAGAGAGAGAGAGAGAGAGAGCACTTAACACTGAGCACCTTTCCAGCCCAAGCATTCTGATGCCCCACCCCCACTTTGACAGAGTGTCAGACTGTTCTAGGCTCCTTGCTCTTCCTCCCCTGGCCAACAGCCAGGAAGCTGAGTGCACCTGTTCTCCCTCAGTTCCTCAAGTGTTCTGAGAATGGGGTGCATCTTTCCAGTTCCAGGGGATGCACAACTTCTTAAGAATTCTCCTTTGTCCTCCCTCAAACTCTGTGAGTCCCTCCTCCACTCTAACAGGATCTCCCCCTTTTCTCTCCCTCCCTTTCTTCTTCCTACGCAGACATGAGCAGTTACGCTGAAGGCCCTTATTGCCATCTCCAGCCCTGTCCTCAACCCTAGTTCACCATGGTCCTTTAATGGCATACCAGAACAGGGAGTCTTGGGCAAATTTACAGAGACTGAAAGGGTCCAGAGGTGGTGGTGGCAATCATATGTTATGCACATATAATCCTGATTTTTCTTGCTTTGCGTTAAGTCCTAAGTAAAACTGCTGACAGTCATCAATGGGTAAGAACTTTGTGACTTGGTTTGTCAAAAGATCTATAGGATGTCAGATCCTCAGACACCCACATTATCTTACCATCTCTGATTTATTGCTGGAAACCATCTGTCCTAAATTGAGGTAAGAGAGCTTGATGCCTCACTGGCTACTCAGGAAAATTATCTGCGTTTTGAGTAGATGGAAAAAGTGATAGTGTTGCCGGAGTTTTATACAAAAGTCCCAGTTCCAGGAATCCCAACGGACTAAGTTCAGCTCCCCATCCCAATACAGCACTTAAAGAGATGGGTGCAGCCGAGGGTATATAGTTCAACTGGTAGAGTGCTTGCTTGTACATCAAACACGAAGCCCTGGGTCTTCTCCCAGCACTATAGACTGGGTATAGTTGTGGATGACTGTAATCCCAGCACTTGGGAAATAGAGAATGTGGGGATCCAAAATTCAAGGTTATCCTCAACTACATAGTGTGAAGCCAACCTAGAACATTCTGTGTCCCCCACAAAAAAAATTTTAAAAGAGAAGGACAAAAATGAGTAGCAGTGAAGGATAGAGAGAGGAAGTCTAATCAAAGTGGCCCAAAGTTTATATCTGGAGACCTCGTGTGAGCCTAAGTTTAAATAGAGGATGGATTGGGTTAAGGTGAAGATGTATGCATAATTAAGCAGTCACGAAAGGCCATTGTCCCAGTTCTGGTTCTTTGGGGGCAATCTGAAGAAGTCTTTATCACTTTCATCCCTGAAGATTTCTGCTCCCGCTCCAGGGTAGGGCCTCGCCTAGATAATGGCTACCACGTGGTGGGTTATCTGTTCCAGTCTTACTGTTGTTGGAGGGTGACTTCAGTCCCTTGTCCTAAAGACGTCCATCAACCAGTCCTGTCATCCCTGGAATCCAAGGCAGATAAAGGAAAGAGGGACTCAGAACGGAGACATTAGGGAGACAGAAATTGAATCGTAAAATGACGAGTACCCTCCTTCAGTGGGGCTTCAGGGATCCTCTCTCAGGGATCGAAGGTGGCAGTGAGGGTTAGAGGGAAGAGAATCCTATGCTATACTTTCTGGAGGGAGGTGACGAGACCACCCTGGCAGCTGCCTCCTGTCTCCCCTCCGTAGACAGTCAGGAAGTGTCAAACATGGCATAAAGGGCACCATTTCTTCTTCCTTGAATTGTTCATCTACATCTGCAGCTCCCCCTACCCAGTGTGTGTCTGTCTCTGTCTCTGTGTCTTTCTGTGTCTCTATCTGTGTGCTGTGTCCCCGTGTGTCTGTCTCGGTCTCTCTCTGTGTCTCTCTGTCTCTGTCTCTCTCTCATTGGTTTGGATGACATATCAAATCCTTTGTTGCTGAGTGGCATAAATATTTTTTACAATCTTTTTGTCTTTTAGACTTTTTTATGGTGGTTTTAATATACAGATGTTTTAAATTTGCATGTTTCAGAACTTCAAATCTACCAACCTTTTCCTTTGTGGTTTCTACATGGAAAAACGTTTCCCATCCCCAGCCAATACAACATTCATCCATATTTTCTTTAACTTCCTTTTCCATGTCTTTACATTATAGTTTGTTTTGCAACAAACTCCAACCTTGCATAGCCAAAGACATGTGCATAGAAACATTCCTGGGACCCTCCCTGTGGGAACCAACGGTTTGACCACTTTTCATGCCTGGAGTGGTAGACAAAGGAGAATCTACAAGGGCTTTGATTTGTCTTCCTGTAACTCTGCAAAAAAAATTATTAATTCCTCAGTCATTCAAATTTCTTCTTAAAGGAAAAAAAAAACAATCTCTTCAGTTGTTTGTCTGGAGAGCTCATCCAAGAGTTTCCAACTAAAAGAAGCCTTTCCAAGTAAATGGAATTACTTCTCAAGTAATTCTTGGGATGGTTGGACAATGGTGGTTCCCTAAAGCAAAGAGCTTCTCAAGTTGTTCCACTATGTCTCTTCTTTTTTCCCCAAGGAAAATGGTTTTTAACTAAAAAAAAAATTACTTTTACTTATTAATGTGTGTATGGAGGGTATCTTGTGCCATGGTGCACATATGGAGGTCAGGGGGCAATTTGTGGGAGTCCATCCACCCATGTGAGTCTAGGGGATTGAACGAAGGTCATCAAGTTTGGCAGCAAACACTTTTAACTGCGGATCCATCTCATGGGTAACCTTAATGTATACTTCTCTGCATCTCCCAAAATTTCTACATTAGACCGGTTCTAAATTTTTTAAATTTACTTTTACTTCAAATTTTGTGTGTGTAGGGAGAGAGTGGAAGATTGTATATGTGAATACAACACCTGCAGAAGCCAGAAGAGGGTGTCAGAGCCTGGGGAGCAGGAGTTATAGGCAACTGTGAGCTGTTTGGCATGGGTGCTGGGAACTGAACTCAGGTCTCCTCCAAGAGCAGTATGTGTTCCCAATCACTGACTCATCTCTCCAGTCTTCAGTGATCAGCTTTATTGAGAGGACACCCACTGCTACTCCCTGGAGGTTATAAGGTAGACATTACATTTTCTCAGTTGTTGCTTTTTGTCTCCAAAGTCCTGGCTGTCAACGGGGTGGCTCTTCTCAGTGGATTCTTCACTGAGTTTAGCTGAGAGCCAAACATGGTAGTGCATACGCTTGTACTCCAGCACTGGGGAGGCAGAGGCAGGTGGGTCTCCGTGAGTTTGAGAGTAGCCTGTTCTACAGAGTGAGTTTCAAGCCAGCCAAGGCTTCATAGTGAGACCCCGTCTCAGCAAGCCTCACCAGCCAGAACTTTCATTTCCACAGTGAGACCGCATGAGGGACCAGGCATGTTTCATACTCTGTGCTTAGCTCTGTAGCCACAAGCTTTCAAGGGCTGAAAAGACCTTGAGCAATGGGGCAATGAGGGAGACAAACTCAGTTCTTGGCTGTGCACAACACCAAACCTATACGGACTCCTTTCTTTTAGCATAAAAAGAACTTACTGAAAATTGTTGTATAGCTCACAGCATTTATGGGAGGTTCAAAAAAAACCCTTAAATTTCCAAGAGCAGCTCCCACAGTCACACACCATTCATTACTTTGCTACTTTCCTGCCAGCAAGATGGATGCCATGGGCAGGAGTTTCCCCCACTCATTCCTGATTTTTGGATCAGAGGCTCATGAAGACATATCTCATTGGCACAATCTAATTCACTTACCCATTCCTGGATTCAAGGAAGGCTGGAAAAGTGAGTTTTCTGGGTACCACCAGAAAGAGGCACTTACAATGTGGGAAAATATCAAAGTATGTTCAAAACTGATAGGAATGGTTATGGATGCTTCTGAGTAATAAAACACTTGGCCTAGCCTATGTGAGGCCCTGGGCTCCATCTCCGGAACTGAAAACATGTTTCAGACTTACAGATACCAAGGGGTCATGACTCAGATGGTCTATGTGCAAGATCATCAGATCCCATCCATCTTGGGCTGTTTCTCATGACCATCAGCAGAACAGACAAGGAGATGGAGGCTGGTGTGGGCACAGAGGCTGGTCACTCAACTGTGATGATGAAAAGGCAGCAAATTGTTACTTGGTACCAGCAGTCTCTAGGCCAGCATCTACTTGCATCAGTGGAGACAGAAAAGGGCAGAGATCTCCTCCAGGCATCAACGCCGTGATAGAATCAGAGCCATTGCTGCAGCTGGTATCCTTTGCTCGACTTGGATGGCTGGTGTCAAGTTTCTGCCACTCTGACAAAATGCCTGAGAAATATCAACTTAAAGTTCTGTCTTGGATCATAGTTTCAGAGGTCTCAGTCCATAGTCGCCTGGCTGTTTCTGGGTCTGAAGAGAGGAAGAGCTTTGTGGTGGAGAAGAAGAAGATCCGCCCATCTGTGGCAGCCAGAAAGCAGAGAGAAGGAGAGAGAAGGAACTAGAGATAGGACACACCCTTCAAAGCCATGCCTTCAGCGCCTACTTCTTCATCCCAATCTTTCCCCATAGCCCTCTCAGTTATGAACTCAACAAGGGTTTACTCTACTGATGAAGTTAGCACATGCACTCTCTAGTCACCTCTCAGTAGCAGCGCCACCTAGGGGTCAAGTCTTCAGCATAGGAGCCTTTTCAGCGGACCCCTCCTTTCTAAGCATTTGCACTAAGGTCCAATATGAATGTTCCTCCCTCTAGGAGATCTTCCCAGGGTTATGTTAGGACAGTCCTTCTGTTTCTAGGCTTGCCACGCTACACAACTGTTACTGCCTTCCTACACCCTAACTCCTACCAGGAGATGGCACGGAACATACAGTAGCTTAAAGACTGAATGAAGAAATGGATGGATGGAAGGCCACAGCCACTGTACAGTTTGATGCAAAAGCCCCTTGCACTGACTTCTCTCTTGCCATGCTCCATGGTGGCTGGACCTGTGAAGTCTAAAGGTCTCAGAGTCGCACCCGCCTGGTTCATATGGAGATCTACAAGGAGGAGGGAGTCCTTGGTAACCCAGTACAGAAAAGAACAAGTCATGCTCAGTGGAGGGGAGAGGTCTAGAGGGAAGAGAGACCTGGTTATGATCCCACAGCCAGCTCAGAGCCTTCCCATCTAGATCCCTCCAGAGGGAAAACAGAACCCCACACGGTTAAGTAGTAATCATAGGCTTTTGAGTTGTAATACTTACAAGAAGCAGGGGCATCTGTAGGAAGAGAAACTGGATGTGACATTCTGCAGGAGGCCAGGCTAAATGTGTCCCATGACATCACTCTGGAGAAGAGGCTGCCAGAAGCCACCCAAGGGCCTGATGTTCCTGTACCTTAGTGCTGCAGAGTTCTGGGCCCAGAGACTGCTGCTTGGCTCCTAGGACCCCTGTTCTGCTCTGGGCTATTCAATTAGACCCTTAGCCTATGGAAACATTTTCTGGCTGACTCCCTAGTTCAGTCTGACTTGAAAAGATCCACTCTTTCTGCCTAGCCTAGAAGTTCCTCTTGCCTGGGTCTCCTCCTGAACAGGCTTTCAATTAGTTTGCTGTGGGGGGGGGGAGCACAGAGGGGATTTCTGACTGCTGTGTCACCCGCTGGGAAAAATTCTGCAATATCACCTCATAATTCCCTCGTGGAGGTGTCTGCCAAGTTTGGATTCCAGCAAAACCCTTGCCAGCAAGAACCTGACTTCAAGCAAGAGTAACCCTCCCGGTACCCAGTTCCTGTAATGGGGGTAGAAGGGTCTGATGTAGAGATTTACTGTAGATATATCTGCAGACTGTACACACATGCTAAGGTTTACACACGTAGTCCTGGATATATATGCCAATACTAAAGGTGCAGGACAACCTCCTCCCCACAACACACACACACACACACACACACACACACACACACACACACACACAGTTGCAACCCAGCTGTGAATTCAAGTGCACAGAGAGCAAGCCATCTTACCTATCCACCCTTGTTTCCTGATGTCTGATGTCTGGTTTCTCACCCTCTTCCTCCTGGTCAGGGTCCTGATCTCAATTAGTGCCTGGCTGCCTGTAGAGAGGGCTGGACTGCCTGAGCGCTGTCCTCGGTGCTGGAGACCTAGTGAATCCTTAATGCTTGAAGAGCACAAGAGTTTTGAGGGGGAACTTCGTGAAATCCACCTGAAGATGTCCAGAGAGCCTCCATCAGAATACCTACCTTTACTCTTTTGGAAAATCGCAGAATCAGGCTTTCTCCTTTTGTTCCCAGACAGAGGCATCCCAACGCCATCAGCAACTTGGTGACTTTTTAGCCATAGCTAAGGAATCTGAGCTCTCATGTACCACACACATAACCATCCCTGCCTGTGTCCTCGGAAAGCACCTGTGATTCCATGTGGCTGCCTGTGGCTTCATGTGACATGCCTGAGGATTGGTGACTGACTACTTGGCAGCTGGTGAGTCTTCCTGTGACCTTGTGTGGCCTCCAACCTGACCTTGCGCATTCTCATTAAGTCTGGGCATTATTCAATTTAGCCTCACCTAGAGAGTCCCCTATCTTCCTCCTCTCTCGGCCTTGCAGATGTGACTCCCAGTGTCTACAAAATCACGTCCCAGGGGGCATCCGAGTCAGCCGGGAACTGGCCCATCAGCATGTGTATTTCCTGGGACAGAAGTCCTGGACCCCGCTGCCACTTGAGCCTGCCTCACCATAAAGCTCTGGCGGCGGGTCGTGCGGAGGTAAGGGTTGTTCGTGGGTGGAAGGGTGAATGGCAGCGGCAGTGCACCCGTGAGCGCACCCCCTCCAACCCGTTTCCCCCGGAACGTTGCGGGGCGGGCGGCCGGCCCCTCCCCCAGTCGGGCTCGGCGGTTCGGACGCAGCTGTCTCTTCTTCGCCCAAGAGTCCCGGCCGCGCTGCGGGTCTGGGAGTCGGGTTCCGTGAGCAGCGCGCGCCGCGCCCTCCCCCTCCCGCCGGGTCTCCGCAGTGGCGCGGGGAGGTGGGGGCTAAAAATACCCGGCGGCGGCGGCGGCAGCGGCGGCGGCGGCTCTGGGGCTGCGGGGCTGTGGGCCCGGGAAGCAGTGCGGCCCGGACTGGGCCCGCTCGCCAACATGCTGACCTTCTTCCTAGTGTCGGGGGGCTCTCTCTGGCTGTTTGCCGGTAAGTTCCGGTCCGATTCCGACCTCCATCTCCGGGAAGCTGTAGTATCTTGGCCCAGGGTGCGGGTGTGACATCCCTACCTTGCGGATCCCTCCTCTGTGCTGCGGCTGCTGAGCAGTCCCTTCAAGATCCCCTAGCCGCCCCCCAATTCTGGCGGTGGCCCCGGGTCTGCGTTGGGGAAGCAGCTTTGTTAGCCCAGAGGAAAGGCCTTGTTCATTGAGACCTCCACAATCTCGCTTCATTCTTCAAGCCCCTCTCCCCTTGTGGTGAGGACCGGTGTTCAGATTAGGCCCTGAGCCAAGGGAAGGGCAGACTTTCCGTGTCGTGTCCGTGTCCATCTCCAGAGATCAAAACCCAAGGGTGTTGCCCCCGAGGTCCCGCGGTGGGTGAACTGTACAGTCCGAGCTGACCTGGGGCTTTCTTGATTCCAGCCAGAGCCTTCTCATTACCGGTCACTACTGCCCTTTAGCCAGAGGACAAGATTGGCTGGTTACTTGCCCCTTAGCTCTGCCCAGGGCTGTGTCCTGGCTTCCCCTGTTCCTCACAGGAGTCAGCTTTCATCCCTGCACCCTCTGAGGAAGCTAAAGGACCCCTGAGGAATCCCTGCTTAGCACTCTCCCCAAATCCCTACAACCACACCTGGACTCTCTCTACAGGCCCATCCCTTCAATACTTCTTCCCCCACTGGCCTCCTCCTCTCCAGGTCTCCAGCTAGTACCTCTCCAAGGTCTCCAACCCAACCCTGGCCCCAGTCCTATGCAGAATAAGCCTGATAATTTATGTGAAAATGCTTGACGTTTAACATGGTCATACCTGGCTTAGGCCCGGAGAAATGCTCTGTGCATGCTAGTATGTCTTATTTGACATTCAAGACAGTTCCACCGGAGTGGTAGCAAAGTTGTTTCTGAGCTAAAGGAAGGGCAGAGGTTAATCCTTTTGTGAACCATGTGTTTTGTTTTTTAATATTCACAGCAAAACCTAGAGGGTTGATGGTACCTCTTTTATTGTTAAGATTCAACAACTGACTTGCCCAGTGCCATGTGGATAATACCCGGAAGACTGGCATTTGAACTCAAGTTTAAGTTGATCCACCCATGCCAAGTGTCTGCTTAGATCAGTCCTGAACGTGGTAGGGAGGATGATGAGCCTTGTAATTATTTTCCCCACCCCCACAATTGTCCTGAGTTAGGCCACAGGGACATTTTCCCTGAGCTGGGGAGAGTAAGGCCTCTCTAATCCCCCTCAGCTTCCTAAGCTCCTTCTGTCTGCCTGTGTCTGGTGGCAGGGTGCTCAGGCCACTCTGGTCTTGCTGTGCGCCCAACAGGCAAGGACAGGCTAGCGCTGGGGTCATGTGTAATCAAAATAATGGTGGTGGTGGTAGTGGTGGTGGTGGTGGTGATGGTGGTTAACAGACCATTTATTACCTCCATGATGAGAAACCTATGCACCCCTTCCCAGTACTTGGTTGCCCCTCTTTGTCCTCCTCCAGGAAGAACCCCACCCAGCATCTGTTCAAAGCTTTGGCCTTTGGTTCTGAAGCGTTGGTCATCTGTGGTTTCAGGAAAGTGTCCGGAGGCTACAGAACCACACTTGTGATAGGGGCCATCAGTAGCCCGTGAGAGACACCCCTAACCGTGAGGGCTTCCTGTCTACAGCTGGCATACAACTGTCACTGAGACAGGCTGACCTTGTGTCATGCCTCCTTGAATGAGAAAAGGGGGATCTGCTTCACTGAGGGGCTCTACAAGGGCCTTGGAGAGTCAGGCAGAGCTTTTCCTGGGCTGGGTGGCAGCTGCTTCCACTTAGGCCCAGCTGCTCTGTTTGCTAGAAGGCTGAGTATGACTTAGGGTTTTCCTTGTATGCTATGCTCCCAATGAATTGTGGGCTTTATAGAGCATGTGTCTGCCCTCTATGGGACTGTACCCCAGGCTTTCTCTGGGTGGAAAGGCACGAGAAATGCATGTTAACACATACATGCATACACACACACACACACACACACACACACACACACACACATCCAAGAATGAATTCTACTTTGTAGTGCAGGATCCCAGTGTAGCTACCAGGTTCCTGACACTCGATCAAACAGGAGGGCACCCCTGAGTCAATGTCACTCTTTACATGCTTTTTGTGACTTACTGTATTCCAAAGGAAACAAGGCTTGATCTGGCAAAAGTTGACCTCAAGAGTTCTCAGGGAGAGACAGAGGAAAAAGCACCCCGGAAGTTGGCAGCCCTGCCTCTGAGCTGCACAGTACTTGGCCATTTTAGATCTAACCTGAATGCAGAGTTGTAAACAGAGAGACAATGATAGGGATCTAACGTGAGTCAGGTGCTCAGTCTGATAAGAAATGTGCCCTCCGTACACTCAAGCACTCAGAGGACGATGGAATCGGCGGGTTGGGACTCCTGCCCACATCTACGACACCTGCATGCAGACTGTAAAGAGGGGCCACTCCTGACGGATACATTTCTAAAAGACACCCCTCCCTTCAGGCTGATGTAGCCCTATACTCTTATAAAAGGTCCAACCTGTTTAACCTCAGACCTGACCCAACAGTGACATCTTTATGGGTTTCTGCGGGGATGCAGGGCGTTTGTCAGACAAAGGTAGGCCAAGTGTCAAGTGAAGGAAGTCAGAGCTGTCAGAGTTATACAGAGAGAACTGTGTGATAGGGCTGAATCTTCGGGGTTTTCTTCCTTGGGACCTGGGTTGTTGGAACACGGAGAAGAGGGTTTTGTCAGGGGGCACAGAAGAGCCCTCTGCTTAGACACAGTGGCCAGGCTGAGTCAAGAGGAAAAGACTGGAGGCCAGGAGTGTTGTGCAGGACTGTTATGTTAGCAGAATAGGTGCATCCTGGGTTGGCCTGCATTGGGACTGGGCTCCATAAAGAGACAGAGATGAGCCTCCAGCCCTAATCCCTGTTCTGGGGACAAAGACCTGGCTCTATTGAGTAAGGCACGGCTATAAGAGGTTGAAGTGACAGGTATCTGGCCAAACAGGTGCAAACATGCACCGGCTGGCTCAGCTCAGCCGCGTCAGAGCCCACCCCAACCCCAGGGTCCACTAGGGAAATGACTGGTTTGAAGCCTGGGGCTATCGAAGGAAGCCCAAAAAGGCAGCTAAGAATTGGGACTGATGGTGGAGCTCCTGGAAAATTAGGCATTTGGGGCATGCCTCCCAAAGGAAGAAAGTTTGAATTTGTACCCAATCCTTTACTTTGCAGGAAGCTGATCATTTAGCTGCCCGCAGCCTGCAAGGGAGTGGTAAGGCTGCACGTGAGCAAGAACTCGCTGACACCAGGGGGCAGCATAACCTGCCATCCTGCTCTCGGGTGATTTTCTGGGGTTTGTGCTTCTAAGGGCTCTTAGGTTGACCTTCCTGAAGCCGAACCTGCTCAGTGATAGAACTCAGGGCTGTTCCATACACCAGGTAATAAGGAGGAGGTCTGTCTTGTTTGCAAAAAGAAACAAAACTTTTCTACAGTAGAAGGTGTGTTGTCTATCTACCCAGCACCAGGCACACAGTAGGCACTTAGAAATTCCTTGAATTAAGGAGGGAGGGGTCTAAACATATTGTCTGCATTTCTGTTTCACCTTGCACACACTGTATGCCAATCACCACGTTACTATGATTCTGCAAGCATCCCTTCAACCTTCCCACAATGCTGTGCTGCTGTTATCACCACTTACCCCGTGAAGCTCTGCGACTCAGAGATATTTAAGTAGGAAGGCAACCGGTACAAGTTGAGAGTCAGAAAGTATTCTCAGACTTGCTGCCCAGAGGAGATCCAGGATTCTAACAAGCAGAAATGAAGTAGAAAAAGAAAAGGCATTCAGGGCAAGAGGAAAGATGGCAATGGGAGTGTCTAAAGTAAAAGCTGAGTGTGGTGGTTCATGCCTGTAATCTCAGCACTTGGGATGCAGACGCAGGAGGACCAGGAGTTCAAGGATAGCTTTGACTACATAGTACGTTCCAAGTCAGCCTGGGGTACATGAGACTGTCTCTCAAAAAAACAAAACAAAACAAAACAAAACAAAAAAACTGGAATGAGTGCTGACTGTTCTGCCCAGCATAGCTGAGAGGACTCTCCAGTTGATGGCCTAGTCTTGCAGGGACAAATTCTACTTGGTCATTGATATTGTCAAGGCTGGGATGCTCAGGGGCTCCAGAAGGGAGAAAGGAATAATGGGTGGATGGATGGATGGATGGATGGATGGATGGATGGATGGATGGATGGACGGATGAATGGACAGACAGACGAATGGACAGACGGACGGACGGATGGATGGATGGATGGATGGATGGATGGATGGATGGATGGATGGAAGGATGGGGAATCACCCACAACTGTGGGATGGATAGTTTGGTAAAGGGAGATTTCGCTGGGGTCTCTTGTTTCCTTGGACTCCAAGGTCTAGTCTCCCTGTAGACAGGCAACTCTGGGTACATAGTCCAGTATAGCTGAAAAAGAGCTCCAGTCAAGGTCCTTGCCTTTGTGGATACCGTGGTATGATGGTCTCAGCCCCATGCCTTGAAGACAGGGGCAGAGTTCTCATTCACTGTCCGCTGGACCTCAAGATTTGTAGGGGAAGTACTGTGGGAAGATAGCAGTGTCCTTAGACTGCCTGTCACCAAGTATTCCCCATACTCATGGGAGACTTGGGGTCTATGAGAGATAGAAGTGAGAATAGGAGACACATGTTGGAACAAAAATCTGAACTGAACTCCCCTATCTATTGGAAGGTGTAATCAATAATTTCAGATCCCAAATAATTTCATTCCAATTAGTGCCACCTGACCCTATCCACCTGCTCTTCCCAGCAATGTCATTCCTCTCCCCACCCTACACTAGGCATTCAGCTGGAGGGCATCTGTGGAAGGTTGGGAGTGGCTAGCTCCTGGCTTGTGCCCTATCCAGTCTGGTCTGCATTCCAAGCAGACCTCTTGCCTCTTAAGGTTTTAGAGCAATAACAATCAGAAATCTCAGTTTCCAGACCCTGGGATAAGCAGATCCAGATTGGTACCCACTGGAGCCAGGAATCAACCTAGTGATTGGTTGAGAGGCGGAGGGGAGAAAGAAGGCAACCCTTGGTTGAATGGACAGCTCTGAGACAGACCGTATTAACTCACTCCCAGAACTCTGTCCTACCTATGCAGATGGATCTGGAAGGAACAAGTGGAACGAGCCCACTATCAGCATTATTTCTCCCTCTAATATTGGACTGTTGGGACCTTGACACCCGGAGAGAGCTACCTGCCCACCTATTTCTGCCCTAGTTCTGCTCTCAAACCCATTGTGAATACTGTCAGTAGGTTCTGAGGCATGAGCAGAAAGGCCAATCAGCATTGAGATCAAGCAGAAACTGAACACCAAGGTCAGCCAGAGGCTCTATAGCAGGTTGGTCAGAGCCGAGACACAGAAAGAGCATCAAGGTAGGGTGTGGGCCAGCCAGTGAGATCAGATAGGGAAGTGGCTAGAGGCTGGGCAGGATGTTCTTAGGCCAATAGAAGAAAGATACTTACCAACATGGAGGGAGATGGGTATCAGGTAGGATCCATTCAGGGTGGCAGAGACCACCTTGGCTTCAGAAGTAGCCTCCCCTCTACTCTGTTTCCAGAGCTGGGGCTACATGAAGCTCTGCTGCTTGAGCGCCCTGCTTAGCAGGCAGAGTTTCTGTGGTGGTGGCTGTACCTCTCAGTGGATAGGATACGGTTTTCTGGGGCACACCTTCAACTCACCCCTACTCGGCTGCCACTCTGCCATCTTCTTAGCCTGGCCATGTCTGGGGACAACAGTCCTTTCCTTGGCCGGCAGACTAGCTGAGGATCTGGGTATATGTGTTCCTGGCATCCTTGCTGTAGCCCAGGCAGCAGGATAGATATGACTTGTGAAATTCCTATTTTCTGGGCCCACAGTGACCTCTCGCCTCCTTTCCCTGGGCCTCTTGATTCTCCTTCTTGGATGGTTCCCTGAACCTTCATGGAGGCACATCTTAGCTTCGTAAACATGCTGTGTGACCACAACCTAAAGCAGGGCAACTGGAGGCAGGCAGCTGGTGGCAAGAGGTCCATTACCTACCAAGGAAGGGCCTTTTCTTAAGGCTGCAAAGCCAACGAGGTCATATGCCTTGGATGATCCGTGTAACATCTCTCACTTCTTGTATGGCTCCAGAATGAGCTGTTAAGTGGCCTTGCCCTGGGTGTCCTCTCAGACTAAATGATGCCTGCTGTGTCACTGATTCCTGAGAGGATCCTGCACCTCACATGGGTGCTTGTGGGACTCAAGATTTACTCTGTGGTTGATGGACAGGTGACCCTGGTCTTGGTGACCCTGGGGTGTCAGAACACCAGAGGTAAGGGGTCAGAGAAACAGTGACCCATTGTCACCCTCATCAGGCTGAGGAGTTCCCTTTTAAAGACCTCCACTTGTACCAAACCAGGATTCCTGGCTTGTGTGCAGGAAAGAATTTCAGGATAAGTCAGTTTATGGTGCACAGTTGAGGTTTACTAAAGATGCTTTAACATAGGCTTAAGCCGACGGGTTAAGAGAAAGAGATGTGCTCAGAAAGTGAGACACACCCGAAGGCATGGCCTCCAGCTTCTCAGAGAAGAGTCAGGATGTGTTGTCTGCACCATCTAGACACGCCATTGCTCGAGGTATAACTCAGCAGGTTGCTAAGAAGGCTTTCTCCCTTCTTTTCTCTCTTGATAAGCCAGATGGCTTTGACATGTCCTGGAGGAAGTTACACTCTGGTCAGCTGAAACCAGGCACCGCTGGGGGTGCACAAGGGCTTTAAGGCACATGTCCTCTGTGTGTAAATGGAGTCTCTGGTGAAATTCCTAGAAAATGACAGGTTTACAACTGGAAAAGAAAAAAGTCTTAAGCAGTTGCTGGTTCTGTTGGAAATTGTGCTTGTGTTGTTTCCCAGCATGAGGCTCTGACTGTGTTCCAGAGTCGGGAGGTTCCTGCCTCTCCTCATGTCCCCCCCAAACTTCCCTGCCTTTCTACCCTGCCTCAGGAGAGCCAGCATGAGCCCCAGCTGGCCTCCGTCTTTAAAGATCTTCTGTTCCTCCCTCGACATTCACCATGAACACCCCAGGAATTGTTCAGGTCTCCTTACAAAAACAAAAAACAGAAAAAAAAAAGAGAGAAAAAAAGCACCAAACCAACCCAATCAACCAAACCAACAGAAACACTTGTTTTTACAAAAGGCGTTGCTGCCGCTGCTTTTGTAAAGGAAAAAAATCAACAGAGCTTCAGAAGGAGCGATTCTCTCTGCTGTCTTGACTCTCACCCTCGTGCTTTCTTTCCTCAGTGGCCGCAGAAGTTTCTAGTGCCCTTTGCAAAGATGCTGGACTTTTTTTTTTTTTAAATGGGGAAGTCAGGATTCAGGGATTGGTACCCTCAGTAGGTCAGCATGGAACAGCCTCCAGCAGCATTCCCTGGGCCGGCTGGGGCCTCACTTTGCCTGGGTCTGAAAGAGAGTTTTGTTTTCTGGTGAGAACAGCCGCAGCCTGACCTGGCTGCAGGAGCCAGCTGCAGGAGTGCAAACCCTTTCATGTGATGGGCCCAGAGAGGAGTGAAGCGGTCAGCCAGCACCTCCCCTGCTGCTTGGAAGGCAGGGCAGCCATTTGCATATCCTCCCCCCTTCATCCTGCCCTTGAAAAGGAAGCCTGAGTTCCCTGTCCCTGGCTCAGCCAGTGCTAGAGCTCCAAGTTAACCCTGTGGGCCTTCACTGCTGTGGGGCCAAGACTGCTAGTGTTAACCAGCCCTGAACTCCAGCGTGCTGAAGCAGAAGGTAGCCAACTTCCATTGATCAGCATTGCCTTCTGCTGCAATGAAGAAAATTTCCTTTTATTTATTCCCATGAGAGCCAGAAAGTATAGCCATTTTTCTTTGTCAGAAAAACCTTGAGCCTAAGGAAAGACTGAGTCATTGCTTAAAGTGTAAGGTGCACACACACACACACACACTCGTACGTATGTGGAATTGTGGGTAAAGGAACAATATGGGTTCCAGACTACAGGAGCAGCACTCGTGGTGAAGACAGAGACACAGTTTGCCTGGTACACTTTTGTATCCCCAGGCCTGAGGGTCCTGGATAGTGGTCAGGTGACCTACAAGCTGTGCCTTGGAAGGCATGAGGCATACAGTCCCAGCTATGATCTCTTATGTTCTGCGGTAAATAGGCAGCCTCAGCTTCGTGTTCTGGTCCTCGGTACAGCCAGTCTTTTGCCTCCTTCCCCGAACTGAGGGATCTTGTCAGGTGCCAACACCTTACAGGCTCTTCCTGTGACAAACCAACCCGCTGTGCCACTCTGCCTTAGCCCAGCTGTCCTCTATGGTCCACCCCACAGCCCCATCCTTCTCTTAAGGACATGTCTCTGGCATTTCTTTCTGAGCAGGTGTCCCCAAGAGAACAACAGTGTCCTTAAAAGACAGGCAGGCAAGCAGGTCCCCCTTTAGTTTCTCCCTTCCGCCTTAGTAACCCCAAGTGTGTCTCGCCAGGACCCTTTCTACCTCAAGGAGCAAGGTCCTAGCTAGAGAAGGCTGTCCCATCTGTGCCTTGGCCATCTACTGTTGGACTCTTGAGCATCTATTTCTGCCAGGAGACCAGATGTGTCCTTCACTGAGCTTGAACTTGCAGCACTTATGGTGTGTCCCCAGTCTTGGCTAACAGTGGAATGGATCCCTGGCCCTGAGGCCGAGGCATTACTAGTCCTACTGTGAACTTATCTGAAAGGGAAAGGATCCTGATGCCGTCAAGGACTTGCCTTCCTACACAATGAGACCTGGCCAGGAGTGTCCCTCTGCCTGTGTGGTGATCGTGGCCCTCACCAGTATCCCTGAACTTCTGCCTACTGTCCCAGAGTGCAATGTGGAAGGAGGGCTACTGGAGCTTTGGTTTGTCCACAAACCCTTAGTCCATCACAGCCATCAGTCCTGTTTATTCTGCCCTGTAGATATCTCCAAAAGGGCCACCGCCATTGCTGCTTCTATCCCTCTGGCCTGGGATTTCACTGAACCTGACTTACAGCGAGGGTAGGGCTTATCTAGGTGCCTGTAAAAAGACACTGTGTTTCTGTTTGCTACGCTGATCTCAAGGCTGCTTCTGTTTCTGAGTCTCTGGAAGTGCAGTCTGAGCTTGGCCTCCCAGTCTGATCATCACAAGTCTGTGATCATGGTCTCTGGCAGGGGTTTGGGCTGAGTGAAAATTTTGAGAGATGCTGTCTTGAGGATGGTCGCGAAGGCTGGTGAAGGCAGGCGATGGAGACACGGTCGCGGTGAGTTGGGGTAGCCAGGGAAGTGGCTCGCCGCAGTAAACCTCAGTTGGCCCTTTCATGTAAGGTACTTTAATCACCCTTAAGAAAGAGCTATAATCAGGCTCCCCAGAGAGCTCAGGAGTGAGCTACTTGGTAACACAGCAACCCTATCTCACAAGGGATACAGGAGTTGCCTCTCCTGGTGGTGCCGGAGTTGGGAAGGGCCTTGGCTCAGTCATCTATGGCACTATGAATCTAATTAAAACCCAAGAGGAACAAGGAGTGGAAGCCCGTCTGTCACACAGACTTGAGCTTGAATCCCTGTGCAGATAGGAAAGTCGCTAGGCTTCCCAGAGTCTGCTGCCTGGCACTGTAGGTTGGGGTTACTCAGATGTGCTGGTGAGACGGGAACTTCTCTTGCCCTGGCAACTGGGTCCCTCTTCCTGGAGCAGACCTGCTCCCTCGGCTCCATGGCCCTGCCACCCTGCACTTTCCACCCACCAGAACTCTGGTTATGACCATTTGATTTCCCACCCCTTAAGGTTCCCCAAGAATCACTATAGGAGAGCAAGTTGTTCTCTGACCATGCATACTGTGGGACTCTTGCAAACATGTACACACACACACACACACACACACACACACACACTGAGAAAATATAATTTTTTTAAAAAAGTAAAGTTGAGGTCCCACTAAAGAAGTGGAATCCAACAGATTGGCTGCTGAGGCCAAGTTCCCTGACCTCCAATAGATGTCCCAGGTGTGTGTGTGTGTGTGTGTGTGTGTGTGTGTGTGTGTGTGTATGTGTGTGTGCGTGCGCGCATGTGTGTATAGCGGCTTTGTCTTCTGAGAGCTCACAACCAACTCCCCTCCCAGAGTAAAGACAATGTGGGGTCAGGGAAGGCAGAAGGGCTGAGGCCCTGGCAAACTGGCAGAGTGAGGGTTAAGGCAGAGTTGCTTGGCTTTGAGCTGGCCTGAGCTAGCACCGCCCCATGTGCAGATGAAGGGGGGCCAGTGGGGGCCTTGAGGGGCCAACAGCTCCTCACAGAGCTGCTCCCACAGCCACCAGGGAGCCACTGTTCCCACAGTTAATGCCTCCACTACCACCAGCTTCTCAGGGCAAGTGGCTGTTGCCGTCAGCTGTCCCCAGGGGCAGGGCCTTCGCAACTTTTGTACTTTGATCAAGATGTGGTAACCTCTTTCCCTGGGCTCCACAGGCCTTAGAAAGGGAGGCTGGTTCTAGCAGCACCAGCTCAACACCTGCTCAGTTCCCGGAGTCTGCTGGAAAGGTAGGATGTGAATGCATCGCCTTTTGCAAGTTGTGTTTGAGCCCCTTTGGCTGGCAAAGTCGTGAAGTAACGGATCCAGTTAGCTGCTCTCCACCGAGTACTTTTTTTACCATGTGCCTGGCATCTACTCCCTGCCCATGGCCTTATGTGAGAAGAGACCCTGAGGGGTTTGGTGACTTGCTCATGGCCACATCAAGATTCTAAGTCAGGATTTGAGTCTGGTCAGTCCAGCACTGGAATCCACCTTCTGACTCTGTCCCCAACTTGTTGACTAGAGGGCTGCACCCTGGGGCCTGGTGAGGTCGCCATTTGAGCCTTACAATGGAAGGTGAGGTGGTTCTTTGATGGTTTCATAGCTTGGTTCAGGTTGCCGTCTGTTACTAAAGGCCGCTGAGGTTTGCAAAGATCCAGGATCCCACTGGACCAGGCCGTACTGATGCTGAGAATAAGCAAAGGTGATTCTAAGGAAATTCAAGAGAAGATTCAGAGAAATGTGGATAGCCTTAGGGCCAACTTGCTGAGTTTGGACTTTGGGTTCTGAGACAGTATGGAACCAGATGTAGTTTTTGAACAGTGACATGACAGAGTCACCTCTGTGTGACAGGAAATTAACTTCAGTGTAAGTGTAAGCACAGGTTAGAGAAAAGAGATGGTTGAAGAGGCTAGTCTGGGGATCTGGGCTGCTTGGGTACTGATTGGCCTAGGGCTCTGGGATGGGGGAATGGAGAGGTTTGGGCACATTACAGGGGTAGTTATTCCACACTGAAGCATCAAGATAGCCTAGGAAGGCATGGAGTGTCGGGGTGGGAGGCTGCAACAGCAGAGGAGTCTCTCAGAGCTGACTCTCCCAGGGTCGTTTCCTCAGGGTCTGTGCTTGGTACTCCGAGCCTTCTACTTTATCACCTTGAAGTCGATGTGTAGCCCATCATAGCTCCCTTTGTTCCATCCTCTCCCACCCTTTTTCACAAGGAAAGAAGGCTTGTGCCACCCACCCTCCAGGGTGAGCTGGTTGGGGGAAGTCTCAGGGTCTCCAGCCTGGGCCACCACTAGGTATTCCAAAAGGATCCGTGTTGAAGGGAAAAGCTTGGGAGGAAGTGAATTTCTGCTGAGGGTTGGGTCCTCCAGCCTCAGCCGGGTGAGAAGTTATAAACACCCATAGCAGCTTGCTTGGCAACGCAGCACCAATGGTCCCTGGGGTGTTGTCTGTAAACCCCCACCCACCATAGCTGCTGCAACAGAAAAGTCTCCTGGGGCATGGGAAGAGGCAGCTGGGCTTGGACCTCAGGGACCACCCCAGGTAAGAGGAGGTCAGAGAAGGCCATGTCAAATAACCAGAGACGACAAGCCTCCCAGAACTAGTCTCTGCTCTCCCCTCCCACATGCCAAGGGATTGGTGGCACACACTGGCTCCGAAGTCAGTGTCCTTAGAGGACCTGGCCTCACAGCCCTGCCCTGCAGTGTCTTCCAACTCTGAAGGGAGCCTCAGAGTGAGAGTGAGAGCCGCCGACTGAAAAGGTGAAGCTGGAGAAATGAAACACTCTCGTTAACAAGGAGAAGTGCAGGTCAAACTTGGGGTCAAAGGGGCTGTGGCCGCTATAGTTGGCTCCTTAGGTGGACAGCCACCTGAGGAGCTGTGGGCTGTCCTTCATCTAATGTCCTTCATGCACCAGATGGGAGGAGACTTGTGGTGTGTGTAACATGGATCCACAGACTGATTCCATGTTCAGATTCTGGTGGCTCTTCATGTTCCCACCAGCTCCCAGGACCTGAACCTTCTGACCTGGCAAGAGCTGGATTTTCTAGGTGTTCAACAGTACTGCAAAGGAGAGGAGAATTGTGGGAATGAGTCTGCGTTGGCAGGAGTGGGGTGGCCACATCAGACAAGGGGGTGCACACTGTGTCCCTGACTTGTGGAAATAGTCTTGTGTTCCACTTCCTTACAGTGAGTGTAGGGGCTACAGTGAGGACCAAACTGTGTGGTGTAGATGACAGGTTTTCTAGGAATCAGAAGTTCAGGAGATCTAGACAAGTCCCTTCCTGAAGCTCAGAGACTGTCCTCACAGGCTTGTGATAGTGACCTTTGTACAGCGTTCAGGGGCTCAAAGACTGGATTACTGAATAGAGTACTGGGTTCCCCACGCGTCCCAGGCACTCTCCAGCCTTTGTGTGTTGGCTTCTCTCTGCCTGGGACACCCTTTTCTCTCCACCCTTCAGCCTCCATAACTGTGTTACTTCCTGTCAGCAGCCGGCTCTGCCTTGTCATAGCTGAGTCAGGCTCCTCCTCTGCCTTCTTGTGTCTGATCACAGCCTAGGCCATACTGTACAACACTGCCCACTCCTTCATGTCTACCCTGCAACTCTGAGAAGAAAGGCCATGTGGAGGCTGCGGGATACATAGGTGGGAGGGTGAGTGGGTGACCTGGCCATTCATGTCCTCTGTCCCCTCTCCCAAATGCCTAGTTTATGCTTCAGTCTGAGGTCTGTCTGTGAGCAACTGCCAAGAACCAGGGATTGGTGGTCTCAAGATATTCTCTCAGCCTTTTTAATAGTGTTTGAAAACATACAGTGGAGTCCTTGAGGGCTGGCTAGGGGCCCATGGAGTCAGTCCATTTCATTAAAGGAAACAGTCCCCAGCTCAGCGCCCACCCCAAGAGCTGGTGGAGGCGTCTAGTAGTGAGTCACTCCTCTGGTAGGTCTGATGGCAACTTGGTGTTCCCGTCTACACTTTAGGTAAGTGGATGTCCTGGGAAGAGAAGGCCATCTGGCCATCTGCCCAGAGCCCTCCCTCCCTAGAGAGGCTTTTCTTGATGAAGGCACTGTGGTTCATAGCTGTGCCTCCACTCTGATGACAAGAACTCCACAGTGTGTGTGTGTGTGTGTGTGTGTGTGTGTGTGTGTGTGTGTGTGAGAGAGAGAGAGAGAGAGAGAGAGAGAGAGAGAGAGGGAATACGTGTATGTGTATTTCCTCTGGGATGTCTTCATCACTGGTCTCAAGACTGCTGGTGGGAGCTGGAGAGATGGCGCCACAAATAAGAACATTTACTGCTCTTCTGGAGATCCAGACTCAATTTCTAGCACCTACATGGTGGCTCACACCTGCCTATTACTCTGGTTCCAGAATATCTGATGCTTTCTTTTGACCTGCATGGGCACTAGGCATGTACATGGTGCATAGATATACATGTAGGTGTACGTTTAAACACCAAAATGCTTGCTGATAAAATTGGGCTTCAAGCTCCATAGATCTGGGATGATATCCTTGCCTGACTAGGGGCCCACTTTCACGGTTCCCTAGGAACACCCATACCCGGAAATTGGTGAGTGTCCCTTTCACTCAGAGAACCTGTACTATATCTGCAAAAGTACACTCCATGGAAGCACAGGACCTGGGCCAAACTGCCCCTGTCCAATGTTTGGGCCACTTGAGTCAGACTTGTCATTGGTTTTCTTTCCAAGGCTGAGCAGCCTCCATGTGACTAGCACCTATGTCTAGAGGTCTGTGACTATGCCGTGCCCAGGGATGCTGTGCCCATTTCAAAGATGAGGAAGTGAAGATCCAGAAAGGTTGGGTATGCTTAACCATGTGTAGTTTATAGATGAACTAGAAACTTGAACTGAAAAGCTTCCTTTCCTCTGTCTACAGTGACTTTTTGCTTATTGCTGACCTCATGCCATGTTATAGTTTAACACGAATACGACTTACTGGAATTTAAGCTCCTTCCTCCTCTCTCAAAGGTCAAGCAATTGTTTAGCTCCTATCCCTTGCCTCTGGAATTACCACTGTTGACATTTATTCTTGTTTCCCAAGAAAAGAAACCATACCCACTGCCTCCATGATGTCAAGGCCCCTGAGGAGACATCCTGAGGATAGTGTGGGGCGGTCCAGAACCTGTCCTGTGGTCACTGGGATGCCAGGGCTATGCACATCTCAGGAGTTTCTAGCTCCAGGTCTTACTGGGTAGTGACTGATACTAAGGGGTCCCAGTGTGGCTACCAGTGCCTGAAACCTGAACAATTCCTCTGTGCCCTGTCAGTCCTGAGCAAGATGCAGAACCCAGAGCCCAGTAACCTGCACCTGCTCTGCCAGTGGGCCATTACCCAACAACTAACAGGAGGACACATGAGATCTCTGGGAGATGCCCTTCTTGCCTTCAGGGCATCTTCTGTGTCTCCCTGAGAGGTCCGCTGTGTTCCCTTGAACTGCAGAGGGTGGAGGTGCACCCTGACCACCACCTGTAGCATCAAAGGGAGTGCCAGACCACTAGACCCGTCTAGCACTTCGGTCTTTCCTTCTCAGCCTTGTTTATGTTCTTCTTCCCATCAGTTTCATACTTAAACATTTCCTCTGCTCCATTAACTGTATCCAGTCAAGGATGGGACCAGCTATGCCTCTTGGTATCCTGTGTTTGGTGGTGCAGAGTCATATAATCATATAGGTCATTGTCTTCCAGTCATGAAGCCTGGAGGTATCTATCTGGGCTAGTCCATGGGCTCTGCCAACGTCCCCTTCTCTCTCCCCTTCAGAAGCAAAGCCTAGGGCTGGGAGCTCAGAGGTGGATCAGGTAGAGCCTCCATCCCTCCGCCCCACTCATCTTCCACATAGTGATGAGTGCTTCCGAGGTCTGCCCATCTTCTCCATCTCCTCGGAGCAAACATAAGCAAAGATCTGTGACCAGGGTAACAAAAGACCCTGAGGCTTTAGAGACTCCATGCCCAGAACTGCCAGTGAATACTGGCCCCTGGAAGATGTGGAAACAGCTGCTAGTCATGGTTCCAGGCCTAGGCATGTGGTGCTCAAGAAAACTGGCCAGATGCCAGACTGTTAATATAAGTACTGAGGGCTCTAGTCTCTCAGTGAAAAAGTGTCTGCAAGTGTCCAGCTTCTGGGCTATTCTGGGCTGATCTGGGTTGCATTAGGGAGACTGCATATCTGACTACCCCAGGGCCCGACCCATCTCCTAGGACCCTTCCACGGCCTGCCCTCCCTCATCTGTCTCTTATTTCCTACAGAGATTGTCCTCTCACTTCTGGAGAAGATGCAGACCCAGGAGATCCTGAGGATCCTGCGGCTGCCCGAGCTAGGGGACTTGGGCCAGTTTTTCCGCAGCCTCTCAGCCACCACCCTCGTGAGTATGGGTGCGCTGGCTGCCATCCTCGCCTACTGGCTCACTCACCGGCCAAAGGCCTTGCAACCGCCATGCAACCTCCTGATGCAGTCTGAAGAAGTGGAGGTGAGCTGAGCGGGAACTGGGCCGTCATTCAAAGTAGCTCCAGAGGGTAGAAGCCAAACCCGGAGCTCGTCTGACCCCGAGTGGCCCAAAGACTACTAGTGTCTCCTGGTAACCAGCCAACATGCTCTGCTGCAGCCTTGGGCAAGGTCTCCAGCAAGATGGTCCTCAAATCCCTGTAACATCAAAAGAGGTGCTGGTATGACTAGACACATCTAGCACTTTGAGTCCTTCCTATCTTAGCCTTTATTTTCCTCTTCACATCAGTTTAATACTTAAAACATTTCCCTCTGCTCCATTAACTGTATGGATCATAGGCAGAGCCTGGTCAACCACTGGGCTAAGTGGGTCCTCAGAGACTGTGGGGTAAATTTACTCCAAATTCCTGTCCTGGCTGACAGGAAACAGAGCTGAGCTTATCCCAGGACCCTGCCCCATCACAGAACTTAGGCTCACAAGGAGGCTAGCAGCAAGGAAGAAGATTCACTGACTTGCCGACAAGGGACTGATGAGATTTGCTTCTCCAAACTTACAGATTTTGTTGTTTGTTTGTTTGTTTGATTTTTTGAATATTTATTTATTTTTACATGCATTGGCGTTTTGCCTGCATATATGTCTGTGTGAGGGTGCCAGATCCCCTGGAACTGGTATTTCAAACAGTTGGGAGCTGCCATGTGGGTGATAGGAATTGAATCTAGGTCCTTTGGAAGAGCAGCCACTGAGCCATCTCTCCAGCCCTTTTTGTTTGTTTGTTTTAGTTTTGTTTGTTTGATTGATTTTTGTTTTAATTCTGCCTGTGCTCTAACCTTTAGTGTGCATTCCCATAAATAGTATGCTCATATAATTCAGAAGAAACAAAAGGCCACATGCTGAGAAACTTCTGCCTCCTGCTGCTGATCTTTCGGTTCTGTGAACAGTTCTGTCCCAGCCAGGAGCAAACAGAGAGAGATCCCCCACTCCTAGCTTTTGTGGTTGGTTAGTTGGTTGTTTGATTGGTTGGTTGATTGGTTGACTGGTTGGTTAGTTTTCTCTAGACATGATCTCATGTAACCTGGACTGGCCTCAAACCCCTAATCCTCCTGCCTCTGCTTCCCCCAGTGCTAGGATTACAGGTGTGCATCACCATACCCAGCTCCCCAGTTTTAAATGAGCTCATGCTACAGATGCTTGTGCACCTCACTTTGTTCTTGATCATACATGTCAGTGACCACCAGCCTGGCAATGTTTCACCAGCTGGGAAGGGCACGGATCCTTGTCTAACAGGGATCTGGATTCTTGGGCTATCTTCCTAGTAGAAGGACTGATATGTGCGAAAGCCCAGGTATGCTTGAAAGAGTGTGGTGTTGGGAGGTGGTGGTTTGTGTTTGGTGCTGAGCAGCTGGAGAGGGTCTGGAAAAGGCCAGCAGCGTGGTGATGAGAATGGAGAACAGAAATCCTAGGCAGGAGGCCTGGAAGAGCCTTCCTAAGCTATGTAGTTCTTGGTTGGGACCCAGCATACCACTGAGCCCTCTTTTGTAAACTGGGTACTCAAAAGAGCGCCAAAGGGCTGGTGTGGTGGTGCAGAGAAACTGTCAGGAATAGCTGAACATCGTGGAATTATTGGGGACTTTCAGTGGAGAGATGCAGCTTGTTTGTGCTATAGAAGAGTGGTGGCTGCAGAGCAGGTAGGAGGAGGCAGCTCGGGGCTCCTGGGTTGGGTGATAGTGACCTGGTGGGGCTCAGGGTGGTGGGAGGGAGGGATGACTCCAGTTCAGTCTGCAAATCTATAGAATGGGTGACCGTGCGAATCCCACTGAAAGGGCAGGGCACCACCCTTTCAGAGACGGTTTCTCTGTCCCTGTCCATCAGGAACGCATGAGTGACTGTGTGAACTAGGCAAAGGTGACAGGGGCAAGAAATGAGGTAAGAGAGGCAAGCACTCTGGTACTTCTTGGAACACACAAAATTCAGACCATTTTACTTCCCCGCCTTAAAACCCATCTCTGGTTGGCTAGTGCCCTCGCCCAAAGTCTATGCCCCACTCCTGGGTTTGTGGCCCTCTCTAGACTGCTCTCACCTTAATCCATCTAGAGTTCCACAGATTACCCACAGTTCCCCAGCACCCTGTGCTCCTGTGCCATGAGTGTGTGCTTGCTACCACCTGCTGTACATTCTGCCTGGCCAACCCCTATGCATCCATTAAACTCCAGCCAGGTTTCTCTGCCCAACACACAAGCACCGCCCCTCCCCCAGTCCCTGGCACAGTCTCTTGCAGTGTCACATCTGCTGCCCAGATACAAAGTGGGTCTGACTGCATGCACCCCTAATTTCCCAGGTCACTCTTTCCCAAGCAGTACCCCCAAGAAGAACTTTCCACTCCAAACAGCTAAGAGCTGCCTGTGGTTTTGCTTTTGGCTGTTTGTTCTGTGATGCTAATTTTTTCTCTAGACTCAATGTTCCAAGAACTGGCCGGCTCTGGGCCATCCCAGGATAACCCAAATAGCACTGAGAGATCAGGCAGAGCTGTGGTACAGAAGAACTTGGGGCTTGGGGACCTTGGGGAGGAGGAAGGCACCTACACCCAGCTCTTGTCCCTGGCCCCATCACAGAGGGCCTTTGCTTTGTCCCTCTCTGGATCAGCATTGCTGAGGGCCCAGGATCTTGCTGCCTGGTGGCCTGTCCTTCTTTCACACACTCTTAGGCTTCAGTCCTGGGAAAGTACCTTAGAGCACTATCCTCAGAAATCCATGCTAGCATGCCAACCTTCTTAGCTCAAGGCTATACGCAGCTGACCTAAGGGCATAGCGATGGCTGCTGGGTGCAGGGTACCTTGGCAGGTTGATCCTAAATCTAAATGATAACAGACTCTATTCTGTTATGGAACCACATCTCAGGAGTTCCTGAAAATTGTGGACATTCTGTGCACGCTGATCTGGTATACAAAGGCTGTGTGATTTTTGGGTGTGAATATATGTAAGACTCTGTCAAACTGGGCCTGTATGTAGTAACTAGTTATGTTACGTGTAGATGTATACAGTCTGGGTGTGTATGCTCTCTGCTTGAACAGGCCACGAATATGAGCACTTTCAAGCCTCAGCTATGTAAACCAGGAATGCATCCAAGCTGTGTTCACACCAGGGCCTATTCCTGATGTCCCTGCTCACCTCAGCTTGTCTGATGTGTCTGACTTCTAGGACAGTGGTGGAGCCCGGCGATCTGTGATTGGAGGGAGCACACAGTTACTCACCCACTACTATGACGATGCCCGGACCATGTACCAGGTGTTCCGCCGTGGGCTTAGTATCTCAGGTGAGGAATGTTTGGAGACTTGTATCAAGCAGTGAACAGGCTTCTAGCATGGTACTAGGGACACAGTAATGCCCAGGTCAGCAGAGAGTCCCTGGTCTTTCCACCAGTTAGAGAGGCAGCTGACTGCCTGAAGTCGGGTCTACTCTGTACACCCCGGGGCCCCTGGGGAGCCTACTGTAATACTGTCAACCATGGCTTGAAACCTGCACCCCTGAGATGCCTCAGTAGTCCCACGGTATGAGTCAAAGGGGGTCAAAGAAGATCATAGAAGGCTATCCTGCTCCCTTCTCCCACTGGCCTCCCCAAGAATAAGACCCTCCCTTTAGACCTCCCTGTGGAACTATCACATAAATCACAGTAGAAACTGGGCACCATGCTATCCCACCCACAGCTTCCCAGATCCCTAGGGAGAAGCTGTTCTTGCATTCTTATGACCTTCTTGGGCCACAGCAGGTGAGACAAACTGCTTGAGGGAAGTCTCCTGGACCCAGAGGCACCCACAGCGTGGGATTTCCACCCTGCACTTGGTGGACGGGGGCAGGTGAGTCCACCCGCTCTACCCCCTGACACAGGCTCACTTGTCTCTCTGCAGGGAATGGGCCCTGTCTTGGCTTCCGCAAGCCAGAGCAGCCTTACCAGTGGCTTTCCTACCAGGAGGTGAGTGAGAACACAGGCCCTACCTGTCCAGCCCTGCAGGCATGGTACCCTGTTGGGTTAGGGCAGGCCTAGGCATAGCCAGCTAGGTCTCAGGGGCCTCATTTCTTTACATCGAAAAGTTATATATGTGTGTGTGTGTGTGTGTGTGTGTGTGTGTGTGTGTGTGTTTATTAGAACATAATATGAAAATAGAACAGTGTGAATTCAATGTCTGGTTTATCTGAGCAGGTATGAGGAAACCGTTAAGAAAACATACATAGTAACAGTCAATTCAGGTGTTATCTGTGGTAAAAGGAAATCTTTTGAATGTGGTAAAAGAAAACTAAATGAAGCCATAAAGGTAAAATAAACAAACATGTGTGATATTAAAGTCTTCTTATTCAAACTCTTTGGAGAACCTATCACACTGAAAATTGTCCCCATGTGAAGCCTGATACACAGTGTCTGCCAGAGTCCTGCTTTTTTATCCTGATACACAGTGTCTGCCAGAGTCCTGCTTTTTTATCCTGATACACAGTGTCTGCAAGAGTCTTGCTTTTTTATCCCCACAGTTATTTTAAATTCTTTGACGGTGTCATGATGTATATAATGTATCTGAGTTGTTTTTGCCTCCCATCACCCCCTCCTTGAACTCCTTCCTGACAAGCCCCTCTCCTACCCTCCTGTCTGTCTGGTTTTTGTGACCCGCTGAGTTTCAGTAGGCTTTCTTACGTGGGAACGAGGAGGGGGTTCGTTATAGGAACAGGAGCAACTTATCAGTGTCAACACCTCTGAAGAATATGATCCAACCCCTATCCCCAGCCATTGACGTTGGGCATCCCCCAGGGGCTGGGTGGGCTTCATGAACCCCTCCCATATCTGCAATGGAATATTGACAAGCCAGAGGAATCACTTTGTATTTTTCCCCCCAGCGTTCCCACTTAATTCCTCTCCTTAGCCTTTAGAGGGTTTCTGCACGCCTGGGTGGGGAGCCCAGAAGCTCAGACAGACTTGTGGGAAAGCTGTGTGGACGAGCACCATTGAAACCTCCTCGTCTTTCCACCCTGACCCCAACCCCACCCATCTGTGTGCAGGTGGCCAACCGAGCTGAATTTCTGGGGTCAGGACTTCTCCAGCATGACTGTAAAGTGGGCACCGAGCAGTTCATTGGTGTTTTCGCACAGAATCGTCCAGAGGTGAGCGTCAGTGCGACTGCTTTCAGAGGCATCAGTAGACTAGAGAACCGAAATCCTGTTTCCACTTTTGGTTGGGCCTGCGGTCTGACAAAGGATAGAGACCTAGGGCCATGGCACTACTCTCTGCATCCCCTGCAGTAGGAATGGATGCCCTACCCAGGCCCCATCCACATTGTACTTGGAGCCACAGGGGAGGAAAAGTCATGATAAAGAGGCCCAGGCAGGGTCAGGAGTGGACTTGGGCTGTTTGGACATGAAATTTAGAGATTACACACTAGCATAGCAAACATGGTCTTTGGGCTAGCCTCAGCACACACTGACTTACTGGACCTATCTTATTTCCTTCCCCTCAACCCGAACTTTGCATTTCTATAGTGGATCATTGCAGAGCTGGCCTGCTACACATATTCCATGGTGGTGGTCCCCCTCTATGACACGCTGGGTCCGGGAGCTATTCGCTACATCATCAATACAGGTGAGCCCCCACTTCCATTCCCTCCTGAATAAGCAACTAACCCTCATCCTCCAACCTCTTAAGTCGTACTGATTGTTAGGCGTTCATAACAGGCATTTTACCTCAGTTCTCAGGAAACACTAAGGTCTTAACCAGACACCACAGAAAATGTCTGAAATTCCAGCACTTGGAAAGCTGGAGGAGGAAGGTCAGAAGTTCAAAGTCATCCTCCATTGCATAGCCAGTTGGAGACCAGCCTGGGCTCTGTGAGACTCTCTCACAATCCAAAAAACAAAACAAAACAAAACAAAACACTAGGGGGCTCACATGTTGGCCCCTGACTTATTCTCCTCAGTCTAATCTGTCCTGAAGCCTCCTTCCATAGGTCTGTGATGCCGTGACAGACCTTCTGAGAGACTATGGCCATGTAATGTTACTGCAGCTTGGCATCATCCTTGCCATTGCGGTATCCCAGACAGACCTGAAGGCAAACTGACCTATCTGCTGCAGAATGCTTTTGCTAAAAGCCTTTGCCCTTGACTTCTCCCAGCACTAATGGTACATATGATGCACGACCCTCACGGCCTATTGTAGACATTTATTTACACACAAGCTGCTATAGTGGCCTGCCGCGACCTCCTCAGTCCCAGCCTGCACCCGCTCAGCCTGACTCTCCCCTTTGGCCTCCGCAGCGGAGATCTGCACGGTGATCGTGGATAAACCTCAGAAGGCTATACTTCTGCTGGAGCATGTGGAGAGGAAGGAGACTCCGGGGCTCAAGCTGATCATCCTCATGGAACCATTTGAGGATGCCCTGAAAGAGAGAGGGCAGAAGTGTGGGGTGGACATCAAATCTATGCAGGCCGTAGAGGTGAGAATCTGCATCTAGGATGTTTGCTGGGTTTGAGCTGGCTGGCTGCCACATCACAGCATTGGCCACCCACCCCTCTCATGCCTTAGGGTGTCTGTTTTGGGCCCTTCAGATGCATCAGTGGCAAGACAAGGCAGACTTTACAGGAATAGCAGAGGGAGACCTGGAATCAATGTTTATAGGCACCCTCCAGATTGACTCTGAGACGGGCCCAGCCAGTGGCCCCAGGCACCAAGAGCTGGATGATGGCTCCAGCCTGGGAGGCACTCACATGGCCTCTAGAGCTTCCTCACTTGCGGAAGGTGTAAACTTGTGGTCCGGGAACCTGGGAAGGTTCTCGTCAATAGGAACCCGACCCACTCAGTAGTCAACAGAATTAATTTTCTGTACATGGCCACCCCAGGGGCATCAGCTTGGTGGCAATGAATGGGTTAATAGACTTATGCAAGGCCTCCTGGCCTCCTGGACCTCAGGTTTGCTCAGTAACTATTGACCTCTACCATGCTGTATGAGATGCAGACCCTCAAAACCCCCAGATGTCCTCATGCCTCTGTCTGTCCTTCCCTGCACCCATGACCCTGTGCACTTGTAAGCCTTTGTGACATTAGCCACACCTGCACTGACAGCCCCTCTCCTTACCTCCTCGCTGTCCCACCCCCAACACTGACTGATCATCTAGAAACCTAGGTCATTCAGCCATTCTCTTGTATATGTTCCCCAATATGTCCAAGACTAAGTGATATATGTATGGTGCCTGACTTCTCCCTGAGTAACAAATTCTTTGTCTGTAGCACATGGGGCAGGCCTGGGACCCCTCAGATTCCTCCCTTTTTCCCAGGAGCCTCAGGCTAGACTATGTCTGAGGAGGGACCGCTAAAGTGGCCTTTGTCACCGCAGTCCATGTCCAAGCAGGGATCCTAAACTCTGGGCTTGGTGTAAGAGCAAGGCCTACTGTGGTGAGTGATCTTGAATTTTGAATTTTATAATCACTTTTGAACATTTTAAAAATAGTCTTTTCTTTTTTCAGGACTGTGGCCAAGAGAATCTCCATGCCCCCGTGGTAAGCTAATCTCCCCGCAGAATTGGTGAGCAAGATAATGAGTAAGATCGGCTCTCTTGGAGCCCGCTCGCTGAACAGGGCTGGGGAGAGAGGCAAAGGAGAGCCTCCCTCCCTGTCAATAAGCAGCTCCTGTGAGCAGTCTAGCAGTGCTTACCCCGCCGCCCAACACTCCTGCGGGTTGAGAGCCCAGGAGAGGACTGAGGGCAGGAGTCAGATGTCGTCCTTGCCACCCTTGGCTCTCTTGTAATGATTTTATAGGCAGGTCTTGTTTTCCTTTATCTCCCTTGAATGTTATGAACCCTGCAGAGCATAAGATGGACAGAAGCATTCAAGATCTAGAAGTGAACCTCATGGCCCAGGAGCCATTGGCGTCATCTGTCTTTGTTTTTTGTTTGTTTGTTTGTTTGTTTTGTTTTTAAGTGTGTGTGTATGTGTGTGCTTGTGTGTGTGCATGTGTGTATGCGTGTGTGTGCGCATGTATGTGTGTATATTCATTTTTATATGTATATATGTGTTTATGCAGGTGTATGTGAGGGTATGTGGAGGCCAATATCAGCCTCAACTAATTTTCTTCAGGCATTATTCTTTAAGATAGGGCCTCTCAACTGGCCTGGACCTTGCCAAGTGGGCAAGGCTGACCAGACAGGAAACCCCATCAGTTTCATGGTCTCTGCCTCCAAGCACTGAGATAACAAGCATAAGCCACCACTCTGGACTTTTCTTTGTTCATTTTTATCCTTTGAACTTTTCTGGGTGTCATCCTATGTGGTCCCGCCAAAGGTCAGGTAGTAATGACCATCTTGCCTTCTGAACTGGGCATTGAAGGGAGAAGCTCAGGTTTCTCACAAGGCCTCTGGTTTCTAGGCCTCCCCCTGCTCAGTCTTTCCTATTCCCTTGCTACCTCTGGTGAGCTTTCTCATATCCAGGCCAGAGCAGGTCATAGCTCTACTTCCTAGAGCCCTCTGTGAGTATCCTGGGTCCTTTTACATCTCTGCTGCACCAGACTCTGCCTCAGAGAAGTGCTCCATGAGTCTTCAGCACGCTCCGTGTCCAGCACCACGGTTTCTGTGCCCAGACAGGTCCTCTCCCCAAAGCTCCCTTGCTTTTGCACATCACTTTACATGCTACCTCTTTAGAAAGCTCTTCCCTGTGTGTAGATGGACTGGGTGGACTTCTCCTAGTGACCCAGGACCTTGGGCCCCTGCAGCCAGGGCTGATGAAGAACTTGGGGTGCTTTCAACAGCAAGCCATGCCTACTAGAAAGGAAGGGTCTTTGGCTTCAGCAGCCCAACCCCATGCAGAACTCTGCTCAGGCTGGGGTAGAGAAAATGGGACCAGGTATGAGGTTGGTAGGACACCCAGGTGTCCACGTACTATGCTCCTTTCCTTGTTCTTGGGAGCTTGCTTGCCCATCTTTCCCACGGTAGCACACAGAAGTATGTAACATGCCCAGCACGTCACCCACTATAGTGCACACACGGGCCTGGGTGGTAAGGGGTCCCACTGGTTCTCCCCACTACACGTCTCTTCTCATTCCTGCAGCCCCCACGTCCTGATGACCTCTCCATCGTGTGCTTCACCAGTGGCACAACAGGTAAGCAGAGGCCCAGATCCGCAGTCGTGAGTGCTTGTCTCTGCTCCCGGCTGCCTGGAAGGAGACTTTGGGGGGGGGATCTCTTGTGCTCTCTGTGGTGTGGACTGAGTCTCATCCTGGTCCTGGTCCTGCTCGGTTACTGCTGTTGGCTGCCTTCTGCTTCTGCAGGGCTGGCCAGATGTAAACAGACAATGAGGGGACTCAGCACCATCTACATCTGAGACAAAGGAGTCTAGGCAGCTGCATCAAAAGCTGGAGGGTGTCCTCCGCTCATGGAGTCATTTCCTTACGAGAAATAGTTCTCCTCTCTGTTTTCTGCTCCTGCCTGGCCTTTGTGTCAGAGACCAGGGAAGGAGTATGGGCTTAAAACCCCATCTCTACCGCTGGGTAGAGATCCAAGTCTACTACTTAAGTCCCCTACTGTCACCTGGCAGGAGGTGGTTAAAGGTGTCAGATAAGATGGGGGTGGGATGTACAAGGACAACCATGGGCAAGATTGTCAGGAAAAAGGCATGAGCAGACATGACTGTCTGTGCCTGGTGCTGAGCAAGGGGTATACCAGCAAGAATAATCTGGAAATGCTTCCTGGAGAAGGTACAGATCCAACACTTTGCAGTCTACAGAGCCCTGTTCCAGCTTTCACTGTGTCCCTCAGCACGGTCTGTGAGGCTAGCAGGCTTGGGAGCAAATCAGCTCCAAGAGACACTAACCACCTCATGGAGGCACTGGGACCAGCATCCTGTGCTTCCAACCATCCTCCCAGAGCCCTTCTCATTGCTGCCTCCTCATCTGATGACTGAGGAAATGTCCTGGCTACTTCCTGTTGCACTGATAAAACACCATGACCAAGGCAACGTACAGAAGCAAGGGCTCATTGAGACTTGTGGCTCCAAAGGGTTAGAGTCCATGATGGTGGAGTTGGAGAACATGGCAACAGGTGGCAGACATGGTGGACTGGAGCTGGAAGCTGATGTCTGGAAACTCACACCTCAAACTGCAAGCAAGAAGCAGGGAAAGCAAACTAGAGATGGCATGAGTCTTCAACTCTCAAAGCCTACTTCCAGGGGCATATGTCCTCCAGCAAGGCCATGCCTCCCCAGCTGCCCACACAGTGCACAGGTGGGGAACAAACATTGAAATGCCTGAGACTATAGGAGGCATTCATTCAAACTTCACTATATTCACAAGGTGAAGATACTTGCTTCACCTTGAATGGACAAGAAGTTCCCAGCATTCACTTCAAGACCAAGGACTTACCAGCCTGGTGGTAGTTCTCAGTGGACAGTGACCTGGGATCCCTGAACTTTTCAAAGGAGCAGCTCACACAGCATTTGGGAGACCCAGGACCAGCCACACAAATGGATTATGCGTGCCAGTAGATCTTGATGGGTATGACTTTATTAGCTATGGAATGAGGGTGGATTTTTGGCCTTTAATTCAAACAGGTTTAACGATTGTTTTTTAAAACCATATTTTACTACTGGGTGGTAATGACGCACGCCTTTAATCCCAGCACTCAGGAGATAGAGGCAGGTGGATCTCTGTGAGTTTGAGGCCAGCCTGGTCTACAAGATCTTGTTCCAGGACAGGCTCTAAAACTACAGAGAAACCCTGTCTCAAAAAAACAAACAAACAAACTTTATTTTACTAAATCATTTAGAAAAGTAACACAGCCCCCACTCTCCAGAGCCAGCCCAGAATTTTAAAAGTGCCCTTCAGGCTTATGCTGCTTTTAAAATAGCACCTCCTGAAATCTTTTGGGTGTTGAGTTTATATTGATGAAATGGTTTGGGGGGAATAAGTCGCTGGTGTGAGTTTTAGCTTTAGACCTCCTTGGCCTCCCAGAGTAACTTCAGGTTTGTAGTAGCTCACTTGGTCAATGCCGCAGCTTCTTTATCTGGAGAAGTATTCCATGCTGTTGAAACACGCTGTGGCCATCGGGAAGGCACAGCCATTCCACCCAGTGCCTGCTGTACTGTGGACTCACGGGGAAGCCAAACTGGCCTTAACCACTCTGTGCAGAGGGGCAGCATGCATGGGGCTGGAAAACTGCTCGACTGTCTTCTTGAAAGCCATGGCAGGTGCCAGGCAGGTCTGAGAAAGCAAGCAGGCCTTTGGCCTGGAATCCTCCCGCTGGACCACATACTTGGACTTCCTTGGACTTAGGCTAAGCCTGTGTTGCGTCTCTTACATTCATCCTCTTGTCAGCATGTCAGTCACACTTGTCCTCGATATCACAGCATGCAGAATGTCTGGTCGTCAGCCTCGATGGTGGGGAAATGTGAAGATTATAACCTGACACCGACTTTTGGCAGGATCTCCCAGGGAGAGGTCCTTCTAGCCTGTGGTGGGACTGTCCTGGAATCAGTCAGGCCAGAGGAGAACAGAATCCGTCGGCACGTTCTGGAGCCAGGTTGTACACGGTCACTGTGAAAATACCGGCTGTGCTCTGGGAGACACCTCAGCATTTTTGCTATAGTAGCCTTGGAATCACACGACCTCTCTTCAGCCTTGGTTTCCATAGATAGTAAATGAATAATACAATTGTTCATCAGCTTCTGAGTGGGAACCAAGAAATAGACAGTTACTATCACTGAGACGTTGACCTGGGTGGCAGAGCCTCTCACTATCTGTATCAGCAACCCAGACAGCTATAGGAAAACCGGCAGCTTGGTTCTGCAAACCAACTGCTCGTAGCTCTGTCTAGGATGATTTTTGTTCTCCACATGAGCAATCGGAAAACTTTCTGCATCCTGTTTAAAGGGCATGCTGCTGGAGGTGTAGATTTGTCCTGAATCTGCGCAGCAGACAGAGCCTTCCCAAAGGCTCTCCCTCACACTTCCCACGGGAGCCTTTGTCCTCAGCTTCTAGACTCTGACCAGCATTCGCTTCTCCTTCAGCCTTTGGGCAATGTGTAGAGATGACTTGTGGAAATAATCTGAACATTTCTGGCGATATTTTAAGAGTCCTATAGGTCATTTATAAAGTGACATTTGAATCTGCAAGAATATTTGTGCTTCTAAAAGGTCTGAACTTTGGCATTATGCTGGAGAAGAAAAGGACTCAGAATGGAAGAACTGCCAATGCCGTCAGCGTCCGGCCTCAGCTGAGAGGGCTGTGGGGATTTCTTCCCTGAGCTTATGCTGGTCTTGCACATGCCAGCCAGCCCCTTCGACACACAACTTCGGCACCAGGACCCATTTTGTGACAGTTCTGTCTGTGACTGGTATCTGGAGAATGATCCTTAGAAACTTCCAGAATCTGAAGGTGAAAACTGCCAGGTGACTCTTGGAGTACTTTAAGCACCCTGGGATTCTGTAGGATGTGAATCTTGAGGGTCAGTGGGGAGAAATAACATAGGCTCAGGCCTGACAGAGCTCTGGAATAGAGAGCCAGGCACAGGTAAGGCAGATGAATCCTGTGGGTCTTTCTCTTTTCAGAAGGAAGACATTTTGACATCTACCTATTAGGAAAAAAAGTAATCACTTTTCAAATAGCACAAGCTTCTATGTCCCCCAGAACCAAATCTGATGTTGGCATCGTGGGTGAAAACACCAGCGTACAGGCTGAGGCCTCACTCATTACACGTCCTAAGCACAGGGACGCCTCCATCACTTGAATTGAAAGATGAGGCTCTGACTGATGCCAAGTGGGTCACCTGCAAGATGAGCAAGCAGGCCTCAGGGGATATAATTATGAAAAAGAATTTATTTTTATCTCCGTTACTAAATTCCACGTGATCAAAGAGGGAAGTTCTCTCTCTCTCTCTCTCTCTCTCTCTCTCTCTCTCTCTCTCTCTCTCTCTGACCCTGGATAAATGTCTTCCTGGTCACTATTGGTTAATAAAGTATCCCATGGTCTCTGCAAGTCACAGAGGCTTAATTCAAAAACACAGCGGCAGTTTGAGCTGTGACTTTGGCATGGGAACCCAGTCCCCCATCCTTCTTCCCTCTCTGCTTCTCCTGCTTCCCAACTTTGCTAGTGGGGGGTCCACCTTCTTCCACCAGGTTTGACCCAGGGGATCAAGAAAGAGGAAGTGGGTTGTGGAAGCTGGGAGACAGTTGAGGGAAAACGTTGAAACCCACGCTTTCATTGACGGATACTGTTCTGAGTTCTGATGTAGGCAGTACCTCTCCAGGGCTGAGCCCTCCTCCACCACAGCTCCTAACTCTGTCTGCACCAGTTCTCTCCTTGGTGTTATGGGGAGGGAGCAGTTCTCATTGATTGACAGGATACCTGGTAGAACAGCCTGATGAACAGGTTCCTTCTCAAACAGCACCCTCTCAGGCTGACTCCTGACTCTAGACTGCCTCCTGCCTGTGGGGTTCTTTACTTGTTTGTAATTACTGGGGCCTCTTCTGACTTCTCATTGGGTTCCCTAGGTTCTATTAGCATCTATATGAGCTCAGGTTTCAGATTAGAATGGAGAGAGATGACTCAGTGTAACCCTCTCCAAAGAAAGCCCCCTCACAAATTCTGTTTCTTTCTCTCCATTTTTTCCCCTTTTGAGGCAAAATTCACATAGCGTGTAAAAGTAGAAGCCTCTTTTCAAGGCAGAGTTTCAGTCTATAGTCCAGGCCTTAACTCACAGAAAGTCTTCTGTCTCAGCCTTCGGAGAACTGAGATTACAGACATAAGCCCCCATGTCTAGCTTAAATTAGCCATTTAAAAATTGTTGTTAGATCTATTAACACATGTTTATTTATTTTGTGTAGGGGTTAGGTGGGTACACCCCATGTCACAGTGTGCCATGCTACAGTACATATGTGGAGGTCAAAGGGTAACTTTCCAGCTCCTAATCAGCGCTCCTTCTTGCCTTCTGTCTTCAGGGAACCCCAAAGGTGCCATGCTGACCCATGGGAATGTGGTGGCTGACTTCTCAGGCTTCCTGAAAGTGACCGAGGTGAATAAAGAAACCCCCCCGTGCAGCCGTTCCTGGAGGGGACACTTCAGTTGGACTGGCAGGGTGTCCAGGCTTTTGATGTTACCATGAGACACCCTTGTCTTCAGGGCCCAGGGTTGGATGTGCTCAGAGTTGTGTTTTCTTGCTGTCATTCTTTTAGGGTTTGGACAGCCGCTTGCAGGCAGGAGTTTCTGTCCTCATCGGACACCTTTTACAACCACTTTTTAATCCCTAACACTGTTTTTTCGGGGTGGGGGATTGGGGTCTCACTATATATTCCAGGCTGGCCTCAAATATCTGATCCTCCTGCCTCAGTTTCCCAGATGCTGGGATTACAGGCACAAGCCATCAGACCAGCTTTCAACCCCAATGCCTAAATGACCCTCCCCCCAACCTTCACTTAATATCTAAAATCTCCAGGAGCCCAGGGTGGGGGTGGGAAGCATGAAAACCTGCTTTTTGGTTTTTGGTTTTGTTTGTTTTTTTTTTTCACTTCAAAAATGAGCTCCCTGAGCTCCCATGTGCGCCTTCGCTTTGAGAGTAAGCCTCAACGACTTGCTTCTCATGCAGGCCAGGTTTAATTTGGTGATTTTGTGTTTAAGGACTACTAGAGTCCAAGAAACAGCGACAGCAGCTAATTGTAAGGCTGTGCTCAAAAGGTAGCTGTAAAGTCCACACGGCTTGCTTTCTTGGTCTGACAAAAGCACCTTAGTGTTTATAACCAGCTCAGACAGGAGACGCTGTCCCGAGTGCAGTGCGGTGAGTATGTGCCACAGCTTCCTTCAGGAGAAAGGACAGCAGGCCCTTTGTCCACCATGGAAACAATCTCTCTCTCTTCGAGTGTGTGCCACAGGGTACTGGGACCCTAGACTCCAAACCCTGAGATGCGTTGGTGGGAAACCGAGGCATGGTTGCTGGTTGAGATCAGGTTCTAAGCCATGATTCAGGATCCCAAAGTTTGTCCACATTGGTTCAGAAGGCAAAGGGAGTAAAGACTTCTATGGCAAGACAAAGAGCAGTTAGGACCCACTAAGGAAACTTCCCCCCTGTGCAGGCCAGAACAGTCTGTGTCTCTGGGATAAGTCCCATCTGGAGACAGCTGTGAGCTGGTGCCCAGCTGGTGCAGTCTCCTTTAAGGAAGCCCTGCTTCCTAGCTGTGACTCGGGAGTCTGTGTCTGGCCACCTGTTTGTGGCTTGGCCTCTTCTCCTCTGTCACCGCCCCAAATTCAGCCCAGCTGGCACAGATGAGACGAAGGACTCTCTGAGCCATTTTCTCTACAAGAAAGGCCTAGAAAATGCCATGGAGTCAAAACCGGTCTCTGCTCGGTGGCCCAGGGAGACTGTGGCAGATGTTTCGGGAAGGTTGGGGATGAGACAGTCAGGCTGGCTGGCGCCACCACCAGCAGACAGACTGCGAGCAAGGTGCAGGCCGTCCTGAGAGGAGACTTCCCTGCGGAGCCTGGCTCTGCTGGTTTATGTGTGCTTCATGTGGCTCTTTGCTTCTGCAGATAACCTACACCCACTGGCGCTGCGACCTAACACTTCGCTTCCTATGCTGCCTCTCTCTCCCTCTTTCTCTCTCTCTCTCTCTCCCTCCTCCCTCCCTCCCCTCTCTCCCTCCCCTTTCTCTCTCTTTTCCCTCCACCTTTCCTCCCCACCCCCCCATCATTCTTCCCTCTCATCTCACCTCTCTCTGTCCTCCCTCTCCCCCTCCCCCCTCTCCCTGTCCACCCCTCCCCCAGGACCATTTTTCTCTTTATTGTTTTATGACTCTCTCGTTGTCTTCCTGTCAGTGTTTCTTTCCTTTCTGTCTCCCATGCCCATCACCTGCAGAAAGTGATCTTTCCGAGACAGGACGATGTGCTCATCTCCTTCCTGCCTCTGGCTCACATGTTTGAGAGAGTGATCCAGGTAAGACTTCTGCCTGCCTGACCGGGACTTGCCTGGGCTCCTTGTGCTTTCTTGCAGAGTCAGTGGGCTCCCACTTGTGCGGATGTGCACTTTTCCTATTTGCCTTTAGCACACATGTTTGAGCGAATGGTGCAGGTAAGGCCTGGCGTCAGGGAGGCACCCTCTATGCCTAGAACCTTCGCTTAGAGCAGGGCATCACTTGTCACTGCCAGTGTGAAGTAGGACTCAATACTCCATCCTTAGACCATAGGACAAGGGGCCTTGGCCTCTCCACCTGTCCTTCCTAGGAGCGGCTCCTCGGGAAACACCCAGACATACCTCAGCTGGTCGAGGGCCTGGCTGGTGGTGTTCGCTGCAAAAGCATTTTACAGATTTACAGAAGTGCTCTGTGACAGGCAACACGCTTCTGTTCCATGACGCGAAAGCTCCTAAAAGAGACAATAAAGCAGTAAAATTGGGGCTGAAGACCAGGACTGTGTAAGAATGGCCCTGAGACAGGCCTGGTGAGAGCAGAGCGAGCAAAGGCAGGAATCCATCTAGGAAGGTGGAGTCAGAGACTTCCCCTTGCACATGTCACTCAAAGAAGCAGACTGTGAATAAAATACATCTTTCAAGTATATTTCTACTTCACCTAGAGGGGATATCTGCTATCGTGGGGCTTGCTGCCCCCCTCTCTGGGCCTGGATTAGACTGCCAGCCTTTCTAATGTCAACTCGTTTTATCCAGCTGAACCAGTGGCTTTACCTGTCCAAGCTTGGCATTCCTCTCCCACAAATGATTGCACAGGGAATGCTGCCTTTCTTCAAAGGCTGTCCTGTGTGTTACAGAACAGAGCACATGTAAGGGTCCCGTGTGTGCTTCTGGTCCCATAGGAACCAGCCAGGAGCCCCTGATCTCCCGCCAACGCTAGTGCCCAAGGAGAGAGATGTCCCTGGGAAATCTACAACCCTCTAGGGACCTGGAGCAGACCCATTTATAGAGTGCGGATAACAGAACATTTCACAGAGCTGGGTCTCCAGGGTGGGAGCAGGGTGGGTGTGAAAGGGCAGGCACCACCAAGAGTGGCTCCTTCAGCAATTGTCACCCGGCCTTCTCTCCAGGTCTGGCTGGGACTTAGTGCAAAGGTTGTCCTATGGCGGCAGCCAGGGCTGGGTGGGGTCTTAGGTGCTCTTCACAGAGAGCCAGACTTTCAATAGCTCTGGACTGCAGCCAGGAGCACCCACCCAAAATAATCCCACACTCTTGTCCTCTCCCTTCAGTCTGTTGTCTACTGCCATGGAGGCCGCGTGGGCTTCTTCCAGGGAGATATTCGCCTCCTCTCAGATGACATGAAGGCTCTCCGCCCCACCATCTTCCCTGTGGTCCCAAGGCTGCTGAATCGGATGTATGACAAGGTGAGTCCCACAGACTAGAAGGCTTTGTATTAGCTGATGTGGACAGAATCTGGGGTCCCAGGGAGGCTTTTTTTCCCTCTGACCCAGGTCTAAAAGGAGGCCTTTTGTCCTATGTCCCTTGTCCCTTCCCTGCACTTCCTTCTCTGGTTTTCTTCAGCCTCCAAAACTCTGGTTAAAAAGACCCCGCTTCCCTCCCCCTCTCTCCTCCCCTCCCCTCCCTTTCCCATCTCCAAAATGTTCCTGGCCCTTGATAGTGCTAACCTTCAGCTTCGTGCCACAAATCCAGTGACCTCTCACGAGGGTACACTGCAGTACAGCTCCTCTGCTGGCTAGTCTGGGTCTGCTGCCTGGAAGATGTGTTTAAAAGCAAGAGCGTCAGGCCCTGAGAGCTGACTCCTGCTTGTGCTCCTCAGATCTTCCACCAGGCAGACACTTCATTAAAGCGCTGGCTCCTGGAGTTTGCAGCAAAGCGAAAGCAGGCGGAGGTCCAGAGTGGAATCATCAGAAACAATAGCATCTGGGATGACCTCTTCTTTAATAAGATTCAGGTAAAGGAACGAGCCCGTGAGTCTAGCGTGACACGGTGCCCGGCGGGCGACCTCATAGGAGAAGTGGAGAAGATTGTGTCAGTGACCTGTGATACCGTGAAGAAGTGACTCTTGTACTCGTGAAGTCAAAGCTTAAGCTGCCGCCGGAATTTTAAAAACTATGATTTTTTTTCTTAATTTTTGGAGATGTGTTGTATTTGCTAAAAATCAACCAGTGGAAGGACCCCTGGGTTGGCTGTGCTCCAGTGGATGGCCTCATGCCCTTGCATATGTGGGCAGCACAAGCTGGACTCCATAGGATGTTAAACAAACCAAAATAGAGGACAGGGAGTTGGGAGAGGTAAGGGAGTTAGGGATGGACCCGGTGGAGTTAACAGGAGGAGTGAGGAGTGAATGTGGCATGAGATTCTCAAATGATTAATTTAAAATATTACATGCATACATACCACATATATATACATATTTAAAAGGCCCTTAGAAAGGCCTTAAAAGGCCTCCACCTTGCCTGGGTGGTCAGGTCAGTACTCCACTATGACACTCCTGGGACCCAAAGGCCCGGACTTCCTCTTGCCATTCCCAGTAAACTGTCTGTGGTGGGTTTTCAGTAGCACTCCTCACCAGATGACTAGGGGTCCCCTTTCCCTCTTCTGGTGTCCTGTCCCTTCAGCTTCTCCCAAATCAGGCCAGTCCAGATGTGCCCCTTACCGTATTGCCACCGCAGTCTCCAAGGAATCTAGTTCATTTGTAGTACTGGTTCACTCTTCTCCTTGCTATTCTATTTTTAGCCACAAAAATTAATATTTAAACTCTCTTGGATCAACTTACAGAAACAAAGTGTTTCAAGCATCCTTTGTCCTCTGCAGAACATAGTAAATAAAGCATGCTATTGATTTATGCATGAGAAAAAGGCAATGCCATTAAAATGGAAGTTGGAGAAAATTGTCCTAAGTAATTGTTTTGGAGACCTGCAAATAATGAGAGAGTGTGGAAGGAGATGATTCCTTTAAGGAGGGAGAAGCGTGGTATTTAAAAAATGCCACATAGAATAATGGCACTTAATCTCAAACATATAGAATATATTGCGGCTTAAGTGGTAGACTGATCAGATTTACTATGTGGAAGGGAGGAGCTTCCTGAGCAGGTAGCTTTATTTCCTCAGTATGTAGCTTCCTTTCCAATCTGAGCCCCAGAATCCAGGGGCCAGCTGTTGAAAGTTGGCCTTGAATGAGGACCATCTCAGGTGTCACAAGCATTGGCAGCTTCTCTCTTCTCACAGGCCAGTCTCGGTGGGCACGTGAGGATGATTGTTACGGGAGCAGCCCCCGCATCACCAACAGTCCTCGGATTCCTACGAGCAGCCCTGGGGTGCCAGGTATTACCATCCAGGGCCTCCCTCAAGAGTGGTGGGATGTGTGTCAGGCAAAACAGCTATTATACTCTCTAGTTACAGAGGAAGATCCTGGGGAGCCAAGCCGTTCATTGTGTGGGTAAGAAAAGTTCACAGCCATAGAGTAGAATGGCATTGCCACCTTTTGGGAAGCCCCAGGTATATCCTTGCCAGGAGTCCTTTACCTGGGACCTTGGAAGTTTTAGCAAAAGGAAAAGGAATCAGATGAATTATAAATGCATCCTTAGGGGCTGAAGAGATGTCTCAATGGCTCAGAACACTTAAGCTTTTCCAGAGGACCTGAGTTTGGTTTCCAATAACCATATGGTGGTTCACAACTGTCTGTTACTCCAGTTTCAGGGAATCCAGTGTCCTCTTCTGTCCTCCACTGTCACTGCACACACATGGTACATATGCTCTCACACACATACACATAATATAAATATTTTTTAAAAAATAAAAATATAAATACATACTTGGTGTGCTGGAGACTCTACCACACTGTCCTGCCTTTCTGTACTCTACAGCCTTCAAAACATCTCCTATCTCTAAGCAAGAGCATCAGGGAGGGAGAGCCCATACCTGTGCTGTTGTTTGATCATCTCTAAGAAAAACCAAAAAACAAACAAGCAAAACCATTGCTTCATTTATCCATTCAGTTAAAATCTGTCGCGTTCCTGCAGAGGCAAGGCATTGCGTCATGACTGCAGCAAGGCTTCAAGGAAAGTTAAACATGTCTGCTTCTCAAGTACAATGCTTAGATTTTATGTTTTATATGCCTTGAACTCTGGAGAAGAATGTCAAAGATAAAATCAGACCTGTAGGAAGTCTAGAATATTTGTCCTGAGTATGCATTATCTAAGTGAAAACAGAGCCTATGGTTGAAATTTGGCCAGAAACCTTTATTCCAAACCATACATGGCAAAAAGCAGCAGCACAGCCTGCTGCATTCAGTTCCACTGGAGTCAGCTGCCCAGGGCACTGTGCCTTCCCCCATCCTCAGCTGGAAGCAGCAGACAGTCACTGGGAGGCAAGCTGGCTGAGAAGGGCCATCAGGCAGCTCTGGAACAGTTTGGCCACATCATGGTTTCTGTGTTTTGCTTGAAGGTCTATGAAGGTTATGGGCAAACTGAATGTACAGCTGGGTGTACCTTCACAACACCAGGAGACTGGACTTCAGGTAGGACAGCTTGCACGAGCCGGGCAGGGGGGAAATGAAACAACAGTCCACAGTCCACTCCAAATAAAAACTCCCAGTCCATCAAATCTGCACAGATGCTTAGGGCAGGAAAGCAAAAGAAACAAAGAAAATAATGATTGACAGTGCTTAGGTCTGGGCTGCGATGCTATAGACCTGACATTTTCTTCATTGCAACGTTCTCACCTTCCTTTTTATATTTCCCCTATTTTAAAATTTTTATTTATAATTTAAAATTGCATTGATTTGCTTACTTCATCTACGTGTGTGCGTGTGCTCGTGCATGCCCTGGCACACATGTGGAAGTCAGAGGACAACTTTCATGAGTTTGTTTTATTCTTTCACCATGTGGATTTCTGGATCAAACTCAGCTTTGTCAGGCTTGGCAGCAAGCATCTTCTCCCACTGATCTAGCTCAAGAACAGTCCTGGTTTTTGTCTAAAAAAAATTTTGCAAATTTAGATCACAAGATATAACTCTATGTGATTAATGCCATTGAGTTTTATAGATTCTAGATAAGCACACTGCCTTGCTTACGGTTATTTTAGAACTGCTTAATAGAATGAAAGAAGCAGGCTATGAGATGAATGTGACTTAGACAACTATCTCTTTCAAAAAATGTATGTGTATGAGTGTTTTGTCTGCATGTACATATGTGCAAAATGAGTGTGTCTGGTACCTGTAGGGGCCAGTAGAGAATGTTGGACCCCCTGGAACTAGGGTTGTGAGCCACTCTGTGGGGTCTAGGAATCAAGTCCCAGTCCTTTCGGGAGAACAGCAAGTAGTTGACTGCTGAGCCATCTCTCCAGTTCCTCCGAGGACTATTTCTTAAAGAATGGGCTCCTGTGATGTATCCAGAGGGTGGCGGCAATCTCAAAAGGAGGTCCATGCACACTCTCACTGTGAGGAGAGTCCTCCTAAGCAGACACAAGTCGGTCTGCAGAAGTCAGCTCATAAGTCATCCATCACCAGGTTCAGACGAGGCACTGAGCACTCAACAAGAGAATTCTTTAGGACTGTTCCCCTTGGGGCCACTGTTTGTGCTTACGTTTGCTCAAATAAAAACTGGGAAACTTAAAATGATGTGCATGCAAAAAAATTGCTAGTTAATGCAATAGTATTTCACAGCATCTTGAAACATGATAGGTAGACTCAAAATGGAAACTGCATTTGGCTGAGCCAGATAGGGAGTGTTGTTTGTTTGAACCCTGTCTCATTACACTCAATCTGGGTAAAGACTGATTCCTATATAAATTCTTTGGTCACATTCTTACTTCCAGGCATTTTTCAGGAGTCATCTTTGGAAGTATTTAAAAGTATTCAAATTTATTGTTAATTATGTGTCTGTGGGAGGCAGAGTATGTGCTTGTGAGTGTACTTGCCCATGGGGTCCAGAAGGGGGGATCAGATCCCCTGGAGCAAAAGTTTCAGGTGGTCATGAGCTGCCCAACATAGAATCTGGAAACCAAATTCTTCTTCTCTGTAGGAGCAGCAAACCCTCTCACCTGCCAAGCTAGCTCTCCAGCACATAGCTTCCCTCCCCCCACATTGTTTCCACCATTCCACAAATTCCATTCCTTTTGGGCATGTTCATTCTTACCTTTTAAAAAAGTACATTTGTTTATTTTTATTTATTTGTGTGGGAGAACATATACATCTCACGGTGCATATGTGGATGCCAGAAGAAAGTTTACGAAAGTCCATTCTCTCTGCTTCTGGGAATTGAACTTGGGTCATCAGGCTTAGTGGCAGGCCCCTATCCCCACTTTGACCCCTCTTAGGTTGGATGCCATCCTTAGCATTTTCCCATGTAAAACTGTTGACTTTTTTTTTTTTTTGGTTTTTTCAACAGGGTTTCTCTGTAGCTTTAGAGCCTGTCCTGGAGCTAGCTCTTGTAGACCAGGCTGGCCTTGAACTTACAGAGATCTGCCTGCATCTGCCTCTGAATGCTGGGATTAAAGGTGTGCACCACCACCACCTGGCTCAAAGTGTTGACTTTTTATTCATTCTTACTAGAAAATCTGGCATACTGGATGTGGAAAGACTGTCTCTCTGTATAGTAGTATCATACCAGGTTTGGTAATGTGTCTTCTAAGAAAGAAATCCATGTGCCACAGCCTTCTTTTCCATAACCAGGGCACACCGGATTTCAGGACCTTGGCCAGCACCTGTTTAACCATCTTTTGGCTGGCCAAAGAGTAAAGACCACAAAGGCTAGTGACTGACTAGATAGGATATTGTGAATGAAGTTTGTAAGACCAACAAAATTGAATTCCCCCCCCCCACACACCCCGGGATGAGTAACTTCATCCTTGGGGTTTTTTGTTTTGGTCCTTGCTTACCTAAGTGTAGTGTTTAGTCAGACAGCAGCATCAATATTGTCTATCCTGTGAGAAATACAGACTCTCATGCCTCATCCCAGACCTGAGTCCAAATCTGCAGTATAACAGGAGTTCTAGATGGTTATCTATGCACCAATCAACAGCCTTACTAGTGGAAAAGAAATGATGACTATATTTGATGACCCACGAGCAAGATGTATGATCTGATAATGGGGAAACATTAAAGTCTCATGGAGTACCTGCTGGCCTCAGTCTCCTGATACTCCTTCTAGATAGTGTGTACCACTATGCCTAGCTGGAAAAAATGTTTTAATATAGACATCATTGTAAAACCTCCTAACCATGTAGATAGTGAACTTGAGACTCCCACCTTTTTCAGGCTCCCCATGTAGGTTTGTGATAGGTAAATTATGCCTGTCTTACTCTCTAAGGACCAAATTTAAGAGCCAGTGAGATGGTTCAGCCAGTGAATGCATGCGCTGCCCTGCCCGATAATCCCCAGGATCCACTTACTGGAAAGAGAGAACTGACTCCTCCAAGCTATCCTCTGACCTCCACACATGTGCTGTGGCATACTGCACACACACACGCACACACACACACACACACACACTATACTAATAGTATAGTATAATCCTATAATAGTATAGCGGGAAAATTAAGAACCAAATGTAAACCTGGCATGGTGGTACCCTCCCATAATTCTAAATCTGGTAAGATTGCCATAGGATCACAAGTGTGGGACCAGCCTGGGCACTATAGTGAATTCCAAAACAACTTGGGATACAGAGAACCCTGACTCAAAAACAATCCTGTGTAATAAAAAAAATCAAATGTAAAGGGAAAATCGACCTCTGCTTTCTCTGGGATTTAGTTTTGTCCTTAGTTCCTAACTTTACACCTGAGCAGCACCTGTGTAAAGGTGTGTTACACAGATCCTACAGCTCCCTACTTTAACCTGCTTGGTGTTTTGTTTCCATTTTTGCTTTGTCTTTGTTTTGTTTTGGTAGAGGCAAGGTCTCATGTAGCTGAGGCTAGCCTCAAATTTTCACCATGCAGCCAAGGATGGTGATACTCTCCCTCCACCTCCCAAGTTGTGGAATTGTAGGCATGCCCCAGCTCGCCAGGATGCTTGGGGATCTCATGGGGTGTTGAGCGCCATCAACACTGAAATACTGACAGGTGTCATTTTGTTCTGGTGTCCTAGGGCACGTGGGGGCACCTCTGCCCTGCAATCATATCAAGCTGGTCGATGCAGAGGAACTCAACTACTGGACCAGCAAAGGAGAGGGAGAGGTGAGCTTAAGATGTCTTGTCTTGCATCTGTGGGTGTCACATGTAGCCAGTGGACAGCAAAAACAGTGTAGATGGAGCCATTTTCTCCTTACCTACAAGTGAAGTCATTTAAAGTTATTCTTGTACTTAATTCAACCAAAGTTGGACTAAATCAAGATTTTTTTTTAAATTTCTGACCTTGAAAAGAAGTTTCCCTCCCCCACATACACACCCGGCTGTGGCATGAGTTACTTGTCTCCTCAGAAACATGGCCATATTCAAATAGGCCAAGTGAAGTGGGCTGAGCTGGGCTGTTCTCGCTCACACATAGGGAGTGGGTGGAGAAACAGTTTGTTTGCCAGTAAAGCAGGGGACCTGAGCAGCTCTGGTAGGATTGCCCAGTCATTGGTATCTGTGGTGAGTGTCATAAAACACCATGAGCCTACGGTTGTTGACTAAGATTTCTGTCCTGCCCAGTCCCTCAGCCATTCAGTCCCAAAGAAACACAGAGAGGCCTACTAAGGCTTTCTTATTAACTAATTCTTACATCTTACATTAACCCATTATTCTTGTCTGTGCTAGCCACGTGGCTTGGTACGTTTCATCAGTGAGGCATTTTCATCTTGCTTCTTTTCTGTCTGGATGACGACTACAGACTGAGCTTTCCTCTTCCCAGAATTCTCCTGTTCTGATTGTCCCACCTATATTTCCTGCCTGGCTACTGGCCAATCAGCATTTTATTAAAATACAAGTGACAAATCTTTACAGAGTGCAAGGCTATTGTCCCACAGTATAGATTCATGGACTCCTGAGAGAGAAGAGGTAGCAAATGAAGAAAGGGTAGCCGTGGCAGGGGTGACATTGCTTCAGAGAAGGCAAGGGGTGGGTCAGAGGACAGAGATAGCAGAAGGATACTCCACATCCTCTGGTCTGTCACAGTCTCCACAGTGGCCTTCCAATAGATGGAGAGCCACTATTGATCTTGTGCCTGGTGACAGGCAGTGTTGGACCCCTTACGTCATGAGTGAGCTAAGCCATGGTATTTGCCCCCACAGATATGTGTGAAGGGACCAAATGTGTTCAAAGGCTACTTGAAAGATGAGGACAGGACAAAGGAGGCCCTGGACAGTGACGGCTGGCTTCACACTGGAGACATTGGGAAGTGGCTGCCGGTATGTACGTTTGGAGGCTGGTGTCCTGCATGTCAACGATGAGTGGGTATGAGATCCAGGTCACCGAGGGGGTACCTTTCCATATGCACCCCACACTTGTCCCAGGTTTCCTGCTCCTGTTGCCCCAATAAAAGTGGGAGTGGCCTGTGTGGAGGGCAGAACTTGGGCCTTAAAATCAACTTCCTGGATTTCAGGGAAGGGTTTGTGAGTGTATGGAGCCTTGTGGATAAGTAGAAGGAAGTGCATTTCTTGAGCAGATCTGAGAAAGACAGCATGTTAGCTAGAGTTTCATTACTGTGAAGAGACACCACGATCATGACAAGTCTTATGTTTCAGTGGGGCTGGCTTATAGGTCAGAGGTTTAGTACACTAGTGTCGGTAGACCTGGTGCTGGAGAGGTTACTGAGAATTCTATACCCAGACTGGCAGGCAGCAGGAAAGGAGTGTGCCACTGGGCCTGGAATGGGCTTCCAGAACTCCAAAACTCACCCCCCTGCCCGTGACATACTTTCTCCAATAAGGCTACACCTACTCCAACAAGGCCCCAACTCCCAGTAGTGCCCCTCCCTATGAGCCTGTGGGGGCCACTTTTTATTCAAACTGCCATAGTCAGGGGCACTGTCCCCAGCTGAGAGGTCGGTGTCTGGATCTCTGTTGGAAGCTGATGTATCACCTTGAGCGAAGCCACACTCCTCTTTGGGGCCACATCCTGCCTGGCCCATTTGTAGAAACTGGATCTTCATAGCAGTCTTTGGCTACGGCTCCAAGCTTTTTTTTAGCTCAAACCGATTTGCCTCATTCTCTAATTTAAATTTAAATACATTATTTATGTGTTCTGTGTACCTGCGTGCTTGTGTGTGAGTGTGTACCCCGTGGGGACTGTGCGGTCAGAGAACAGCTTGCATCTTTTAATTCTCCTCCTAGCATGAGAATCTTGGGAATCAAACTCAGGCCCTAAGCCTTGACAGAAAGTGCCTTTATCCTCTGAGCCGTCTTTCTGGCCCACATTCCCTTATTTTTAAAATGAGGATAATAGCATTGTTTGCCGCTGCAGTCGTTATCACAAGAAACAAATGCGATCACGGCCACGAGCCCTGAACAGTGCCTGGCATATATCACACAGCTATACAAAGGGGAAAAATGCTGTTGCTAACACCTGGAGCCCTTGCCTAGTGTCACTCAGCCAGGGGACCTCTTCTGTGTGTCTGGAAAGTTGCTGTTGTTTGGTCAGAATCTCAAGTGTTGAGTTTCTGAGACACATGAGTGATGCTGAGCCCTCCCACAGGCTCTGGGGCCAGGTGAGCCAATTTGCCTCTGCTTGGGCCTGTGCACTGGCCTTTGAGAAACTCTCATGCTGGTGGCAGACAAGGACAAATCCCCATTGTGTTCCCTGGAACAGGGACTCTGCTCAGGGAAGGCATATATTTTTATTTTTATGTTTATGTAAGTGGGGTTGAGGGAAGAAACTGAGGACAGGCACTCACTGGACCTGACTCTCAGGTCAAGAGAACAAGAGAGAGTAGAAGGGACAGTCGGGACAGTCTGGATAGGATAAGTAGACAATCAGAGGCCTCCAACCAAAGGCCCACAGATGAGTAGAAGAGGGGTCAGAGAGGCCTGCGGGGCATGGACGCCTGTGGAGGGACAGTTGTCCCATAAGCCAAGGAAGTTTGAGACTCAAGCCCTGCACTTGTAGCAGCCCCCTTTCAAGGTCCTGCAATCAATTTTATTATTCTTTGCTTTTATGTATTGATGAGATGGCAGTGATAGATTGTTTTTGAGAAGGTATTTCTGTATAGTCCTAGGGATATGGATATGACTGGCCTCAAATGTGCTGCCATCCTCCTGCCTCAACCTTCCAAGTGTTGGGATTACAGACATGTGTTGGTTTCTGCATTAGTTTTTTTCATAAAGAAAGAGTCTCAGAACCATACACACTCAGAGCTGAAGCACTGAACATGAATGGAGGCTCCCACCATCCAGGGCATGATGAGAAACAAATAAATAAATCCTTGTGAAGGAGCTGGTGTGCTCAGACACAAGAAACTCAAAAAAGTCAGTATCCAAAGTCGTCATCATTTCTAAATAAGGGCTGAATATTAATTAAAATTGTTCTTACATTTGAAATGAGTGTTTATTCTTTCTGTCTCTCATGTCAGGCCAGTTGCCTTTCATGATTCAACTTCATCTTAGCTATGATGTGATTTGCCTGGACACTATTTTCCTATATGTTGTGTTTGACCTTTTTGTTTCTACTCATAAACAAGATCGATCTGTAATTTTTCTTTTAAAATACGACCCTGGTTTTGGTGTCAGCTTATTTGAATGAATGGACGAGTGATGTTTTTGTCATCCCCCACCCCATTTTGGGGAAATGTGAAAGGCTTCAATGATTATATTTAAGAGGTATTTGTGTTCTAAAAATTATTATTTTATAGTAATAGATGAAGAAGAAGGCATAGTCCTCTAATCCAGTAAATTCAACCTCTCAACCCTGAGTCCTCTGTTCCCTAGCCACATGGCTGTTGGAGGCTCATTTTCTCTCCATGTCTGACCCTCATTTTCCTCATTAGAGGAACAGAGGTGACAGCAGCCAACTGTTGCTATGGAAACCAAAGAAGCTTAGTATAAGGGCAGCGTAGGAGATCAGCCTCAGTGTTGAGAAACAGAGGCCTGCTTTCTTCTTCTGTCCTGGAGAGATTGCTCTGGCCCTGGAGGATAAGCAGATGGAGTGGAGATGGAGGGACCGCAGGGGTCTGTCTGTTCAAGGTACAGAGTCCATGGGAGAAGGAAGAAGAGGTTGGTGAGAGAGAGGTCTATGAGTGAGGATTGATGGGTCTGAGTCAAGAGAGAGAGGTGAAGCAAACAGGGACGACCCCAGGCTGGTTTAGGGGAGCCTCATTCTGGGTGAGTTATATTCTGGGTAGACAGCTCTTCACACCCTGATGGGAGTCTCTGACCAGCAGCAAGATCTGGGAGCCTGTCAATGAAGCGATCTAGCAACTTTGGCATCTGGAAATGTTATCTATCCCTGGTATGCTGTTCTCAGAGATATTGAAAGTACAGCATCCACTTAAGCAACCCAGGAACTCAAAAAGGTTCCAGGTCAGTGAGGTGAATAGGGTCTGGGAGGCCACTGGCACCAGCCCTCCATGCCAGTGGATACTGGATAGACTAGGGCTTCCAACACCATCTGGTGGCAGAAGAGGAATCTGCCATCCACCAGGAGATGGCAAGGGCACACTGGGGTTGAGGCAGTAGCTGGGGCAATAGACCTAGTGAGGTCAAAGAGAATGAACTTGGAGATGCTGATGAGGGAAAGTGGAGCTGGAGCATAGGCCCTGGCAAGAGGAGCCCTGATGGGGCAGAGATGGAGCTGAGCAGAGGCAGATGAATGCCTGTTTCTGAGGTGAGAGTGGCTGGGGAAACGGAAGGGTCTGGTGAGGCTGATCCAGAAGAAAGGATGGCGGATGCTCAGAACTGGCATGTCATCCCCCGTGGTGGGTGATGGCTCCCTCAAGCTCCACGAAACATCTCTGTAGACACAGAGCGGAGCAGCTTGTGCTGGGGTATTCAGGGTAAGTCTACACTGAGGAGGCGGGGGTCCAGCCTGGAAATGGAGTGCAGTCTTAGGACGCTGTCTGTTCAACTCCACAGGAGGGAACGCTTAAAATCATCGATCGGAAAAAACACATATTTAAACTTGCTCAAGGGGAATACGTTGCACCAGAGAAGATTGAGAATATCTACATCCGGAGTGAGCCTGTGGCACAAATCTATGTCCATGGGGACAGCTTAAAGGTGAGCAATGGTGCTCCAGCCCTTCTGCGCATACTGGCCTGCTGAGAACTCCAGATTAGGTTGTGATTTCTAGCAAACCGCCAGGATTCACCCATGCATTTCAGGTCAAGAGGGGAAATCCTTTAGAAAAGAGAAATTGTGAAACTAGTTCACTGGGTAAAATGTTTGCCGGGCATGCAGGAGGAAGTCCTGGGTTCTGTGCCCAGCACCACACAGAATCAGGTGTGGTGGTACATGCAGGAGCAGAGACAAGTTTGAGGCCAGTCTCAGCCTCAAAGCAAAAATACAGAAGAAATCTTGATTACTTAGGGTTTGGTTAATTGCAGTTAAGGCAAATGAGTTGCTTGAAGGCACAGAAACAACATTTCTACTAATTTTAGCATATGTTCACTAACTTCCAAGGGGGCTGAATTTCTTGAGGCAAGATATTAAATAAAAACTCAGTATTTTTGGTTTTTTTTCTGATTGTGTGTATGTGTGTGTGTATGTGCCTATGTGTGTGCTGCTGTGGGTTGAATTCAGGGTCTTCCTGCATACTAACCAAACACTATGCCACTGAAATACACCACCCTCTAAGCAAATTGTACAGGTAAATTGGTATAGTGTTGCAAGGACTGTACCAATGATAATATCACTTATCACTACTAAAATGTTTCCGGTAAGTATCATTTGGATAATAGTCAGAAAGACCAAAAACATATTCTGTGGTATCAGAGTTATTGACTATTCTAGCCTATGCATTTGCTTATATAATTAAACCTTAAATCACTTTTAAAGAATAACCAGAAAATTTAAAACAGTTCTTCACAAATAATTTTGAAGTAGTTTGGAAGTTCTGGGAAATGTGTTTGGCTCACAGACTTTGGATCAATAAAGTTGTTTGCTTAGTATCCTCCAAGATGTGCAGATCTGAGAATGACATGAGAATCAGGGGGATATATCAGAAATTGTGTGTGTATATGTATGTATGTGTGTATGTCTGTATGTGTATGTGTGTGTATGTATATATGTGTGTGTGTATGTCTGGTATGTATGAGTGTGTGTGTGTGTGTGTGTGTGTGTGTGTGTTTAACTTTTGACTTTCGGTATTAGAGCTTGAACCCATGCCTGAGGCATACTAATCAAATGCTTAGCCATTGAGCAGCCCCATGTCAGAAGCGATCAGCCAGGACTATGTGGCACCCCAGTGGAGCAGCCCCATGTCAGAAGCGATCAGCCAGGACTATGTGGCACCCCAGTGGAGCAGCCCCATGTCAGAAGTGATCAGCCAGGACTGTGTGGCACCCTGGTGGATGTGTTTTATAACCTCTGAACAAATGTTTCATAACGGAAGACTTATTTTTAGGAAAGGGTGGAGTCTGAGAATACCAAGAGATTAGTTTTAATGCCAGACCACAAATGAGAACTCTAAAAGCTTGTGTCCTGACTGTGTTTTCTGGTGGGTTTTGTAGGCCTTTTTGGTCGGCATTGTTGTGCCCGACCCTGAAGTCATGCCTGCTTGGGCCCAGAAGAAAGGAATCCAAGGGACCTTTCAGGAGCTTTGCGCAAATAAGGTCTGTACCCTCAGGTGCTTCCTGACAGACTGCCGAGCGTTTTAAGAGTCACATGATGAGGGGACAGAAAAGCTGGGGACAGTGAAATCTAAATGCACAGAGTATCTGGTATTACTTTACACATGGTAGGACCCTAAACCAGACATGTGTCTTTTTGTAGTTGCTGAAGTTGAGAAAACCATTGAATTCTTAAGTCTAGGGGCCACCACACAGTTTATCTAGCCTTCTCATTCCCTGACTTGAAAGGGAGCAGTCTAAGAGAAGGTGAATCTCATGTGCACTGAGTTAAGAGAGAGTGATAGAATGGAAACAGTAGCACCATTCTTCCTGCGTAGAGCATCCATCGTTCCTACCGTCATGGAACTGCCTTGTGGCACATGTCTAGGAAGGATTGCCGTTCGATGTTTCAGCAGCAGACATAGGCTGGCGTCTCTGGTTCCATTTTTCCTTGCTGAGCCCTGAGCTTGCATGGGGTGGCAGTACTGCCAGGCTGACCAACTGAACACGTAGAATAAAGCATGCTAACTCATTCGCAGTGACCTCTTTGGCCATTTGCATCTCTTCCTCTCCTGGTGAGAGATAGGAATTGGCATGGCACCAGGTTACCCTCAACAGAGAAGGGACTGAGAGAGCATGTGTCTGCTCTGTCACTGGTTAACCTTAATTCAAAACTTTATTCCTTCTATCCCCATTTTGAAACGTATTCTTATTGTTTTGCTTTCATGGTTCAATTCAGGAGTTGAAGAAAGCCATTCTGGATGACTTGGTGACGTTGGGGAAAGAAAGCGGACTCTATTCTTTTGAACAGGTAACTGTGATCTTCCCCACACCCATTATATCCCTTTGCATAGTAACACGGTGACCCTGACCTAGACTCTCTCCTCTGTGATGTGGCCCGCTAAGAGGTTATATACTAACAGACTCCTGAAGGCCTGTTTCAAGCCAGCTGCAGCTGCCTGCTCCTGAGCTAAAATAGGTCACTGAACAAGTAAGACTGTGCTTGTTGTCCTTACAACCGCAGGCAACCATGAGGCTGAAATAGAAGCCTCGCTGTCACTGATGGACCACGTGGGCCTGCTTGGACTCCCAAGTGCCCTACCTTATTTTTGCTTTTGTGGACACTGCCTTCTTGGCAGCTTACTTTCTTATTTACTTACTTACTACCAGCCCAGTGGCCTCCTGTGATGAGGAGGAAGCAAGGCATCCACAAGGAAAGGCTGCTCAGTTCCCCTGAGACCTACAGTAGCTGGACTTAGCACTGAGCATGCTCAGTCCTACCTCATGTATCATCTATGCGCTTGAGTAAAAGCCACAGAGAAAAAGGTTCCATGCAGAAAATAGTAATATACTGATAGACATTTCATTCCTTGGATTCTGAAATAATTGTCTTTTATAAAATCAGCATTTCATAATTTTGTGGTATGGGCAGGGGATTACCGAGAGATGGCTCAGCAAGTAAAGGTGCTTCTTACCCACTGGATGACCTGAATTCAGTGCCTGAATCCCATATAATGGACAGAGAGAACCAGCTCCCGAAAGTTGACCTCTAAACTCCACTCATGTGTGTTCATATTCATTCATACAGAGAGACAGAAAGAGATACACAGAGAGAAATGTAAAAAAAACTTTTTCAAGAATTGCTTTTCACCAGGCATGGTGGGCACATCTTTAATCTCAGCAAATAGAAGGCAGAGGCAAGAAGATCTCTGTGAGTTCAAGGCCAGTCTTGTCTACATAGCAAGTTCCAGGACAGCCAGAGCTATGTAGAGACACTAAAAAACTAACAAACAAATGTTTTCCATAAAAAAGTCCCAAAAATATAGTATGAGGCATCTATAAGGTTTAGATGAATTTTTAAATTTTGTATGCTGGTTTGATGATAGCTTAGAACTATTTTTAAATTGGTTTTAAATACACAATTCATATGTTTAATCTGAAATTAAAATGTCTATGTACAAAGGTTTTTAAATTTTTTCTTTTTTATTGTTTTTTTTGGTTTTGGACAGAGTTTCATGCTATAGTAGTTTTAGAACAGGACAGGCTGGCCTGCTGCATATATCACATAAACCAGGATGATCTTGAACTCGTTGCAATCCTACTGTCTCAGCCTCCCAAGTATTAGGATTACAGGCATAGCAACCTACCATACCCAGCTGTGGTTTTAATTTCTTAATTTCAAGACGGAGAAATCTAAAATAGTTTCCGTGTCTGACATTGTTTTCATCTTGAAACTTACGTGTGTGTCAATTAAGCCAACTTGAGAAGCAAGCTTTCATTTGTCAGGAGCTACTTCAGGACAGCCAAAGCTTGAATTCGAAGTCTCCCTGCTGCTTACTTTAGTTTTGCCACTATGATTTTTTCAGTCTCCAAATTTGGTAGGATTTATTTCGTTGTTCTTCCTTAATGGGGATCTGTGTGACTAGATCACATGTCCCCGTGGTCCAGGAGCTACCCCTGAGTGGCTCCAGACCCTGTAGTCTGAGGTGATTTGAAGGACAGACTCTGAGCCACCTGGGCACAGCCTTGGGAATTCCTAAGCCCCACACGCCCTCTGTTGGTGCTAGGATGCATGACTGGCACCAGAATGATCCTCCATCGCTCCCACACACTGGGGTTAGGGGTGGACGTGGGAGGGGTTGAAAGGATGATGTGTGTGTGTGTGTGTGTGTGTGTGTGTGTACACGTGCGTGTGTGATATTCTTAAGGTTATTTTAGAAGAAACCTTCAATTAAAATTCCACTGTTCTCCCGTTCTCCACTGCCTTTGGTAAGAACATTAACGAGAGGCTAGCGATCTTGACTTTCTGTATGCCCTGTGCAGTTTCTCCTCTAATAATCTGCCCTCACCATGGTAACCTCAGATGCAGGAAAGTCATGTGACATCCCAGAGGTCTTCAGTTTTATCGCCAAAGTTCTTGCGTCTTGGTTTTCTCTGGTCTCATTCTCCTCATTCCCTGCTCTGTGGCATCCTCCCCAACACAGAATTAGCATGTAGCCTCAGCTGACTATAGCAAAACAAGCAGCAGGGCTCCTGCCCAGGGAAGGGATGCTCCAAACATGGGCCCTCCTTCCCCTCCTTCACAGCAGCTGTCCCAATTGATCCACAGTCCATTTTTGTCTTGGCCTTTTCCCTTTTCAAAAGCAAATGGGCAGAGGTGTGGGGTGTGGCTTAGCTGCAAAGTACTTGTCTAGTATGTAGCCCCGGGTTTGATCCCCAGCACCATACACACTAGGTATGGAGGCGGTGTGTTCTAATAATGCTAGCACAGGCAAGGTAGGTGCAGAAAGATCAGAAGTTCAAGGCCATTCCAACCACAAAACAAGTTCCAGGTCAACTGAGGCTGCATGAGACTTGTTTCAAACAAACAAAGCCCAAACCAAAACAGTTCAGCCAGGGATGGTGGCCCATACTTGCAGCCCCAGAGCTGGGGAGGTAAAAGCAGGAGAGTCAGAAATTCAAGACCAGCCTGAGCTATGTAGTGAGACGCTATCTCAATTAAGGATTAGCTCAAAATGCAAAGAATGGCATAACTAAGTCCGGAATCTAAATCATCCCATATAAACTTTAGGAGTTCAGATTTATTGAGTTGGGTTCATTGCACTAAACTTGAATTTAAAAAAATTGGATCCACTGTGACACAATTTCCAGGACCTTGCAATTCTAAGGAACAGGCCAGCCATGCGGTTTGCAGAGGTCTTCAAAAGATGTATTTTACTAGTAGACAGGTTATACTTAAAATATCCTATCAACAATGTAGCTGACTAGCAGATATTTGATCATATTTAATTTTAATTTAATAATGTTCTTAGTATTTGTGTGCCTCATTGATTTGCATAAACAATACAAAGTGAACTTTGACACAATAGATTTTTTTTCAACTTCTAACCAGTGGACCTCTTCTTAAACCTACTGTATTTCTTCTTATTGAAAGGAATAGTTGTTGGATCAATTTAGGGATGGATTTATCATTTCCCTGATTCATGGACATGTTTTTATTTTTTTTTACTGTCTTTCATCTTAAATTATTTATTTTGTGTTTATTATCTACAAGCAAACTTGAGTTAATACCTTTGAAAAACTGAAAGTACTATGGTTCTTCATACATGCACAAGTTTATGGTTTTGTTGTTGTTGCTTTTTTAAAAATTTTTGAGAGCTTATATATTTTTGTTTTATGTGTATAGGTGCTTTGTCTGTTTGTATGCCCATGCACTATGTATGTGCAGTGCCTCAAGAGGCCAGAAGAGGGCGTCAGAAACTATGGAACTGGAGTTTCAGGCAATTAGTTGTGAACTGCCATGTGGGTGCTAGTAATAGAACCCGGGAAGAGCAGCCAGTGCTCGTGACCAAGGAATTATTTCTCCAGCCCCTGGTTCATGTTCTCATGAGATGACATACATAGAGACTTTGGAGGTATTACACTTCGATGCAATGTTTAAATGTTACAATTTCTTTTAATGAAAGTTCTAGATATCTCATTTTGGTGACAAGTTTCAAGAAAAAAAAACTAATGTTAGGCATTTTCTTTCTTATTTCTTCTATAAAATGCATTAAAAGTTAGAAAGAGCCAGGTATGATAGTACACTCAGGAAACAGAGGCAAGTGGATCCCTGTGAGCCTACATAGTAAGTTATAGACCAACCAGAGCTGCAGTGAGAGACACTGTCTCAAAAAAAAATAAACGTACATACATACAGGCGTACATACATACATACTCACATACACATGGGGCTGGAGACACGACTCGGTGGCCAAGAGTTGCTCTTCCAGAGTACCTGGGCTCAATTCCCAGCACCCACATGGAGGCTCATAACTGTCTGTAACGCCAGTTCCAGGGTACTAATGCCCTCTTCTGGCCTCCATAGGCACTGCATTGCATGTGATGCACAGACATACATGCAGGCAAAACACACACATTAAATAAATAAATAAATAAAATTGGAAAGTCAGCTCCATGAACATAAATGAAGATTAAGAATCCTTTTTTGTTGTTGATTTTTCAAGACAAGGTTTCTCTGTGTAGCAGCTCTAGCTGTTCTGGAACTCACTTTGTAGACCAGGCTGGCCTTGAACTCACTGAGATCTGTCTTCCTCTGCCTTCCAAGAGCTGGGATTAAAGGCGTGTGCTACCACACCTGACAAGGATTCTCTTTTTTAATACACTCATGATTAGACAACTTTCTAGAAAGTATATCATTACTTCACAAAATAAATTCATGCCTTATTGTTGACTCTCTTCTGAAAACAGCACAAAATCTGGTGCCCACAGTTAAAGTTATCGTTAGCAGTGGATCTGATTTCTTTTCCTTCCTTCCTTCCTTCCTTCCTTCCTTCCTTCCTTCCTTCCTTCCTTCCTTTCTTTCTTTCTTTCTTTCCTTCCACTGCCCAGACTTTGGGTCACTCAAGTCGGTTGTATAGGTGTTTTGTGGAAGAAAGTAAATGGACCCAGGGCAGCTCCTGGCAGCGGTGCAGCTCTGATCTGCTCACTGAGGGACAAAATTGCCAGCTGGATTCAGGCCTCTGCCCTGTTTGGCCCTCTTTGTGGGGCTGAATCTGGTGGTACAAGTTCAGGCAGGGCAGCCCCTCAGGCAGCTGTGTGGAAGGGCTGCTCACTTGATCATGCTTCAGGAGCTGATTGTTTTCAGACCTTCCCCTTGAGCCCCTGTCTCTTCACAGCCTCCACATCACCTAAGTGTTCATCACAGCTGCATTTCCCTGTCACTCCTGGACTGAACGCCACGGAGTCCTGCCCCAGTTTCCCAAGTGCCCCCCCCCCGCCATGTACCACTGGGAAATCAGAAGATGGCAGCCAGGCTGCAGAAATTGTAGCCTAGTCTTTGCATCTCCTTGGAAAAATTATAATAACTTCATAAACAAAAGAAGGTGGGGAGAGCCATATGATGGTGTTGCCCTGCTATCCCAAGGTGGGGAAGCAGGGAGAGCAAGAGTTCAAGGCCATCCTTAGTTATATAGGGAGTTGGAGATCATCCCAAACTACCCAAGACTATGTTTCAAAAGAACCCAAATGAATAAATCTAAAAAGTTTCACCACAAAATGGAGGTTCCTAACTTTGAAAAGGGTTTAAAAAGTTATCATTCATGTTTATTTTATGTGTTTACATGTTTTCCCTGTGTATATATGTCTGTGCACCATGTGCATGCAAAGTCCACAGAGGCCAGAAGAGGGTGTCAGAAACTCTGTAACTGGCATTATAGATGGTTGTGAGCCACCATGTAGGTGCTGGGAACCAAGTCCTAACCCTGTGCAAGAGCAGCAAGCGCCTTTGACCTTGATCCATCTCTCCAGCCCTGTAATTTCCAATTTAAAAAAGTAGAGTTTCCATGACATTTTACGTAAAATGTGCTCTCCTCTTGGTTTGGGGACAGAGCTCAGATCTCTCTAACGTTTCCATCCTTAAGCACCTGACATTCCTTCCTACTCCTCTTTCATCACCCCCACCTCCACAAACCTCTGCGTCTCCACCCCACCCCAACCTTCCTGTACCTGACACTTATACCCACCCACACCCCATGTCATACCACCTGGGAAGTGGCCCGTGTATATTTCTTGCTTCTCAGTATTCCAGGCTTCGCCCTTGGGACCTGTTTCAACTTCAAGTGTCTGGGGATGGTTTATGTGTGATAACACATGGAAGTGGGAGCTGTATTTCATAAGGTACAAAGACCTGCAGTCCTTGTCCTGAGAAATCCTTTCTGATTTGAGTTGTAAGTAAAACTGAGAGAGTTTTCAATTACAGGAACTTAGTTAGCCTTTTAATGACATTCATATGAATGTTTATGTATGTGAAGGTGTACTGTGCCCACATATGTATAGCACTTAGAGGATAACCTTACGTGTTATTTGCAAGAATGTCATCTGCCTCCCTTGGCATAGGGTCTCTTATTAGCCCGGAACAAGACTAGATGGCCAGCAAGCCCCAGGGATCTTCCTGTCCCCAGTGCTGGGATTGCAAGCATGGAACACCACATCCCCCCTTCCTTTTTTTTTTAACATGGGTTCTGGGGCTTTAACCCAAGTCCTCATGCCTGTAGAGCAATGGCTTTACTGAATGTACCACGTCCCTAGTCCTGGGAACTTGATTTTGGAACACTATATGAAGCCATCAGGCAAGAGCCTCTGATTTTCAGCCATATAAACTGAGTATCCAGATAGAAGTCCTTGCAACATGTAACTGCCAGTCTGTTGGGGCAGCTGCACCAGTAGCTTCAGCACGCTGCGTCCTCCCTCCCAGCATGCCCTGAATCTTCTCAAACACTGCACTTAATAGGAAAAGGAGCCCACGTCGGGGTCAATCCTTCATCTGCACAAGTCTACTAGAGATAAGGATGAACCAATTGGTGCTTAATTTTGAAATTTTTGACATTTATTTAATTAAAATATAGATTAAAATTCCAGTTTTTTTCTTAAAAGCCTTTTTAAAAGTCAGAAGTATAGTATTGTGAGGGGTCTTTGGTTTTTTGTTTGTTTGTTTCTGTTTTTGGGTTTTTGTTTGTTTGTTTGTTTTTTGAGACAGGGTTTCTCTGTAACACCCTAGCTGTCCTGGAACTCACTCTGTAGACCAGGCTGGCCTCAAACTCACAGAGAGCTGCCTGCCTCTGCCTCACAAATGCTGTAATTAAGGTGTGCTCCACCACCGCCTGACTGTGGCGGGGGGGGGGGATCTTCTTTTTGTAATTGAGGATTTTTGCTTTGTTTAGCTTTAGTTTCGTTTTCTGTTTGTTTTGTTTTTGTATAAAAAAATCAATGAATAGAACGGAGGGGGCTTTTTTGGTTTCGTTTTTTTTTAACCAAAGAATTCTTTGTCACCTCTAAATAGCCACCTGCTAGGATGCTGCACTGTTAATACCAGAGACATCTCTCCAACCCCTTAATCCATCTTAAAATGGTTCAGTTTGCCAGCGTTTAAAAATTATGTCAAGAGTTACCTTCGAATTTTCCAGGAAGATGTACTGCTCTTTGTGGTTCTGCCTCTTCTAGATCATATGTACCACATGCTCCAGCCCACACTTGTAGTAGCTGGGGAGATGTGGGCCCCATTCCCTCCTCCTGAGCACATGCTAGGGCCACAGAGCAGCCTGCTCCAACCCTGCTCTCACTGTCTACATCTGGCCAGAGCCTACTTGTTCTTCAAAATTCACCTCAAACATTTCTTTTTAAAGAGCCTCATCTGTTAGGATTAGTTGTGAAATGTCTCTCACAGGGTCATGTTCTGAACTTTCAATTCCCAACCTATTTTGAAGGCCACGGAGCTTTTAAGAAGTGAGACCTGACGGGCAGAAGTAGGCCCCTGTAGTCTTAGAAGGTCACAGACGCCTCTGCTCTGGTCCAAGTCTGTTTTCTGTTTGCCACCACGTGAACAAGCCGCCACCTCTTTCCCTCTGTCACTGATGGGGCCATTGTGTTTCCTCCATGAGGGACTCAGTCCCTCCAAGACTGTGAGCCAGGAGATACTGGTCTTCCTTTAAATAGTTTCTGTCCAATATTTCGGTAATAACAATGAAAAGAAACATAAAAATGAAACAGTTCAAATAATGCCGAGCCTAAGGAATATGGCATATTGGAAGGAAATGCAGTCAACTCACGCAGAAAAAGTTGGCTAACATTCTGCTGGGTTCTCCTCCTTTGTATCAGTGGAAAGATGGATGGTCCCAGGTAGGTACAGATCCTCAAAGACATAGGCTCCTGTCTTTCTGCTTCTCTCTATTCCCTCATCATGCTGACTTTTCACCCCATGGTGGCAAGGTGGCTGCAACAGCTCTCAGCACCACTCAGTTCAGTTAAGGAAGAGGAGAGGAGGTGGAGGCAGCCATGCATGTCTGAGCTTTTTATTAGGGAAGCAAAAATTTTTCTTTCTTAGACCAAATATGGATCTCATGGCTATCCTCTAGCTGCAAATCAGAGCTGGGAAATCCAAGAACAGGACTGTCCTGGTGTGTATTCTGAACGCAAACTAAATCAGGGTTCTATTAGTACGGGGGATAATGGGGAATGGATAACAGAGAAGCAACTGATATTCTTCTCCCTGCGCTCAGCCCTATAGTAGTTATGTCCGACTTTGGCATCTCTTGTTGAATTGGAGGATCCCTGTGAGTGAGAGCTATTTGGTTTTTTTTTTTTTTTTGTATCCCTGTTGTATAACATAGCACCTGACACACACAGTATATGCTCAATGAATATTGATTATAAGGCTATTCCTGAATCTGTGTCTGTATTTCACCATGCACATTTTGATATAATTTTAAAGTATATATTACATTGATGTTTATTTAGCCCAGCTCACTCTTTAATACTATGAGTTATTAAACTCGTTAAACAACAAAAGTCAGTTTGATCCCATTTAGGAGGACACAGTTCCTTAGAGATTGTACCACTTCAGTGTTCAGCTCAAGTTCAGATATAATATTGTCAGAGAACTGTCTGGAAGTCTTCCAGCTGGAACCCAACATGGCCGAAGCTCTATGAGACACTCATGGACCAACCCTCCACCCTTCATGTACTCATTTCACCTTGCAAAGAGCTTTTGTCTGAGGAGCCTGGCTCTGCCTCATAGAAGGCAGCCGTGAGAACACTAAGTAGATCCCTCTGTGCCCCACTCTAAAAGACCTGATGCAAATCCATGGCATGGGCTGGGGATGTAGCTCAATTGTTAGAGTGCTTGCCCAGCAAACGCAGAACCCTGGATTCGACCCACAGCGCTGCAGAAACGGGTGTAGTGATGTCTACCTGTCGCCTCAGCACCGGGGAGGTGGAGAAAGGAAGAGGATCAGATGTTCTAGATCATGCTCAGCAACTCAGTGAATAAGGCCAGCCTGAGCTACATGAGATCCTGTCTTAAAAAAAAAAAAACAAAAATGTCCACAGCAGAACATTGTTTAGCTCATTGTGTTCTCCCTGCCTTTTGCACTCTTAGTGAAGATTACAGTGTCTCTAGAAAGCAGACACCTAAATCAGACACCCCAGAGTCCTCACGGCAGCCTCCCTCTGTATTGCATCTTGTCACCGTGTCTCCAATTCATTCTGAACTGTTTAGCTATTTCTGTGTCTGCCTCCACCCTATATGTAGAACAGCAGTTCTCAACTTATGGGTACAATGCCTTCAGGGATCAAACAACCCTTTCACAGGGTCTGCAGATCAGATATTCTGAATACCAAATAGTTATAATTATATATGAATATTATAATTCATAACATTAGCAAAATTACAGTTCTAAGTAACAATAAAAAATTGTATGGTTGGGGGTCACCACAACATGAAGAACTGTATTAGAAGGTGGCAGCGTTAGGAGAGCTAAGAATACTGATGTAGACTATTATCTTTTTTTAATTGATTTTTATTGAACTTTACATTTTTCTCTGCTCCCCTTACTGCCTCTCCCCTCCCACCTTCTACCCTCCCTAAGGTCCCCATGATCCCAATTTACTTAGGAGATCTTGTCTTTTTCTACTTCCCATGTAGATTAGATCTATGTAAGTCTCTCTTAGTGTCCTCATTATTATCTAAGGTCTCTGGGATTGTGGTTTATAGGCTGGTTTTCTTTGCTTTATGTTTAAAAACCACTTACGATTGAGAGTACATGTGATAATTATCTTTCTGGGTCTGGGTTACCTCATTCAAAGTATTGTTTACTAGCTCCATCCATTTTCCTGAAAAATTCAAGATGTTGTTATTTTTTCTGCTGTGTAGTACTCCATTGTGTAAATGTATAACATTTTCCTTATCCATTCTTCAGTCGAGGGACATTTAGGTTGTTTCCAGGTTCTGGCTATGACAAACAAAGCTGCTATGAACATAGCTGAGCACATGTCCTTGTGGCACGATTGAGCATCCTTTGAATATATACCCAAAAGTGGTATTACTGCGTCTTGAGGAAGGTTGTTTCCTAATTTTCTGAGAAATCGCCACACTGACGTCCAAAGGGGTTGTACCAGCTTGCTTTCCCACCAGCAATGCAGAAGTGTTCCCTTTTCCCCGCAACCTCTCCAGCATAAGTTGTCATCAGTGTTTTTGATCTTGGTCATTTTTACAGGTATAAGATGGAATTTAATTTGCATTTTTCCGATGACTAAGGATCTTGAACGTTTTCTTAAGTATCTTTCAGTCATTTTAGGTTCCTCTGTTGAGAGTTCTCTGTTTAGGTCTGTACTCCATTTTTTTTTTGCATTGGATTATGTGTTCTTTTGGTGACCAACTTCTTGAGTTCTGTGTACATTTTGGAGATCAGACCTCTGTCTGATGTGGAGTTAGTGAAGATCTTTACCCATTCTGTAGGTTGTCGTTTCATCTTGTTGACTATGTCCTTTGCTTTACAGAAACTTTTCAGTTTCAGGAGGTCCCATTTATTAATTATTTCTCTCAGTATCTGTGCTGCTGGGGTCATATTTAGGAAGTGGTCTCCTGTGCCAATGCATTGAAGTGTTTTTCCCACTTTCTCTTCTATAAGGTTCAGTGTGGTTAGCCTTATTTTGAGGTCTTTGATTCATTTGGACTTGAGTTTTGTGCATGGTGATAGATATGGGTCTATTTTCATTCTTCTACATGTTAAAATCCAGTTATGCCAGCACCACTTATTAAATATGCATTCTTTTTTTCCATTTGATATTTTTTGCTTCTTTGTCAAAAATGTCAAAAGATGTGTGGATTGATATCTGGGTCTTCTGTTTGGTTCCATTTGTCCTCCTGTCTGTTCTTTTTTTTTATTAAATATTTATTTATTTATTATGTATACAATATTCTGTCTGTGTGTATGCCTGCAGGCCAGAAGAGGGCACCAGACCTCATTACAGATGGTTGTGAGCCACCATGTGGTTGCTGGGAATTGAACTCAGGACCTTTGGAAGAGCAGGCAATGCTCTTAACCACTGAACCATCTCTCCAGCCCCCCCTCCTGTCTGTTCTTATGCCAATACCAGGCTGTTTTCAGTCTGTAGCTTTGTAGTAGTTTGAATTCAGGGATTGTGATGCCTCCAGAAATTCTTTTATTGTACAGGATTGTTTTGGCTATCCTGGTTTTTTTGCTTTTCCATATGAAGTTGAGTATTGTTCTTTCGAGGTCTGTGAAGAATTTTGCTGGAATTTGATGGGCATTGCATTGAATCTGTATATTGCTTTTAGTAAGATTGCCAGACTGTTGTCTTGTTTCCAGCAAATGGAACATATCCTTCCATTCTTAGCTCTTCCCAAAGCCATCTTTCAATTTTTCCGGGAGACCTCTTTCTACAGTGCATGTGAGCCTGTGCCTCTGCACTCTTTAGACTTCTCTAGTCCTTTTCTCTTGTGTTTGGGATAAAGTTTGACCTTCTCCATCACTGGGCTGTCTATGCCTTCAGCCTCATTCTTCTCACACTTGACTTTCTTATGTAACAACAAGAAGCCACTTAGCCATGCCTTTGGAAAACATATATCTTCTCAATTGCTGGTTTTGTTCTTTCAGACTGACTGTGCCTGTGGTACCTCCTGTACCCACATTTTTCCTTTGCTGTTTGACTATTTGTTTACAATAGGGTCTCTTGTACCTTAAGCTGAACTTGAACTCTATGTATAATCAAGGGTGAACTGCTGGTCCTCCTGCCTCTACCTCATGAGTGCTGGCTATGTAACACCACACTCTCATTTTATAAGCTATTAGAGCTCAAACCCATGCATCATACATGGTTGGAAAACACTCCACCAGCTAAGAACCATCCCCAGCCTCAACTGTTGCTATTTTTTAATACTCACCTGATTGTGAAACCTTCCCTGACTACATCTTGCTCTTCCCTAACTCAGACCTGTGTTCTTCATTCTCTGCACATCATGTTAAGAATTTCCCAGCATCCTCAGTCTGCTCTGTATATTCTAACTTACACCACTGCGGATGTTGGTATTTAAGATCCCTCCTTGGATTCTCAGTGTCTATCAGAACAAGCAACCTGCTTGTGTCTCTTGAGTTGCTGTGTGATTGAATGAATGGATGAGTGGGTGGCAAGAGGAAAGGCTGACTTTCAGACACATCAAATGGGCTGAAATGTCTTTGAACCTAATTCTGACTTAGCACAGTGTGCTAAAGTCAAGATGCCTATTCCTTTACGCCTGTTTATTTTTACCATGAATGCTATAAATTCTGTGTTTTATTCCTATTAAAGATATATTCTGCATTTGGTTTTAGGTTAAAGCCATTTACATCCATTGTGACATGTTCTCAGTTCAAAATGGTTTGCTGACACCAACATTAAAGGCTAAGAGACCCGAGCTGAGGGAGTTCTTCAAAAAGCAATTAGAAGAGCTTTACTCGGCCTCCATGTGAAGCTCAAGGAGGGCTCTACTCAGTCCAGCGAACTTCGCAGCAATATTGCAGTTATTCTTGAAAGAAAGGAACCTGAGTGACGCAGCTGAAAATGAACGAGCACCCTTGCGACTGAGCCTTTCCTGACCCACGACGTCTCTAACAATATTTTCTCTACCATCACCAAGTACATTTTATTTTTATTAAATGATATTGTAGCAAGCTGCTAAAAAAATATCACAAATGGCAATGTAAAAACAAATCAAGACATTTTCTCAAGAACTGTGTGTACCACTAAAAGTAATATATTCGCAATGTTCACAGAATTCCATTAAACATAAAGGAAAAAACATATCTGACATATTGTACTTAATTATTTGTGGAATATTAACTAGATACTGCGAATGTCTAGGCAATGTGGACTACCTCATTAAATAACTGACAAAGATCACAGTTAGATCAGACTCAAAACTTAGAGCAGGAAGTAGGAAGTCATGCCCAAACAAAACATGATAGTTCACATATGACTTGACTCCCATTCTCTGTCATGGCCATCCCTGTTGATGCAAGAGCCTTCCCTCTGATTTTTACTTTTATTTATAAAAAAATGAAAATGTAGATGTTCTTTTTTAAAGTATTATATTTATTTATCAACTCCCAAAGGTCTCTCAGCACATTTTCTCGTTTCTCATGTTCACTGAAATACCCAGAATCTATGTACAGAACTCCGTATAGGGTATGTGTGTATTTATGGACTTCTTACCATAATGAAGCTTAAAAGATGCCTGTCGACTGCAGCAAATGGATTCTTGGCAGACACTTAGGGGAAGGAACCCAGTGATTTCTCAGGGTGGGTGACAGTTCATGTACCTGTGTTCCTGTTTGAGTCTTCCCGTTTCAATCTTTAATTTGTCTATACCATGTCTAGGAAAGTCAATATGGTTGAAATTCTGAACATTTTTGCTTTCTTTTCATATAATTATAAAGGCAGTCGTGAGGAGGAATAGATGCTATTTCCAAATGAAATACATCTTCAATGACGTGATATAGAAGCACTTCTTCAGAATTTTCCTAGAAAACTATTTAGGCCAACATAGAAAAAGACCTGCTAATGGTATAATTCCATTCTTAGAATCTCTATATGCTACTAAGTTAGACCATTAAACCTTAATTGTACCACATATTTAGAAGCATCCTAAATCTGGATGCCAAGATTCCGGTATCACTAAAAGCCTCGATACCATGGACAGCTCAAATTGCATGCTTGAGGAGGGCAAGGCCCCTAGGGAAGTCTCTCTCTTCCGTTGGAACAGAACTCTGAAAGTATATGAAGAATTCATGCAGTTCACATGATTTTTTCCAAGTACATATATAATCAGTGTGGCAGGACAAGAACTCCTTAGCCCTGGAGGAAATCCAGCTTGGTTTGTAAGTGAATGTTATCAGTACAGCCTGCATCATCAGACTATTGGATGGTTCCAACTTGTTTATAAGTGAGTGCTATCAATCAGAACCTGCATCACCATGCAGGCCTGTTGGATGATCCGTATCATTGATGGTACACATGTTTCAGTCATGTTGAGTCTTGAACTCAGCTTTAAATGATGTAGTTTTTCGGGTACTTTTTTAAAATTCAGGTACATTCCTTGGGCATAATCTCTGAAGACTCATTGTTGCATCTATAAATTTGGCTCTGAATAAATGACCAGATTCTGTTCACATTAATGTCTTTCACAGTGTGGAGGATCAGAACCAGGGCCTTGCACATGCTCAGTAAGTGCTGCGCCCCTGAGCTCCACCCCAGGGTGCAGTAAATTTGAAAGACATTTCTGACTAGACAGATAGCACATACAGAGCCACATGTGAGAAACACTGGCTCTTTAGATACTTCACACATATTTGATAATTAAAATTGAAGATCATTACCTGAATTAGATATTCACATTATTTTAAGGGCAAGGAATTTCGCACTTCAAATAAAAGAAGTTGTTTTCCATTGTCTGACTATTTGACAAAAATCTCATAGTTGACTTTGACTTCAGAATTTTTGAATAGTGCAATTTAAGCAAACGATTGAAAAATTTATCCTTATTATATTTATTCTTCATTGCAGTTAGATGTGAATAATTGTTAACAACCTTTGTTTGTTGTTTGTTTCTCAAAAGATTCTGTGTTTCTATTGAACTTCCCAATCTGTGTGGGGACTGTTTATGGGAGGGTGCAGAAGTGCTTAGAAAGTTACAGTGGGCCTTAGGTTCATCACATGTCCTCTTGCTCCTCCGTGAAACACTACTTAACTTTGTAACAAGAAAGAAATGAAAGAGCATGTTATCAATGAAAAACTCCTTCTTGTTTCAGATTTCTCAATCTTATCTCAGGTGATGAAAAACAAGTTTGTGTTTCTCTTTTACCAATATAGGAAAAAGGCTAAGTACTTAAGACTTGTCATAATCCCAGTGGGCACCATATACTGTTTGAAGTCTAGAGGCCACAGGGACTTGATTCCTTAATCATAAATATGTTCTTAAATGTTTGTCAGCTTTTTATCTATTTGTTACTCAAATGTGTTACTAATTCTCACGTTTTTTTTTTTTACAAACCAACCCAGTTGGGGTAAACACTATAAAACAATATACACATATACACATTGCCCTATTTGCCACAAAGGATGTCTTTATAGGTAATTTTGAGACTTCCCCTCCAGGTGGCAGACAAGAGTGACTGGGTGTGGCCTACAGGCTTAGCTCCATGTATTAGGATCTTAAACTCAGAGGTTCAAGGAGTAGCCATACCCTGAACAGGGGAAACCCACAAAATTTCCATTGAGAGTTTTACAGACAGGCAATGTTTTAGCAATTTGAAAACAACACTTAAGATTGATTGTATTGCCTATGAAAGAACCAATGATCGTTAATTTTTCTGCCATAATAAATGAATTGTTCTTTATGTTTCACATATATTAAGCACAAGTGTGATACAGTTATTTAAAATGCAAAATACTAGAAAATGAATGTTAAGAAGGGAAAATTACATTTTTGCATGAAGACAAACTCCTTACAAAATGGCTTAATATCTCAGGACAAAAGAATGAATAACCATATGTAAAACTGATCAATTAAAAGTTGGCTGTTTTTATTTTAAGAAAACACTACAATGATAAAAAGGATCCTGACAGTCTTAAGCTCTCTCTTAAGTATGCTGCATAATCTTGCCTGGGAACCTACAAATAATGCCGTGAGAATGAGGTCAGCATACATGAGGACCAGTCCCCGAATGAGAATCTCCTCATTGAGAATATGTTAATGGTTGTACTGCAGAGGTAATGCACACTTGAAAATGTAAGCAAGCGTTTCCAACTCTAGTTCCAAACACAAAGGGTTTTCAGGAGGTCATATGCCATTTAAGCACTCATCTGACCGCTCATTTTACATTTCCTTGTTAAATCATTGCAATGATTGCATGGGGAGGGTAAAATGGCTATTTTTGAAGAATTGCTTATTCTACTTTCAATTTTTGAAAAATCAAGGAATTAAAATATTACTTTTTAAATACGCATAGATGTACCTGAACTGTAATTATATTTTAGTTTGCTTTGTTATAACAGCATGAATATCAAATACAAAATGCACTCATGAAAACTTTTGTAAAAAATAAAGTTTTTTATTTCTCAAAATTGTTTATAATTTCTTTCTGTATTCTGTGCTTATATGATGCAGTTACCTCATGGGAATGTTTGATAATTGTCTATATGGTATATTTGGTGCCCAAGCATGAAACTTTTGCATCAGCATATTCTCCATCACCTGTAAGTTTTCTCAAACTTTAAGTAGCTAGACATGATTAGTTATGGACAACTTATGTGCACTCAGTGGCTATCCTTTGTGCAGGCCTTTATTGGAAACCTTGCTATTACCAAACATGTCCTAGATTTAAATAACTTTCAGTCTTCCAAAGAACAATAACTCTTCAAATTTTTCCATTATGATGATGGTCTTTAACATTTCCACAATGTCATCAAATCAACTATAAAGTAAAAGAAAGATATTCTTTCTTTTTTTCTTTTTTATTTTCAAGACAAGGTTTCTCTGTGTAGCCTTGGTTGTCCTGGAACTCACTCTGTAGACCAAATTGACCTTGAACTCAGAGATCCACCTGCCTCTGCCTCCCAAGTGCTGGGATTAAAGGCATACACCACCACTGCCTGGCCAAAGACAAAGTTTCTTAAAATGGTTCACTCTACCACATCAAGTTTGTGCAGATTCTGTCTTCACGTATTTGCTCTTCTCTGCTTCTCTCCAGTCTCACAACTATTTGCATGGTTTAAGCCACCTTTGTTGTTGCTCTGAGACAGTGCAGTGCTTTATGAAAACAATCTTCAAGGTTCCACTTCACTTTCCCAGGCTCTGCCATGACATCTTTCTAAATTGAAAATCTGGTCACAACACTTTTCTTTCCATTGTCTCTTTGAATCCTTCCCATGGTTTCCAGAACAAAGTTCTGACTCCCTGCTTCAGTGCACAAAGACTTGTGTGTCTTCTGCTGCCACTTCCTTATGGAGCCTTGGCTCCAGTCATACCAATGACTCTCCCTCTGCCTCTATGCCTTGGCCCAATTTCTGCCATTTTTCTTTGGAAACTAAGCTTTAGGGCTGGAGACATAGCTCAGTGGTTGGGAGTACTCAGTACTCATACAGTGGCCTAAGAGTTGGTCCCTAACATCCACATTGTGGCTCACAACTCCTGGGCTTGTCACTCCAGTTCCAGAGCATCTGATGCCCGAGTCTGGCCTCCACACTTTTCTGCATCTACACGGGACACATAAAACTCACCCAGGCACAGACATGTACATATTTAAACAAAACAAATGTAAGCTCCAAGCTTAGAAGCTTTCCAAGTCATTCATTGGTTGATAGTCTCTTTGTCCCATCCCCACTGGGAGAGTTGTTTCAGGTTTTAGCTTCAGTGTAAAGAGTATAGCCAACAGTAGGTGCTCACGGAATATCTATTAAAGGAAAATCCCTGTGGCCCTACTTTATGTTTCACTGAATTATGACTGTAATATCTAAAGCTATAGTTTATTTTTTAATCTATCTTTGTAATTTCTTCCATTCTTGTAACCTAAGCATGTCTAAACTGCTTTCATTGAGTTCCCTGACACCCATGGATATCACCGTAAGCAAAACCTCCCAGCATATTACTCCATCAATAAAACAAACACACAACAAACAGATTATGCCAGAAGATTTTTTTTGGGGGGGGGTTTCAGGGACTGCAAATCCCACACACTGATTGTTTACAAAAAATAAAAAGCTTTCTTCAGAAGCCTCATCCACATCTGAAACTTGTTTCCCCATCGAAGTTCCTATCTCTGACTGTTGCAAATCAGTCTAATTCAACATGTGTTGAACATGGCCAATGGTGCTCTGGGTCTATGGTGGGAGCAGTAAAATGGGTGAGTGGAAGAAGTTCACTGGGAAGCCTCGTTTGTGAATACTTGCACAGGCTGTTTGCACTTGGAGATGGAGAAGAGAGAGCGATGACTGAGTTGAGATGTCTCTGCCTACCTCACTTTCTTGTGGGGCACTTGTTTCTTTTCCCTTAAAAGTATTGTATTTTGATTCTGGTGTTAAGTCTGTGCACCACCTGTGTGCAGTGCCCAAGGAAGCCAATAGAGAGCATCATAACCCCTGGAATTTGAGTTAAAAGACAGTGTGCTGGGACCCAAATCTTGACCTTCTGGAAGAGTAACCAGTGATCTTAATCACCAGCCCACCTCTCCCGTATGTCTCTCCAGTCCGTCTTTTTGTAGGGTGATTCTAGGGGAGGCTGTAAACAAAGCATTCTGTCTCAAGTCTCTTCCCTTCTCTTTACTACTAAGGGCTGCAAGCGCCCCTCCTTATTGCTCTTGCCTTTTTCCCTTCCCTATTAGGAGGGATGAAATCATGACCAGTTTGCTAGACACATGCCCAGGCAACTACGCTATCTATGGCAACCACCTGCCTTTATGAGTTTTCCTAGGACTTGGTTTCCTCAGCTGCAAAATGTGTGTTGTTGTGCCTGTGTGCCTAGATGCATGTGGAGGTAAGAGGGCAACTTTTTAAAAGATTATTTTTATTTTATGTGTAGGAATGTCTGTGTCATTCCCTGGACCAGGAGAGAGGCACGGGAATAAAGACACAACTCACATGGCTTTATCGGGTGGGAGATTTTCGGAGATCCCTCATGAAATCCTGAGTTCACATCCTGAAAATTCACCCGCGTACATTCTCCAAACAGCTTTTATACCAACACCTAAACTGATGGGGAAATTCATTAGTATTCTGTCTCCTAGGTAACCAGGTGGACGAAGTCATGTCCACACCTATCTATGCCTGCTCTGTTACACCTTCCTATCTTTCTGCTCTGCATGCCAGTTCTGTCATGTAGGCTGAATTAACATCTCTTTTCCAGGTGTCCTCCAAATTACAAAGAAAGAGCAGAACAACATTAGCCTATCCTGACCATTTGTTTGGAATGGCGTCAGTGTGGAAGGCTAGGTGGCCACCTCCTGTGTGGCAGGTGCAAACTGGTCTGAAATTCTAGCTGCCATATGAAGTAGAAATATGGGCTTTATAATATGGCCCTACACACGAGATTCCCCAGGACTGGTCTGATAGACATTTATAAGCATCTGTATGTGTGCTGGGAATTGAGCCTGGGTCCTCTGCAAGAGTAGCCAGAGCTCAACCACCGAACCACCCCTCCAGCCCCCAGAGAATAATTTTTATGAATTGGTTCTTTTCTTAAATCATGGGTTCTGGGGATGCAATTGTCAATTTTGTACAAAAAAAAAACACTTTTAAAAGATTTTTTTAAAAAAAAAATATGTGTATGGGAGTTTTGTCTGTCTGCATGTATTGTACCACAGGGGCCATGTGAAGGTATCAGATCCCCTGGAATTGGAGATATAGATTACTCTAATCCTCCATGTGAATGTCGAGAAATGAACTCAGGTCCTCTCCAATAGCAGGAAGTGCTCTTAGCCAAACCTCAAGACAAGTGTTTCTATCTACTAAGACATCTCACAGGTCTAATTCCTAAAAACTTTACTTGTTAGTACTTGGTGAATGCTTTCATTGGGTTTCGGGAAATGGGTCACTACCTCAATAGAGTGCTTGCCTAGTTTGTACCAAGGCCGGAGTTTGATTTCAGGCGCCACTAGACTATAATTAGGCACTGAGACACCTGTCAGTAATTATAGCACTTAGGAGGTAGAAGCAGAAAGATCAGAAGTTTGTGATCATTCTTGGCTACACAGCCTAAGCTATATAAAACTGTATTCAGGGTAGGAGGCAGGGAATAACCTTTAGGGAGTTGGGCACGGTAGTGCATGCCTTTAATCCCAGGACTGAGGAGGTAGAGGCAGGTGATCTACATAGTGAGTTCCAAGGCTCCCACACATCATTCAAGAACTGCAGTGGGTTGTTTGTTTGTACCCCAAAGCAATGAGAGGAGCCAGGAAACTTGGTATCTGAATGAGAGACTGACTGCCTGTTTGCATGTTATGGGTGTGACTCAAGACAGAATGTTGGAACTGTGATTACTACTCAGAGAGCAGCAAGACTGTAAGATCCCTGACTGAAGGACCTGTTGTTATTTATTTATGTTGCCAAGACATAGTGCCTAACACAGCAAGGTGCTCAGCCAACACTAAGTCAGTGACTCAAAGCACCAATATATCTAAGCAGGCAAGAATGCCCATAAAGATCCCTCTGCTATTTACAAAGTTATATTTTGATGAGTAATAGACTGCTATAAATGTTTCCATGAGCTGATTTTCAGTTGTAAAATTCAGTGTAATCTTATTATGAAAATTCAGTTTGTATTCACATACATTGGAATCTCAGGATGAGAGATGGCTTAGCTGGTAAAGTGCTTTCCACATAAACCAGAGTTCAGATCCCCTGTATCTTCTTAGAAAAGCTGACGGGGCAGTGTGCATCTGTAAGCACTTTGCTGGAGAGGCAGAGACAGGAAGATGTCTGAAGTGTACCAGCCAGGCAATCAAGCCAAATCGGTGAGCTCCAGGTTCACTAACAGACTGAATCTCTAAACAAAACAAACAAAAACAGCGGTGGTTAAGAAAGTCCTCTGGCCTCCACACGCAAGCATACTCATCTGCATACGTATGTACACAGCATTGGGGAGGCACAAAAATGCCTTCAAGCTCTTCCTAATGTCATCACTACAGACCGCATTTTCAATATTGTCAAATGCTGCGGTTTTTTTTAAGACTAAAAAGACGGTTTCCACATGCTCAATATGCTTATCAGATGGAGCCTTCCCTAGCAAATCTGCCTTTTGTCTTTCCGCACTGAGTGAGGCGAAACTCCCGTTTTCATTCCTTAAGGACAGAAACCCCAAACTCGGTGGCTGGGGTGTCATGGCAGTGTTCAGAACAGCACTGTATGAGTTACTGGTGTTGGATCATTCCGACTAAAAACAATGACTCGCTGGACACAGGTGGGTGCGTGTGTGCATGTGTGTGTGCGTGTGTGTGTGTGTGTGTGTGTGTGTGTGTGTGTGTGCACATGCACACGTGCATTTAAAACTTAGGGAGCTTGGGTTCAGTAGTCTAGAAGTAGTTCTCACAGCCCAGGCCTTGCTTTGCAGGAGCCGCCCACCATCTTCCCAGAAACCTTTGCGACTATAAAAGTAGTACTGAGGCGGGTGGTCTGGCAGGGCATCGCTCTGTGGGAGGCCAGTTCCTCAAGAAGGCGATGGACAAGGTGGGGCATGTAGGGCCCTCCGGCTTTGGTGGAGTGCCCATGTGGCCTCGACGGGTTTATACCCGCAAGAAGACGGATGGTGAGAGGCTCAACCTCACTCCGAAGCCGGACCTAGCAGTCCCTGGGAAGACTGAGGCCCCTCCAGGTCGATGTTCAGCAGGCCTGGGTGGCGGGTGGGCCTTGGCCGGGGTTGAGTGGGGGCACGAGCAGGTCCCCTGAAACGTGGTACCCTCTCACAGGTCTGAAGGGAAAAGGCAAAGAGCAGGGATTGCGGAAGATTACTGAGAAAGAGGAATTGAACAGGTCCAGAGGTAGCAGCTCACAGTTGCCAAGGTGGGTAGCCTAGGGCAACAGCCCTGGGCAACTTGGCTTTCTCAGAAATTTAAGTTTTGCTTCTGCTTAGTAGCCTATCATTCAAGCAGTCAAGGGAGAAAATGAATGTGCTGGTTCTGCTCCTAAAACGCAGACCCAGAAATTGGGGGGAGGGGTGTGCACACAACATTCCCATACACACCCTTTTAGTTAGGTTTTATATACGTTTACAGATAACGCACACATCTGTATTTATGAATGACAGGATCTCATATAACCCAGGCTGGCCTCAAATTCTCTATGTAGTAGGAGGTGACTTTAACAGATTTTCATGCCTCCACCTCCCAAATCTGGGATTACAAGTTTGTGCCATTGTGCTGTGGTTTAAGGCGCTCTACCAAAGTGAGCTACAGCCCCGAGTCCAGACAGATTCGTTTTATTAATGGAAGGCTTGCCACATTAAAGGCGAGACAGAACCCGTAAGGAAAGCGTCTGCGGCATCATTCAGCTTTTGGTGTAAATCCCTGTCAGTTCTCTAAGATTCCCTTAAAGGAACTCTCAGATTTTAAACTACAACAAGACACAGTCAAACCCAGATGTTGTAAACTGAACTGTTTTGTTTATTTGCAGTCAGTTAAGTATTACAGGAGGGGAAAGCCTGCAAGAAAATATCCCTGGCAAAGAGACCCCAGATGAGAAGATAACTCCGTTGAGTGTATGTATATTCCTCCTATACTTCTTACATACACTTAAGGTAGAGACTGGTTGTAGCTGATGCACCTTACAATAAAAGAATAGTTTCTAGTGTTTTTATTACATTCACACACACACACACACACACACACACACACACACACACACACCCCTATGGAGCCTTGAGCGTCCCACTTAAGTAGGTTCATAATTACACACTTCTGTCTTTTTCAGATCTTTTAGTGAGTACTGGGGAAATGTTATTTGTTAACGTTCTCTTCTGCAGATTCAAAATCTTAACATTTTAAAGCCTGTTTTCCATTTGAGTTTGTTCATTAGCAACTAGAAACATGATTGATCACTAAGGACTCAGTGTGCTACAGAGCTTGCTAATATTCTTTTATTATAATCTAGCTCTGTGAGACAGGACCTCACTGCACAGCAGAAGCTGGCTTTAAACTCGCAGTCCTGCCTCAGGCCACCAGGCCTGTGTTTAGAAGATGGCAGTTTCACATACGACATTTAAAAAATGATTTTTTGCATTATGTTTTAACAGTATATGGTGAAGTGTTTTGTGAAGATGATTTAAATATTCAAAATAGTATATAAAAGTTGCTTAAAATTGCTGTATGTTTCTTTCTGCTTTTTTTCTCTGCTTTAAAAACATTTTACAACTTATATATTACCTTATTTTTAAATAGTCTTAAGGTATTTACAATATTTTAATGTCTTCATAGTGTTTTATCTAATAAATATACCAAAATGTGTCAGACTTTTCTGGAGACTGGGAGCCCGAGTTTCCAAGGTTTTGCCTTTTTGGGTATTGATAGACATACTTCTACAGGATTGTGTGCATCTAAGGTTGTTACTTAAGATAAATACTTCGCAGTAGGCCAAAGGGTGGATGTGTTTGACACTTTGAGACTCTTGCGAGCAAATTAGCACACTCTTACTCAAATTGATGATAGATGAAAAGCTGTGTGTTATTTTACTTCCCATTCTTTGGATGCTGATGAAGTCAGGACTTTTTTCTCACTGTTGTCCACTTGTATTTCTTCTGCTGTGAAGTATCTGTTCATTAGATACTGAAGATAGTTTTACACAGATAGCAAATATTTCCATTGACTTATGAGTTTTTAATTTTTTTATATTGGACTTCTATGTCATTTTTCTTCTGATTTATTTCCCTTTTTTGGTTTTTTTTTTTTTCGGGTTGTTTGTTTGTTTGTTTTGTTTTAGTTTTTCAAGACAGGGTTTCTCTGTAGCTTTGGAGCCTGTCCTGGAACTAGCTCTTGTAGACCAGGCTGGCTTCAAACTCACAGAGATCCGCCTGCCCCTGCCTCCCGAGTGCTGGGATTAAAGGCGTGCACCACCACTACCCGGCTTCCACTTGTTATTTAAAGGGTGAGAAAAAGTCCTTCCTTCCTAGGTGGTCAGAAAAATATTCACTTTCTGTCTATTACTTTATCTCTCAATAGTGAGTTGACTGTGCTAGTTCCCCATATTTAGTCATAGTAATTTAATATTTATTTTTAGATTTAGTGTTAAATAGAAGATTATCTGTGATCAGTATTCCGATGTATCTATGAAATTAACATACCAAGTTGACACTCATTTTTCAAATCAAATCAAATATCAAAAAATCAAATTAAATATCTATCTCATAATTTGTACTTTATCTTTCATTCTTATTCCCCATAGGAGTCAGTGACTAATGACTTCGAGACTGACAGTTGTTCATCAAGTAGTGAAGTAGTTTCAGGTAAGACTAACAGATTACAACTTTTTTTCTGTCTTTTCTCCAAACATAATGCACTCCTTTGCATCTCTCGACTTCTCATTTCAGCACTAGAGAAGCTGTTTTTCCACTGGTCTAACACGAATCCCTGAATGTGCTCTAGACCTCATTCTCGATGCCTGCATGTTTACACCAGTAAATGAGAAATTATAGTAGTGACATGTTATAAAAGAGCATGACTCAAATTTAATTAATTATGCTCAGCTAGAAATACTAGGAAATGCTCCCATGTGTGGTTGGCAATTGACTTGAGATCTGAAGGGGAACAGAAATTAACTATGCCAAAAGATGGTTAAGAGAAATCCATGCAAAAGAAACTGTGTACAGAGGTCTTCCTGCAGACCTTCCTGGCACCCAGAGCTGGAGGAGTCATGATAGGACACACTGCTGGACAGCAGGGCGGGAGCAATTAAGCTCAGGTCAGAGGCAGGTACAGCTGACACATGGATGGAATCATCCTCCTGCAGCTCAGGGCTGCATCATGCCTTGAGGACTGGACCTGCCAGTGTGGAACCAAGTTTTGACCCTAGTGGGCCCAGGGTGACAGAGAAATGCAATGGTACCTTTTGATTCTGAGATGAGAGGATATAAGAGGAAATCTGAAGTTTTGTTTCCTGGACCCTTGTGAAAAATATCAAGCCAGATTCCACGGGAACTGGGTTTGTAGATTTCCCAAATAGTGTAGTCACCGCATAACTTGTTGAATTTGGTTTAATCAGTGGTGCTTGCTTTCAAAGAAGAGAACGCTGTTGCTTTTTAAAAAACTTGGCTTTTGAGAGAATATGCTGGTGTAGATGAAGATGACTGTCCTAGTTAGAGTTACCCTTGCTGTCATGAAACATAACCAGAGCTAGCTGGGGAGGAAAGGGTTTATTAGGAGTATGCGTTTTATCACTGTTCATCTTGAAGGAAGTCAGGACCGGAACTCAGATGAGCTCCTGGAGACTTGAGCTGAGGCAGAGTCCACGAAGGAGTGCTGCTTACTGGCTTACTCGCCGTGGCTTGCCTGGCCTACTTTGTTATAGGACTATCAGCCTAGGAATGGCCCTGCGCACCACAGTGGACTGGGTCCTCACATCAGTCTCTAGTTAAGAAAATGCCCTACAGGTTTGCCTACAGTCCAATCTATGAGGGCCTTTTCTCAGTTGGGGCTCCCTTTTCTGTGATGACTTTAGCATGTGTCAAGTTAACATAAAACTATCCAGCACAATGACTGTGTCTGCATATGTGCATCATATATACTCAAGGAGACACTTAACGACAGCATTGTTTTTGCTTTTTCAGTCGTATCACCATGTAATGAAAATTTCCCTGATGACAAAATTAAGACAATAGAATTGGATTAAAACCTGTGGGCAGCATTAAAAGAAAGGGCCCATGTTTTCTTCTAATGAGACCCTAAATATTGGCAGTGATGATGAAATAGGCTGCTCCTACTTAGACTTCTAAATGTGCCTTCTGCACTGGACTCATTCATTGTTCACTCTGGAAATTTTTGACTCCTACAAAGAGAAATTTTTTACCTCAAAGACACTGACCTATAGATGATTTCTTCCAGACTGTTACCAGATTGTTAGGTCTCTCATAATTTGATTCCCTTGACAAGAAAGCTCACAGAAGCAAAATTAAAATCTATTTTGAGATTAGTACCAACATAGAGACATATAAAGATGTGAAAGTATCTAGATCCACTGAGGAAACGCTTTAGTATGTCTTGCTGTTTGATGCTTTTTTTATTGTGATTTTCTTGGCTTCTCATACTGTGCACAAGATCCATTGTTATTAATATAAGTTTATAGAAGGTATTTCTAAATCTCTTGGTAAAGAAGAAAATGCAGCATGTGTGTGGTATTGGCTAGCCGCCTTCAGCCTTTGCTCAGATCCATCAGAAGAACATCTCTGTGACTGTTGAGCTGTCTGTACTCACAGCTACTACTCTTTTCCATGATTCCCAGCCTTTTTATTACACTTGCTGCAGATTCTTTTGATACCATTAAGGAATACCAGCAAATAGATTTCCTGAAGCAGAACTGCAGGCATTCCTAAAGGAAGGTTGTGAAAAAGAGGAGTATCACAAAGAGCCATTGACTTTTCTGCTGTGTCTACTATCTGAAGAGCAAAAGAAACAACTCCCATTTCATACAACTACCCCTTCATGACTAAAACCCTATTAATTACAGCTCTGTTTCACACTTCCTTGTCCTGTAGCAGTGAAGAGAGACCCTAAATAGATTGGTTTAGCAGTGCCAGGATTGTGGGCTGCGAAAGAGGCATGCATGTCAGCTGACTGACCAGCACTGAAGTTTCAAAGGGACTAGATTTGGAATAATTTTACTCTAATTTTCTATGCCTTTGGCTATTATCTCAGCTCCTACCCTTCTACTTCCTGAATTCTTAGATTTAGTCTCTTGCTTGATCATGTTCCAGAATTCTTGGATGTTTATAGATACCCTTATGTTTTTCTTTCTCTGAGTATAGTATATCCTCAACCTCATCTTTGATCCCTGATATTCTTCCTTCTGCTTGATCTAGCATATTAGTGATGCTTTTCACTAATAAGTGATGCTTTTAATTTCCTGAATTTACTCTCCAGTTTCCAACATTTGTTTTGTTTTGATTTTTCTTCAGAATTACAGTCTCCTTGCTGAGGTTATTGAGGTTCTCATTCATGTCGCTGAAATTTTTATCTAGGCCCTGACTTGATTTCCTTGTTTCATCATATACTTGTTTGAATACTCTGAAGTTGTTTTAAAAAAATGAACTTTTGAGTCATTTGTTTAGCTTTTTGCTTAATTTACTATCTTTGGTTTTAGTTATTGAAGAGTTGCAAGCTTTTGAAAGTGCTGTATTGGCTTGTTCATTTTGTATGTTTCTGTATTGTTTGTGTATCTGATGCAATGGATGAGTCTTCCCATTGTCCTTGGGTTTTTTGGTTTTTTTTCCATATTCATTGTTCTGTTTCATATGGATCTTCTTTATGGATTCCCTACTATCATTGATAGGGGAGTAGCAGACTACTATAACAGAAAGAATGATTTTACTACAAACCAGATACTAAAGTGTAATAAAAAGCAACTGGGTAATTTGCCTACATTCTCACTAAGGAGCTAGGAGACCAGATGAATAAGTAAGTAATTTAAAGATTGTTAAGATTACTAATAATAAAAAGTAAAAAGTCACACATGGTGGAGCACATCTTGAATCCCAGCGCTCAGGAGGCAGAGGCAGTAGGATCTCTGAGTTTCAATAGTGAGTTCCAGGACAGCAGGACTGCATAGTAAGCTCCTGTCTCAAATTTTAAAAAAGAATAGTAAAGCAGGAGTGAGGAGAGGGAAGGAAAGTAGGAATGAGGACAAGCTATAAGGGTTGTATACTGTGCATGCTTGTATTAACCTTTGCAATTGGATATTACCTGAGCTCAAGCTACTTTTCCACCAGTGTCATGTAGTCTTTGCTAAGTATACTTGTGTCCCCAAGTTTGTATCCAGGTCAGCTCCTGTGTTCACATGGTTCTCAGGGTAGTGGTGTGTGTGTGTGTGTGTGTGTGTGTGTGTGTGTGTGTGTGTGTGTGTGTGTGCACGATAGTGCTTATTCTGTTGTCACTGGCAGAGCAGTTTGAGTTTCTCTAAGGATTGGCTTTCTCTTTGGCCTTGGTCCAGGTAAAGATGTGTGTCAGTGTATCATAGTCCTGAATGAGCACTGATTGCCACATGGTGTGTAGCTCTTCTATTTATAATGTTACTTTTGCATTGTCTTTCCACCAGATCTCTTTTTTACTTTTTATTTTAAGGAAATGTCTCATTAATTTACCTGGGCTGGCCTTAAATTCTATATTTTTCTGCTTCAGCCTCCTGAGTAGGTAAGACTACAACCCTTCTCCGAGAAGCATGCACCAACGTGCCTAACTTAGTGTTAGTTTCTTAGAGTATGGTATAAAATTTAAGTTTCTTAAAATTTAGTTTTATGTGTATGAGTGTAACATGAGGGCCGGGCTACTTATTGGGGTTTCTGTCCCACCCAGTTCCCCAGCTGTTTAATCCTAGAGAAAATCACACAGAGATCTCCATAAGTTATAAAACTGATTGGTTCATTAGCTCAGGCTACTTTTTAGCTCTTGTAGCTTATATTAACCCATTATTCTTATCTATGTTAGCCACATGGCTCAGTACCTTTCTCAGCCGGGCAGGTTACATCTTGCTTCTCGGTGGTCTGGGCAGGAATGGGAGAGGGAGCTTCCTGCTTCCCAGAATACTCCTGTTCTCATCGCCCCACCTCTATTTCCTGTCTGGTTGACCCACTTATACTTCCCTCCTGGCCAATCAGCGTTCATTTAAAACATGATTCACAGAATACAGACAATTCTCCCACACCATATGAATGTCTATATATATGTATTTGTACCACATATGTGCCTGGTGCTCAAGGAGGCCAGGAGGATGTCTCAGATTCCTTGTAAATGGAGTTATAGATGGCTGTAAGTTGCTATACAGGTGTTAGGACCAAATACAGGTCATCTGCAAGAAAAGCAAGTGTTCTTAACTGCTGAGCCATCTCTTCAGCTCAACTTTTGTTTTGTTTTCTTTGGGGTTTTGTTTTTGGGGATGAAGGACTTTTGTTATGATAGTGATTGGACCTAGGGCTTCACACATGTTGGCAAGTATTCTACCACAAAGTCACACACCCAACCTTTGTTTTGGTTTTTCGTATGCATACAGAGTTATTCTAACACAATTTATTTAAAAGACAATCCTTCCTTTCTTCATTAAACTACTTATATGTCTTCATAAAAATCAGTTGTGCATATACATTTGAGTATTTCTGGGATGTCTGTTCAGTCTTTTGTTTGTCTGCTTTTCATTCTGTGTTATTTTAGTCTGTCCTTTTTGGATGGAATGACTGGATTCATCTTTTTCCTTCTTAGCTAGTGAATTGCTTACATATAGAACTTGAATTTTTGAGCTAGGATTACAGATGAAATGAAAAAGGAGTGGCCGTAAAAGTAAAACTTAGGGAAACAGTCAAAAAGGATTATAATGTGTTTATCAACATTAAAGCATTTATTTATCTAAGATTTAAATCAAAATTATTGACAATATTAAGATTTTCTAATTGTGTGTGAAGTCAATATTAAATTCTTGATATATAACTACATATGTGTGTATATATATATATATATATAAGCTATATATAGTATATGACTTTTCTACAGATGTGCCTTTTTGGGATTTTAATTCTGCTCTTTATCCCATTCAACCTTTTTTGTTTCACTTTATTTTACAGGGATAACTTCGGAGTATGATGTTTCCAGCTGTCCCCTGAGCTGTTCAGACACAGACTCATATACAAAGAGTACTGAAGAGAATAGCTTCCCATCACCTGAGCTGTTCAGAGGATCAGACTATTTGGGTAAGAATATGATTTCCTCCTTAATTGTCTGTGCTGTAAAACTGTTGGTTTGTCCATACATTTTGCAGTGAATATATTTGCACTTAATGGAGGTGAAGGTGTATTTTTTCTCTAAATATACATACCCTCTTTGTACACTTCTATTTGCTTTCTTTTATTTCATGTAATTTTCTTACTCTTCAGTATATAACATGTTAAGTAGGCCAAATTCTTGCTTAAATTTTCTTCACAGTTATTTATTATTTATTATAAATAGAACCTTTGGCTGATGATAGAAGACAACATAGGCTTTTCTCTACAACTTCTTGCAACAATAGAACATGCCTTTTTCTTTTCAAAATCAAACGCATAAAGTGAATTGGAAAGAAGAAATTATGAATCCTAAGCAAGACACAAAAAGACAAGTATTGTGTATTTCTTCTTATATGTTAAAATAAAACCAAAAGGTGACTTGAACATAGATGAGGAGAATCTAGAGCAAAGGAGACCTAGTGGAGGAGGGGGAGAGGAAGGGCAAAATTAGATAAAAGGCATGATGCCAGAACAACATGTACAAGCATGAACATGTCACATGTGTATATAACTGTACAAACTAATGGTGACTAATGTTTGTACAAACGAATGTTCTTACAGTTTTATATATATATACATTGTACAGTTGTATAATATATTTGCACAGTTATATACATATATATGTTGATGTCATTTTTTTAAATGGCAGATACTGTGACTGTTGCTTTCTACTCAAAGGGAGCCTCTTTTGAGATAAGGCCTTACTATGTAAACCAGGCTGAACTTGAAGTGACTTGAGTTCCCCTGTCTTAACATTCCAAATGCTGGGATTCCCTGAAGAATTACCTTTTGGGATGTTTTTAGTCAAAGGGATTATGGATTTGATGACTCTATGATCTGTTAATAAAAGGGATGCTGTGATTTTTGATATGTTGGTCTAAATTGCTCATATCTCTCTGGTAGTTTCCTATTTTTTCACTTTGGATTAGCTATATAGCTTGCTTTGGGCAACAGGATCTCAGTGAACAAATGTAATAAAGACCTGGAAATGGTCTTAATTGGTTGGACATATCATTTTGTTCTTTTACAATTCTGAGAAAAATACATATCCTTGTTAACTTTGTGGGGAGACACAAAAGATCTTAGGTCAGTTAACAATGATTTAAAATTCTAAACTACAGAATCATGGTCATAGAAACAGCATGATACTGGTACTTAAACAGACACATAGATGATAGGAATGAAGGAAAGAACCCAGATAGATGCCTGTACAGCTACAGGCATGTGAATTTTGACAAATAACAACAAAAATGCACATTGAAGAAAAGATATCCTTTTCAACAAATGATGCTGGTGTCTTAGTTAGCTTTCTATTGCTGTGATAAACCTCATTACTAAAATCAACTTGTAGAGGAAAGGGTTTATTTCATCTTAGAGCTTGTAGTCTGTCCAGGGAAGTCAAACTGGGAACTCCAAGCAGGAAGCTGGAGACAAGAAGTGATGGGGGAGTGATGCTTATTGGCCTGCTCCTTCTGGCACACTCAACTTGTTTTTTCATACCATCCAGGACCCTAGAGTGCAAGGGTGACAGCATCATCAATGAGATGTGCCCTCCCACATCAATCTTTAATCAAGAAAATGTCCCACAGGTTTGCCTGCAGATAAGTCTGGTGGGGACATTTTCTCAATTGAGATTCCTTTTTCCCAGATGACTCTACCTTGTGTCAAGGTGACATAAAACTAGCCAACATAATTGACCCCTTATCAACTTGATAGCATAAATCACATCACTATTCAACTAGAACCTTTCTTTTGTCATTTGTCCCCAAGATGGCATGTTAATATTAATATCACAATATAAAACATTCTAACTTTTAAAAGTCACAGTCTTTAAAAATTCAAATACTTTAAAAGGTCACTCTCTTCCCAGGCAGTGGTGGTGCACATCTTTAATCCCAGCACTTGAAAGACAGAGGCAGGTGGATCTCAATGAGTTTGAGGCCAGTCTGGATTACAAGAGCTAGTTATAGGACAGGCTCCAAAGCTACAGAGAAATCCTGTCTTGGAAAAAAAAAGTTCAGTCTCTTGACATGTATGGTGGCACACACCTTTAATCCTAGCTCTTGGGGCAGAGGCAAGTGAATCTCTGTGAGTTTGAGACTAGCCTGGCATGAATAGCGAGTTCCAGGACAGTCGGGGCTACATTTAGAGGCCCTGTCTCAAAAACAAAAACAAAAATAAAGAGTAAGAAAAGTTCAATCTCTTCAAAACATTTAAAATCTCTTTCAAAGTTCAGAGTTTCTCTAAAATATTCATAGTCTCTCTAAAATTCCAAAGACTTGCTAGGCGGTGGTGGTGCATGCCTTTAATCCCAGTACTTGGGAGACAGAGGCAGACAAATCCCTGTGAGTTTGGGGCCATCTTGGTCTACAGAGTGAGTACCATGGCAGCCAGGACTACACAGAGAAACCCTGCCTTAAAATTCAAAAACAAAAGACGACTAAGAAAATGAAACACATAGAAAAGTTAACCATCTGTGAAGATAGGGGAATACTGATTCAGGAAAACCAAAAGATTGCATGGTATACCAGAAGAATAAGATTGTTGTAGTATTTTATCATCATGATACCTACATTGAATATCTAATATGTCTGGAGATGTATCTCAGTGGTAGAATGTTTGACCAGCATGCATGAGGTCCTAGGTTCAATTCACAGTTTCCATACATAAGAAGACTATCTGATGATGTAATAATATGCTGTGGACAGGTGAAAGGTACATACAGGGATGCAACAGGTATAGCACATTCTTACATAGCCACAGTCAATAGAAAATTTAGAACTGATACCAAGTAATGGCAGTGTGACTGTGTTTCTCACTGGCATGAGGCTTAATGGACAGAGAGGAGTACAGAGAATACGTGAGCCAGCCAGTTATGTGTGTGCTGCCATCCTGTAGCTCAGTGATCTCTGTAAAGCAAAAATCTAGACAGAAGACAGGCAAGGACAGAGAACTGGACTGAGCCATAGATTCTTTTCTTGATGTCATCATGACTTATCCTTGTGTTCTGTTCTATCCAAAACCTCCAGTTACCATAGTCTGGAATGGATAGGACCTAAGTTTGGGACATGGAGTAATCTGTCACTTGTGGGCTTTTCAAAGTATTATGTCATCTTAAAACTTTGAAATTATATTTATTTATTTAGCACATACACATTCACATACATGAGTGTATGGTATGTAAAAAACATAGTCTGTTTTTTAGATTGTGAGCATCCCAGGTGGCAAGAGTACAGGTCCTGCAAGAATTCCACTCTTCTAGACACCAGCAATGCCGTGGCTGTAGAGAAGGTGGCACAGCTTGCAGACCTCTCAGCAATTCTGAGTGAGTTTTACATTCGTTTTTCTCTCTCATGAGGAAAATCCCTCATCTATGTTGGAAAATGAAAGTAGTTTTTTTTTTCTCTTCTAAATGACTTCTAAGCTAAACCTATGAGCCAAGATTGCTTCTGGCTACAAATAATACCTAACAATAGTTTTAGTAATATGGGTTTCTAGTTTATTGTTTACATTTTATTTATTCATTATGTGTCTGTATGCATGTGTGTGTATGCATGAGCATTTGCATGTGCCATACTGCACATACAGAGTTCAGAAAACAGCCCGACGAGTCCTGGGGATCAAATTCACATTGTCATTCTTGGCAGCAAGCAGCTTTACCCAACGGACCATCTGCCAGCCCCTAATTTTAAAAATTACATTTATTTAATGTGTGAATGTGAGTACATGTACATATATGTGTGCCATGACATACTTGTAAAGATCAGAGAATGACTTTTGGGAGCTGGTCTCCTCCTCCACAACATGAGTCCTGGGGATTGAACTTGTGGATGTTTGCTAAGTAGTTTGCTAACACTTCTCCCACCCCAATCCAATCTTCTTTATTACTGTTGCTTATTTACAGTGCTAGAGACTGAACCTAGGACCGTGGGCATGCTTGGCAAGCTGTCTGCCCCTTATTCAACTCAATGGCCCACCTCAGTTTTGAGTTAGGCTTTCTTACTGTACCTGGACATCATTGATTCAGCTAAATACCTAAGGTGGTGGGTTTTGTAACTGACTTGTCCTTGTTTTCACATATGTGAAATGTGAAAAATAAATTGGTGTGTTTGACTGACTTGGATATTGTAAAATTCCCAAGATAATAGTTGTGAAAGGTACTCAGATTATAAAGAACTGTCCAAATATTTATGTATCTCATAACACTTCATAATACTTTCTATGTTTTACTTTGATATTTTCCAAAATACCTTTGCCTAATTTAAGAGACACATAGGAGAAACACGATAAAACAGTCAAACATAAAATCAGAAGTTCTGTCAGTATGTATGCTGAAGAGAAATTTTTATTTTTATCCAGGATAATTTTAGCCTCTTATGTGCCTTTGGATTATCTCTATGTCTAATGGATTGATTCCTCCTCCCCACCCCTCCTTTGGTAGGTTCTTCTCCAGAAAACTATGAGGAATGCCATAGGAAAATGTAAGAGCTAAAAATTTTGATATTGTACTTTTCAAAACCCTTTATTGTAAGAGTTATATGATAGTGATGACTGCCATTCCACAAACTCAGATGAACTTCATTCAGTATTTGCTGATCACTTACTCTAGTCAGGAGTGTTCTAATTGCTGGGATATAGTAAGGAGTAAAATCAATGAAACACAAAATTACTGTCCTCCTCAAATCCACATTACATTTTGGAGAGACAGACAATAGACAAGTAAATGTGGTGCCACTTACTGTGTCAAAAAGGATGATATCGAAAAAGATAAAGCAAGATGGCCTCTATAGTGTTGGAGTTGAAGCTTGCTACTTTAAATGGTGTGATGGGGAGGTCCCATTGGAAAGGCATCATTTGAGCAGTTGTCTACAGGAAGGGAAAGTTGGGGAAAGAGCACTTTAGGTAGGAGGACCAGCCAGAGGAGGGCCTGAGGTAACAGGCTGAGCTCCTACGACATCTGCAAGTAGATTAGCAAGACTTGTTAGAGCCAGTGGTCAAGGCTGACTCTATCATTTTGAATTAATAGCACATATGTCAAGTAACATTTAATAAGAATCATTGGGTATATTTTTGTCTTATCAAAGTTGTTTTGTCAACATTGAATCAGGCTTCATTTTGTGGGAGTTTATCAGTCAAGCAATTATTAATTCATATTAGCTACTAATAGACAGCTTTGGATACCTACCTTCATGTGCTGATTATAATCATTTCAAGCCTGTTCTTCCCTTCTTTGGTTCTCTCTTAGTCTGACTTTTTGTAAATCTATAGAATTGATAGGTTATTTTAGTCCTTGCACAACTACCAAAGTGATTTTTGTCATAGTGAAAGAAGATAGAAAGGTACTTTTTCTCTGTCTAAATTTGTATTCAATAAAAGTAGTATTGCAGGGAAAGTATTCAATTCTTGTGGATTGCAGATAATTGCATCATCTCACTAAACTGAATTAGACTTTTAATTTCTTAGATTTTTGGTAATCTGAAAGGAAAAAAACCAATTCATTGTTAATTGCCAAAATGTAGCATAAATTGGCTTTAAGCCCTGGTCTGTGTGATTCTAACCATGTGCACTATTCAGTATAACACTGAGAGTTTCCGTAAAAGATGCACTGATGATTTATGTAGTTTTCTAAAAGTCTAAGAACACACTGACCTCTCTTGGCTCCTAAGAATAATAACAATGGATTATTTGTGTAATTGTCTCAAAAAAAACACTTCTTCAAAACTCTGTTTTAGGAGGAATTATTGTGGAGGTAGTTATTATTAAATAATGCCAATATCTCTTGATGTTGAGGCTCTTGCAAAAAAAAAAGTGGTAGAATTGCTGTGGGGAAGACCAAGGAGAAGTGTGTTATTAGAGGAAGCGTTTGGTTCAGGGTAAGTGTACTGACCTGAGAGTCTGAAATTGACGGGATCTGAGTTCAAGAGGGTGGCCACGATCGGAACTGTGAAAGGCCTGGAGAGTGGAATCTTTATTTTGTCCCAGAAATATTGAGAGCCACTAAAAGGTTTTCATCATGACTAAAGCAGATTGTGAGAAATTTAAAATAATTTAACCCTCAGTGAATACTTATGGAAAACTCAAGAAAATGGAAAGGTAACCTACAGACAGGAGAAAGTCCACTTCCAGATCATTCTGATCCAAAGCCAAAGGAAGCCAGCTTCAGACAAGTGTGTGTGGCAATGGCGGTGGGAGACTAGAACTTGAGAAGCAGAGGCAGAGCTGCTGTCCCCATAGCAGGAGTCTGACTCGGGCCAGAGCAGGGAGAGATTTACGTTTCATAGCAGAAGTTTGGAGTTGTGTCACTACACTGGACTCTTCATCCCTAAAAATAGCTGTTTATTCATAGGTCAACTGAGATGCATTAGTGAAAGGCGGAAGAGTTGTGTGATCTGGAGAGAGCTCAGAGTGTCCCTGAAATGCCCTAGGAAGAAATAGTTCACATGAAGGTTCATTCAGAAGCAAGGCAGCTCTACTTGGAAATAAGAGCTTAAAGAGAAATGACAGACAAGTACTTGGCTCTTCACTGAGTTCAACTTTTCAATTAACTAATACAGGAATTTAGAAAAGTTTCCTCTCACATTTGATTTTCAACTCTGTTGTCTTCAGGGAAATCTGTTTTTCTCAGAACTTGTTTTAGGGGTAAATACTGAACCTGGATCTTCTTGTAATAACTCATCCTCACCTGCATGTTTAGTCAGAATGGAATGCAGTCTCATTTGTGGAAGTGTCAAGGAGAAAAAGACACTCATGCCCAAATATCACTCATGTTTGGGGTCCTCACCAAAAACATCCTGGCAATAGGTTTGCTATTTCTTTGCAAGTAAGACTCAGGACAGGCTGCGTAGCTTTCTCAAGGCCACTGAAGGATGAATAGTAAAGCCAGGGTTAAACTCAGGTCTATGTAATTCTAAACATCAGGGCTTTCCTCTACATAAACATGTACATACATGTTATTGTTATCTGTTACTATAAATATGATGCATTTTTAACTAGTTATATTTTTCCTACAGAATAATTAATTGCATGTCTTTAATTTCAGTATAATTTGAGGATAATTGAAAGTTATTAAAAGATTAGAAAATATCACTAATTTGTTCTTATTACAGAGAGATGACATTAGAAGCCCCACATATCTCTTCACAACCGAAGTATACTTCAAATTTAGCATCAGGTAATAATTAGTGGCACTAATTATTTAAATGATTATATATTTACCTTTGCTACAGTATACCATGTATTAACAAACTAGGTACTCCAGAAAACATTTTAGCTCAGTTGCATTTTAAAAATAAAGATTTGGATGCTTATGGTGGTGGTGTACACCTTTAATCCCAGCACTCAGAAAACAAGCAAGTTAGAAGCCAGCCCGGTTTACATAGCAAATTCAGGCCAGTGAGAAATGCGTAGGCAGACCCCATCTCAGTGAAAAGAAGAAAGGAAGATAGAAAGAAAGAAAGAAAGAAAGAAAGAAAGAAAGAAAGAAAGAAAGGACGAAGGGAGTGAGGGATGGAGGGAGGGAGGAAGGGAGGGAGGGAGGGAGGAAAGAAGGGAGGGAGGGAGGGAGGGAGGGAGGGAGGAAGTAAAGAAAGAAAAGAGTTTTATTAGGTTAGAAAATGGGTCTTTACTATCCATACACCACCCATTGTTTGTTGTTATTAGAAATATACTTAAAATATTCTATATTAGGCATTGCTGTATACCCCAGTGGGAAGTGACACATTTTCTCTGCCCTTAAGGTTCAGTGGTAGAAGAGAACAATTGGGGCCACATGTCAGGACTGAAAAATGATAGGATCAACAAAATGTCTCACATTACTGGCACTCTTTAATTTTTTATTGGAGTGAGCATAGCAAGACATTTACGTACTTATTAGCCTCAGTCATAGGTTAGATTTTTATTTTATTTCTTTTTTCAGCTTTGTTTTTATGAGTGTTTTGCCTGCATGTGTCCTGTGCACCATGTGCATACAATGCCTGTAGGGCCAGAAGAGAGTAACAGATCCCTTGGAACTGGAGTTGTAAACAGTTGTGAGCTGCCATGTGGGTGTTGGGAATTGAACTGAGGTCCTCTGGGAGAGCAGCAGCCAGTGATTGTAACCACTGAGCCATCGCTTTAGCCCCTGTTTTCTTTATTTCTTGCAAGAAGTTTTATAATATTTATTTGAAAGCAAAATTGAAGAATTGTTTCTTCTTCAGAAAAATAATTATTTCAAATGTTTATATGAATCAAAAATATACAGTTTAGTATTAAAATCTTCATTTTAAGAAATTGTTTTTGAGAGGTCATTCTAATCTACATAGTGATTTCTAGGACAACTAGAGCTAAACAGCTGATACCCTGTCTTGGAGAGAAAAAAGATTAAGCTCATTCCTGTTCTGAACAATAGTATTATAGTGTTAGACACTGAGCCTGTACTCTAGGCAGTTAGCACGAGGAAATTAAAGGAAAATCACTTTGTAATAACACATTCAAAGGACTAGAGAAATAAAAAAAATTCATATTCACTTCTGAAGCTCACAGAGACTAAGGTGACATGGGGCCTACATGGCTTTGCACCACGTCTGTGTATATGTTATGGATGTTAGCTTGGTGGTTCTGTGGGACTACTAACAGTGGGAATGAATGTATCTCTGACTCTTTTGCCTGTTCTTGGGGCTCTTTTACTCCTATTGGATTGCCTTGTCCAGCCTCAATGTGAGGGCTTTTGCCTTGTTGTATTGTATCTTGTTTTGTCCTGTGTGGCTGTTGTCTCTTAGAGGCCTGCTCTTGTCTGAAGGGAAATAGAGGGAGAGTGGATCTGAGGAAGAGGGGGGGTGGCAGGGGAAGTGGGAGAAGTGGAGGGAGGGGAAATTGTAGTTAGGATGTATTGTATGAGAGAAATAGAGTATATATATAAGAATATAAGAGCAATGAAAGAAAATGAAGCACGGTAGAGAGTGTGACTGGGTAAGGTATTTTAAAAAAACTATTATTGTGTGTGAGTGCATGTGGCAGGAGCACACATGGCAGCACATGTGTAGATAGCAGAGGACAATTTTGTGGAGCTACTTCTTTCCTTCCACCTATATGTGGGTTCTGGAGATTGAACTCAGGTTTCTAAGCTTGTCTGGTAAGTGACTTTACTCACTGAACTATCTTGCCAGCTCCTAGGTATGATGTTTTAAATGGAGAAATTAAGGCAGCTTCTGAGGAAGTACTGTGACCTTTGTATATACAACCTTGAATAAAATAATTCAGACTGGAGAGGTGCATTAGCTTCAAGTGTTACTTTCATGAAGGTAGTTTGTGACACATGACTCTGGAATTCAGGACAGAGGCTGTTTTTATACACAAACACACACACTTAGATATCTATTTGGAGTTGGAATGTAGGTGTTTTGAAGAATACGATTAGGTGAAATCATATAGAAGTAAAAAGGAATTAAAACTTCTAAGAAGAATGTAAATGTAGCACTTCAATATGTAGAAGGAGGGAAGGAAGGAAATGTCCATCAGATGAAGCCTGGGCTTAGTGGCTGGTGCATTAGAGGTGTACCTCAGAAGCCATGAGAAGATTCGGGACAGAGTAAACTAGCAATCACACACACACACACACACACACACACACACACACACACACACACTCATTCATTCATTTTTTAAGCTTTTTTTTTAATTTTGGAATTTATTTAATTTCAACTGAGTTTAAACAACCCCATGAAGCTGTAACCCACTGAATGTCACCATTCTAAAGTATGCATTATCTAACAATTCATTGTGATGGGTATGGTGGCACATGCCTTAAATACCAGCACTTTGGAGGTAGAGGCAAGCAGATATCTGTGTGTTCAAGGCCAGCCTGGTCTACAGATTGTGTTTGTAGAACTACATAGTGAGACCCTGTCTCAATAATTAATAATCATAATTATGATTATAGTGATAATAATAATACATCATTGTATAACATATATTAATGAGGTAGAAAATAATTTAAAGTAATCAGACTAACTAGAATGAAAACGTAGAGTAAGAAGGATCATAATCTAGATCTAACCTGGTCTTAATCTTAGGAACTATAAATCAGTTGTCCAGAGGTTATCCTCAGTACTCCCATATTTGTTATTGTTCTGTTTAATTTATTACAAAATGTTGGTAATAGTTTTTATCTCCCACAAACTCATAAATCTACCTATGAATGTTCTTTGCCTTGGGAGATGAAAATGACAGAAGTAATCCATTAACCCCTAGAGTTTCCAGATTTAGGAAATAAATGCATTAAGCTTGAACTTAGGTAAATGGCAAATATTCTGGTAGAAGTATGCTTCAAACACTGCAAAATAAATACTATTAAGCTGGATTACTTAACTAAAGTTTTTACTGAAATTCAAATTTAACTGAGAATCCTATATTTTCTCTGAAAAATATTTTAGGCTGGGGAATCATGAAGCATAAAAAGGACTTTGTATGTCAAAGTAAAGAGTTTGAATTTTAATTTGATGGCAATGGAAAGTCTGAAAATAAAATCTTAAGCAAATGACCCTAGGTTTACATTTTAGGTAAATAAGGGTTCAGTGAATTGTAGAGAAGGTGGTGCCTCAAATCAGGGTAGTGGTGCAGAGAGTAAAGACAAGCTGGATGTGCAATATTAAACCCAGATCATACGCATGACATGCACAGTGCCAGCACTCAATGAGTACTGTTGCTTTGTACTCAGGCTGGGGAGTGGAGAACTGAGGGAGATGTGAGGAGGAGCAGAGGGAGGAGATGATCAGCACCTTGTGTTAAGATCCAGTGAGACAGAACAGGGGTGTTTTTGCTGAGGCTAGTGAGGACTAAAATGGACTGCTTTGAATTTGAGAGTACACAGGAGGAGAGGCAGTAAAGTCAATATATAGATGGCTCTTTGTAGAAGTGCAGCTACAGTAAGATGTGGTGCAGAAGGAGGCAATATGGAGCACAGGAAAAATCTGAATAGCATAGGCCAGGCCCGAGTTTGTTTTAAATGCTGATAGAGCCAGGTATAGTAGCAGGTACGTGGAGTCATTGCTACTCAGGAGACTGAGGCAGGAGAATGGCTTAAGCCTAGAAATTCAAGACCAGTCTGGGCAACAGAGAAGCCTCATTGCATTCATAAGTAAATGACTAAAGACTGGTAGGAAGATCACAGTAGAAAGGGAACGCTTAAATACAGGGGCATAGGAATAACGAGCTTTACCACACACATCCCTACTAACCCAAGAGTAAACCATGTATTCTACTTCTGTGAAGCATGGACCTCTGAGATGGTTTTTGTCTTATTTTATATGTTGGGATATGGGTGTTTTTGCCTGTATGTATATGTGTATACCATTTGTGTGCACCGTGCCTGCAGTGGCCATTGGATCCCCTGGAACTGGAGTTTCAGAAGATTGTGAACCACCATGTGGGTGCTGGTGATCAAACCCAGGCCCCCTGCAAGAGCAGCCAGTACAGCCCTGTCTGACCTAAGTTTTTAAGGGATATTTTCTTCTATCTGAGGCAAGTTAGGTTATTCAGCATACATTAAGTTTTTCTTCCTTTTACAGAGGTAAAGTCATTAAAACCAGAGGTTTGAGTTGGTTTTGAATTTGAATTCTCTGTCGTCTGTATTTAATTAATAGCTGGTTAAATAGAATTAAACTATGTTTCCATTTGTAGAAAATGCAACTTCTGAGGTTATATTTGCTGAGAAAACTGGCTCTCCAACCACCAAAAAAGCAAAGAAAAAAGCAAGTATTGAAGCAGGATAACTATACAGATAATTGCAGCAATAAAAGATGTGATTTTAATTTAACACATGCAGAAATTATTTTCTGTATATTTAAGGTAATAGAAAAATTCATTTTGAAATATAAGACTTACTCAATTTGTAAAAACCCTATACATACCATCCATAAATATATACATTATATAAGTTTAATAAAAGAGAATTAAAATGTATTTTAACATTTTTTTTCTGATTTCCTTTCAATGACTAGGTACACATTATTCATTGAGGTACAAATAAGAAATTTACTCTGTAACCAGAGCAGTACTTTATGCTGAAGACTATAGTCTTCTGGAATCTGAAGTTCTCTGGGGAAGTCTTTTAGACTTTGAAAGGCTTTTGTTAATTGTATTATTTCTTTATATTATTCAAGTAAGATAATTAGTTTTTTGTTTGTGTGCTTGCTTGCTTTCTTGTTTGATAGTATGTATAGTTGAGAAAACAGGTTTATGTTTTCATCATTTTTTAGTAGTGTGTGGCAGGTCTTTGTTGCTCTGAAACCCATTTTCTTTTCTTTTTTTAAATATTTATTTATTATGTATACAATATTCTGTCTGTGTGTATGCCTACAGGCCAGAAGAGGGCACCAGACCTTATTACAGATGGTTGTGAGCCACCATGTGGTTGCTGGGAATTGAACTCAGGACCTTTGGAAGAACAGGCAATGCTCTTAACCTCTGAGTCATCTCTCCAGCCCCCCATTTTTTTCCTATTATATGGATTAGGGAATAAATTGGGAAAAGGCAAACATGTTAGCAAGGAGACTTATCACTAAGAAATTAAAAATAGTTTTGGTGAGAGATTTTGTGTTTTGTGTTTTATAGATAGAAGAGATGGAGAGATATGTATGGATTGAAGATAATTTTGCCTGTAGAGTTGACAGATTGATATAGAGGAAGGAGTGAGAAGTATTGAGGAAGACTTCTAATCTTTGTCTTGAGATATTATTGGAGGGGCTGGAGAGGTGCTTCAGTTGATTAGGTGCTTGGAATGGATGTGCATATAGCTAGCTACATGCTAGCTGGTCTTTATTTCACCAACCAGCTGCTAAATCACTATATGGACACTTATTAATTATAGTTTAGGCTTGTTTTTAGCTAGCTCTTTTTAAAAAAAAGATTTATTTATTTCTTATGTATACAGTATTCTCAGTACTCTGCCTGCAGGCCAGAAGAGGGCACCAGATCTCATTACAGATGGTTGTGAGCCACCATGTGGTTGATGGAATTGAACTCAGTACCTTTGGAAGAACAGGCGGTGCTCTTAACCACTGAGCCATCTCTCCAGTCCTTAGCTAGATCTTATTACTTAGATTAAGCTAATTTCTATTCATCTATGTGCTGCCCTGAGGCTGTTTACCTTATCGATGTAGTCCATCCTGCTTTCTTGCTTCCTCCTTGTCTGGCCAGCCAGCTGGGGGCTGGCTGGCTCTTGTCTGGCTAGCTGGCTCCCCTTTTCTCTCTGGCCACCACTCCTGTCTGTTCCTCCTCTGTCTAGTTATTGACTGTTCAACTTTTTATTAATTCAGTCCGAATGACACATCTTCACAGTTTGCAAAAAAGATTATTCCACAAAACTTCTCTCTTTTTGTCTAAATAAAAAAGAAAGTTTTAACTCTAACAATACAAAACCGTATACAATAAGAACAATTACCAAGTAAAGAAGATGTTTACAATATCCAGTTTATGAGTATTTAGCAAATTTAGGGGAAATATTAAATTATTTATCCTTTCTTGATGAGTTCAAACTTTTGTACCTAATTTACTTTCTATCATAACTAAGGGAAATTGTAACCATAACAATCTAGTCTTCAGCTCTGTCATTACCCTCTAACAGGTAGGAACTGAGGGACGCTGGCAGCCAGGACTTCTTTTATATGTTAAATAGGCACCCCAGCTGTTTGTCCTGGGTTTGAAACTTAGCATTTGGGACATGGTAATGAATTTTTAAATATACCGCCAAAGGCATAATACATGAAAGAAATCATTGATAAATTATAATGATCATTCATCAAAATTGATGCCTGATCATTGAAAGCCAATGTTGAAAAAGAGAAGACAAACCTCACATTTATAAATGGTAGATATGATGATAATCCAAAACCATACAAAAAACTTTGAAAGTTCAAATATGGAGATAAAGTAATGGACAAAAGACCTGAATAAACTTGAAGAAGGTATGTGGATAGCAAGAAGTATGTTAAAAGTTGTTCATTATCACATGCCCATAGAGAATTGCAGATAAAACACACCAGTAGAGTGTTCCAAATCTAAACCATGGACAATGCCAAATTTTACTGCAGATATATAGCAACAGAAGTGCTCAGTCCTTGCTGAAAGCTGCAGATGACACAGCCGCACTGGAAGACAAGTGTGTGCATTTCTTTTAGCAAAACTGAGCATGCATTTACCACAATCCAGCAATCAGTCTTTAGCATTTTCCCAAGTGAAGACAAAATTTCAGTCTACATAAAACTTGCAGATGGATGTGATTAGCAACTTTATTTATAAAACTTGCAAGTGACCAAACCATGTCTTCATAGATGAGCATATAAACAAATGGTGGAATTTCTAAATGGTGTGATATTATGAACAACCAGTGAGTGGGCCGATAAGATAGCAGGTAAAGGCTCTTGATGCACAAGTTTAATCCCTGGAATCTATGGCAGAAGAAGAGAAGCAGGTCCCAAAAATTGTCCTCTGACCTTCACATGCCGGCAAATATGCATATAAGCATACTAATGATATTTTTTTAAAGTGAAGGGTGTTGTAATCCTTGTGAAAAACCTTATTTGAAAAGATTTATATGAGTCCAACTCTATGATAGCCTAGAAAAGGCAAAAAAAAAACTATGGAGAGAGTAAAAAGAAAAACCTAATGGTTGCCCAGAATCAAAGAAAGGGATGAAGAGGTGAAGTATAGTGGAATTTTTAGGGCAAACATGCTATTCTTTATGATACCACATGGTGAATATATGTTAAACATTTGTCAAGAACTACAACATATACAACTGAGTGAATCCCAAGGTTAACTGTAGATTGTAGATGTAGCTGGAATGTAAGTGTGGATTCACTGATGATGAAAAACATAGCATTCACCATATAGAGGATGTTAGTAGTGGGAGGGCTGTACATATGTGTGTACATGGCTATGTGAGGACTCTGTACTTCTTTCAACTTTGATGTAAACTCAAATTGTTCAAAATTTTTCATTAATTTAAAAGAGAATAGTGAATTGCATTTAGAATCATCAAAGAGTCTGGTGATTTCAGCAAGAACAATTTTAGTGGACTGAGGAGCATCCAACCAAATCAGGACAGGTTAGAGTTATGGAAGGAAAAGTCATAATTTTGTATAGAACCTGACCCCAAACACAGCTATGACAAGATTAAGGCTCGGGACCTGTATGGCAAGAAGGAGAAACTGCTGAAGCAACTAGATGATGTAAAGGTGGCACTCTCCCAATTCTGTGTTGCCAAGGTGACAGGCAGCACCTAATCCAAGTTGTTCAAGATGTGAGTCGTCCACAAATCCATCACTTGTGTCCTCACCTTTGTTAACCACACACACACACACACACACACACACACACACACACACACACACACACACACAAGGAACAAAACAAAACAACAAAAAACAAAACTTCAGGAGATTCTACAAGGGCAAGAAGTACAAGCCTCCGAACAGGTGACCCAACAAGACTAGAGCCATGTGCCGCCAGCTCACCAAGCACGAAGAGAAGCTGAAGACAAGAAGCAGTTGCAGAAGGAGAGGCTGTACACAGCTGCACACATATGCAGTCAAGGCCTGAAGTGGCAAAGACAGTAAAGTGCAAGACTGCGGGTGGGGAGGGAGAATCGACCCTAAAAGGGAAAGAGTAGCGGTCGAATGAAAAGGCAGGGTCTCAAGAAGCCTTTAATTTAAAAACTGGATATATCAGATCATGTTTGAGGGCTACTAAAAATGGTGGATGGAAAGATGGGAGCATAGCATTGAATTCACCCAGTAGCAACTGGAACTCTATATGACCTAGAGATCTAGTTATACTTGACCTGAATTTCAATTGTTTGTCCTAAAAGGAAGTCTTCCCTATGCTCTCTGTATTATCTTTACTTCTTTCTCTCTCCTCCTGGCTACCTGTCCTTGTCCTTCATCTATAATGTCTACTCTATGATGCAACCTCTACTAGTCTGCCCTTGTCTCTCATACAGATCAAATACATTGCCACTGAAGTGTGTCCCATCTTACATCAATGTTTTTTCTGTGCTACTGTGTTTTGCCTCTTCTCAAAGACTATGCTATTATAGATATCTCTTCTTGAGCAGAAATCAATCGTCATGATATCCTGATGCTTTTAAATGGCTCTATTATTGTCCAATGACCAATAGCACATGAAGTGATGCTCACTATAATTATGTATGAGTTAAATGCATATCAAAGCCACAGTAAGATACTTATTCACATTTACTAAGGTGGCCACAATAAAAAAAAATACAGTAACCAGTATTGGTGAGAATTTGAAGAAAAAATGGAATCCCCATAGATCCTGCTGGGAATGTGAAATGACATGGCTATGATGGAAAACAGTTTGCTATTTCTTAAAAACTTAAATGTGATCCAACAATTCGACTGTAACTTTTATACCAAAGAAAAAAAATGAAAATATCAACCTCACAAAAAATTGTAAATGAGCAATTACAATTATTTATAATTGCCAAAGAGTAGAAACAACCCCAATGCCCATCTAATAAGTGGATCATAAAATGTGGCATATCTATATTATCCAGCAGTTAAAAACAAGTGCATGCTAAAACTGATGCATGCTAAAACACAGATGAACTTTGAACACAGCATGTTACATGAAAGAAGGAAGTCATAGAAAACCACGCACACGCTATATTCCACTTATAGGAAATACCCAGGGTGAAAAACATATAAAGATGTATGTAGTGAGCCTCTTCCTGTCTGCCATCTAGCTCCAAAATAATGACATGGAAGTTTCTTTTGTTTGTTTTGTTTTGTTTAATTTAGTTTTTTTTTTTGATTGTTCAGTTCAAAGTTTCTCTGTGTAGCTTTGGAACCTGTCCTGGAACTTGTTCTGTAGACCAGATTGGCCTTGAGCTCACGGAGATCCGTCTGCCTCTGTCTCCTGAGTGCTGGGATTAAAAGCGTGTTCTACCACCGCCCAGCAACACAGAGACTTCTTACTAATCAGGAAAACTCAACCTTTGCTTAGGCCTGTCACACTAGCTCTTATAACTGAAATTAACCCACTTATTTTATCTACATTCTGTTGCATGGCTCGTTACCTCATCTCTCATTAACTGCCCATGCTGCTTCTTCCGTGTCTGACTGGCAACTCTGTCTTCTTCTTCTCCTCAGAATTCTCTCTCTGCCTAGAAGTCCCACCTATATCTCCTGCCTACCTATTGACCACTCAGTTTTTTTTTAATTACACCAATCGCAGCAATACATTTTCACAGTGTACAAATGTTCCACAACAGACAGAATTAGAGAAAAAGTTACTTAGTACTAGTGTAGTAGAATGGAAATTTGTCACTAATATGAGACTTTAGAGACAAAAATGTTCTAAAATTAGATTGTAGTAATGGTTGCATGACTCTAAAAATATTTTAAAATATTGAATTTCATATTTTTGTGAGTTTTAGGGTATGTTGACTTGTGTTGCAATAAAACTGTTTAAGAGTCACTATGCTATTTTTAAATGTCTATATTACATTGAAGAGAGAGGTCCTTGAGAACATTAGGAGGCATTGGTCTAGAATTCAGGCATGGGTACTGGCCTTTAGCAGAGGGATCTTTCCATTGTGGTAGGTTTGTAGATGCAGTATGGGAGGGATGATTTGCACGTCAAAGGGCACACACCCCATTCAATGCTCAGCTCTACCTTTAAATTCTTCATTTGTTTTTCAACACAGGGTTTCTCTGTGTAGCTCCCTGGAACTCACTCTGTAGACCAGGCTGGCCTTGAACTCACAGAGATCCGCCAGCCTTTGCTTCCTGAGTGCTGGGATTAAAGGCGTGTGCCGTTGCCATCTGGGATTTCTTTATAATTTGTAAACTAGAGCCTCCTATTTTACACTGAGCTTTGAAATTTTTGAGTCTTGGGTGGCATCCTGTTTGATGGTTACTGTTGTTATAGGCGTGTACGGTAAAAGATTTTCAGCTAAAAATTGCAAGTGGAAGAAGACAGGTCTGAGGAGAATAGAGCTTGAAATAGTCCTGAGAAGCTAGAGATGTGTAGTATAGTTGCTTGTTTGAGTCAATTTTGTTGAGTCTGCGATTTTCCAGGTTGTATAGTTCTACCAGTGTTCAGTGACACTGAAGGTACAGAGGACATGGAAGTGAGGGCTTGTCTGAGGTTGAAGATTTGTCAGGCATCTGTGTGCTAGAAGGGGAAGGGATAAGAAATTAATTATATTGATGGATAGTGACAGATTAGATAACCCACAAGGAAGACTAAAGAAGGCTAATAGGGAAGACAGAATAGCAGGATCAGTGAACTAAAGATTTTAACAAGGGGGCATACTATTTCATGAAGGCACTTAAACAAGGATTAGGAGGGTTCAGCAAGCTGTCTGAATGGATGATTCTGTAGTTTCTATTGAAGGTGAGCGCTGGGCTTTGGTGGTCACATGACTGACATGACTTGAGGGAAAAGGTGACAGCACTAAAGGAACTGAGAGGACAGCTGTGTAGTCATCTACCTGGTTGACGAAACCGTTTAGGATGATGGCAAGGCTGAAAGACATCGGTTTTCACAGACTAAAATCTTCCAGAAAAGAAGTCAGTTGAAGTCGCTGCATGCTTTGCTCTTGACTCCATTCTCATGTTTACTCGTTGGCATGGACTGTACCTCCCTTAGCTCCCACTTCCTTCCCACTTCTCTGCCATCCTATACTCCCACCCCAACCCCAAGTCCCTAGAATTACACCACCACAATCTCCCTACTTACATTTGGCATGCTTATATTTTAAGAACTATAATATTATAAATATATTATGAAGTCATGAGACAAGTCCATAATTGGAGTTACTGAGCCATGTGTGATATTCAATACAGGGATGAGTTAACAAAACAAACAGTACACTTGTGACAGCTAACATGTCCTGATGTTAAGAGGGTTTTCTACTTTAGAGGACGTGGTTTCTTAAATACAGATTATTGTATCATAAAGACAGTAATAAATGGATTTAATATTTCCCTAGTATAATTTTAGGTGTTGCAAAACAGACCTAATAATTTGTTTTTGCAAACATTGTTTGGTTTTCTAGCTTGTTTTTGTCCAAGTTGTCACCCCTGCTAGTCAAATGCTCTGCCACTGATAAATCCACATCTCCACTCTGCAAGACACCATGTGAGAGTTGTTACCTTAAATGTGGTAGAACTGAGTATTTCAACCTAATTTGTCTTTCACCAGATTTTTCATTTAAATACATGGAACACAATGCTTTTTAGGCATATGACAGGCTTTGTGTTGTCATGTTTTATAGTGCTGGAGATATATACCCCAGCCTTAGAACACATTCTTTTTTTCCTAGAAAATCAATTATCTTCCCATATAAACCTTTTTTTCAACTTGAAGAAGTAATAGGACACCTGAGAAGGACAAGGGATATTTCATGGCATTGTGAATTCTATTTGCTATTGTGAATGTGTTTCAGACTGAAAAGAAATCTGAAGATAGAGGTCCACAAGTTCAAACAAAGTTAAACTCTGGTTGTCTAGACAGCAAGGCTCCATTCTCCCATTATAGTTCAGCTCTCAAAAGCATTGCAGTTAAGGATGTTCTGTTGCATCAGCCCCTGGAACCTGTGTCGGTAAGTCCTGGTATTTTATTAACTCATAATTCTGGAAATACTATAAAATGTACTGATTGGGAAGGTTTAGAAATGCACAATTTCTTAACGAATGTAGAGAAAAAAGTAGCCAAATTCTACAGCTGCATGCAAGCTAATGCTTTTTTAAAGTGAACTGAGTGTTGACAGCTGTGTCATCGGGAGCCCTGCAAAGCAGATTCTGAGACATAATAAAGAGTTCAAGTGGCTTATTGGAGCAGATGATACCTGAGAAAAGAAGTAGGGGACTAAACAGTGACTTCCTGGATTCCGTGGGGAGTTCTGAACAAAGAGTATGCATCACCCAAGTCTGTGTTGTGCTGTGTGCTCAGGACTTGGCCGAAGGCTGAGGTGACAACCTCAGCTTGACAGCTGATGAAGATCCTAAAGATCCTGATGCAGCTTGGTTAGTGCTAAACATGCCCCTTACAGTGTACCAGTAGGCTCTTTGTTCAAGGAAATTTGAGCCGAGACCCCTGAGACTGCCTAGCTCACCAGAACACTCATTCTGTCTTCTCTCCAGAATCTTCTCTTTCTCTGTAAATCCTTGCTCATCAATCCTGAAGGTAGGCTGCTCCTCATTGTTCAGATAGAGAAATTTAAAGTATGTAACTAATAAGTAAGAGTTAGCATATTCTGTACCAAGCAAATATACCCATATATTTTTTTAACATTTTCTTAATAATCCATTTTAGATTAGTTTATTCCAACTAATTTAAATAGATTAAATCAGAAGAAAAACAGAGAGAAAGAAAAGTAAATGTGGAATAAAACTAGTAGAGACTTAACTATGGTTTTCAGTTTATCTCAGGGTTTGGGTTCCAGATCCAAACGTGGCATCATATAACAGTCACGCAATCAATTAAAGAGACTTCCCAGAAAGGCGTGGTGGGTTTATGGAGTCCAGGATTTAAAAAGGCCACTGATTGCTGAAAATAAAACTACCTACCTCAGTCAGTCTACCCATCTGTCACTCATGTTTCTTTGCTTTCCTGCCTGCTTCTTTTTTGTTGTCCATGTTTGTCTCTTTCCGTGTCCTGCTGTCTCTCTGACTCCTGTCTCTGTCTCATTACCTGTCTCCCTGCTCCACACTATCCCTGCCCTTCTGTGCCTCTGTCTCCCTGCTCCACACTATCCCTGCCCTTCTGTGCCTCTGTCTCTCTTTCTGTTTCTGTTCTGTTTCTGTTGTCTTTTTCTCTCTTCTCCCTTCTCTCAATCATCTTCTCTTTTTCTTTCTGGTTTCTTCAAGCGTCCTTCTCTTTCTGCATCTTTGCATCTCCCCTTTTCCCTCTAGTTTCTCCCCTACTTTCCACTCCCATTTTGTTGATGTGAGTCTTCCCATGAAAAGTACAGTACTCTCCCAGTAACTAAACAAATGCTGAAAGTAATTTAAGGTGGTTAAAAGAGGTAATCAAAGCTAATTATTTATTACTCTAGCTTCTCTTTCTAAATTAATAGTGATTTCAACCTCAACGATCTTCTGTAGTTGTTACACCAGATACAGTTCTATTCAGAGTTGCTTGACCTAATTCAGTCTAGAAAATTCTTCAGTTTCCTGTCAGGTGATTTAAAATTTAATTAGCAGAATAAGGATTTTATTATTATTACACATGGTTTAATCTACTAACTTTTAATTACTATTTTTAAAATGTTTTCTTTCTAATAATCTATTTTATAAATATTTATAGAAAAAAAGTTCTACTTCTCCTGATAAGCAAAACAAAGCCCTGTTAACAAGTACACCATCTTCAGACACAGCAGACTTTGTGGTAAGTACCTTTGTGGTATCTGTGTCCCGACTTCTCCTCTCCTCATTCATCTGTTTATATCGTTCTGGGGACATTTGCTCATGAAGAGTAATACCTGAACTTTTCTGCTACATAAACACACTTTCACTGGAAATACTCTATATGTGAAGAGGAATACTGCAACACCAACCAGGGTTTGTTTAGGAGTTTTCTTTAAAGATTTTATTTTTAATTATGTATACGTGTCTCATGTCCATGAGTATGTCCATCTGAGTGTGAGTATCCACAGAGGCCAAAAGAGGGCATCAGATCCCCTGGAGCTGGAGTTATAGGTGGTTGTGAACTTCCTGACATGGGTGCTGGGAACTAAACATAGGTCCTCTGCAGTACACATTCTTAATGACTGAGCCATCTCTAGCCCCAAACTTGCCAGGTCACAAATTCTTCTCCTTCCACCCCTCCCTTCCCTTCCCCTTCATGTCCTAACTGGCCTAGAACTCCTTTTGTAGACCAAGCTGCCCTTGAATGCATAGACCAGCCCAATTCCACCTTTGGAGTGCTGGGATCAAAATCATATACCATTACAACCAGTCTTTTCTGTATATGTAACATAAAATTTGGAATTTTAACCATGTTTAGCTGTGCATTGAACATTTCTGTATAATCATTATCTCCGTCTAGTTTTAGAATTCTTTTTCATCTTGGAAAACTGAAACTTCATACCTGTAGGACAGTAACTCCCTATTGGGCCCTTCCTAATCACCTTTCTACTTTCTCTCTGTGATTCACTACATGAAGTGCTTCATATAGTTAGTTAAACATTACACATTACGTAGCCTTTATTTTTTGAGACAGGGTCTGACTTATCCTGAGATCAGTTGACCATCCTACCCCAGCCTCCCCTAGTAGCTGAGACTTTGGGTATATCTCACCATACCCAGCAGTATTCCTCCTTTATGTCTAATGTAATACACAAATATTATGCCTTTAAGTTCACATATGTGATAACATGTGTCAAAAATTACTTCCAAGGGCCAGAGAAATGATTCAGTGCCTAAGAGCACTGGCAATTCTTCCACAGGACTGGGGTATGATTTCCAACACCCACATGGTGGCTCACAAACCTCTAGAACTCCAGGTCCAGGGAATTCGGCACCCTCTTCTGGCCTCCATGGGTCCTACATACACATGGCACATAGACTTGTGTAGCCAAAACACCATATACATAAAATAAAATAATTTCAAAAACACATAATGTGGGATGGCTCAGTAGGTAAGGGTACTTTCTTACAACCTGAGGTCTGTCCTCGGGACTCACACAGTAAAAAGTGAAAACCAACTCCTGAAAGATGTTCTCTGATTTTCATGTAAGTGTAGAGGCACGTGCACTCACAACACAATACAATGCACGCGCACACACACACACACACACAATTACTTACATTTTAGATATGAAAACATTCTGTTAATAATATTACATTTTATTTATGTGTCTGTTGGTCAGTGGACATTTTGGTCATTTCTGCTTTGGTTGTTATGAACACTAAACAAAGTATATGTATAAATATAAGCGCCCTCTTTTCAGTTCCTCTGAGTATATACCCAGAAATAGAATTTCTAGATCATATGGTAGGGGCACTTTAAATTTTCTAGAACTTGCATCATTTCACAATCTTAATAGCAATGCACAAGGTTCCACTCTCTGTATATCCTTGCCAGTATATGTGATTTCATATTCTGTTTGGCTTTAATGAAAAAAATATTTATACATTTATTTATCCAGTTAAATATGTTTTAAAGAATTATTTGCAAATGTAATTAATAATGTTTATTCAAATGAAGTTGTTTGTACATCAAATACACAAGAAAATGCCTCAATAAGATAGTGTTCTCAATATGTTTAATTATTTAACACTAATTATTTTTGAAACTGTAAAAGGAGTTATATTGTTATATAGATTGATTTGTCTCCAGTGAAAAATGTATCTTTTGAAGAACTATTTCCAAATGTCAGCAATTATGTTAACTCAAGTGAAATTGTTCCTGTGTCAAGTTGGCAAGAAAGTTCTTCAAATGAGGTAACATTTTCAGATTTTTCTTCAACTGCTGTAAAGATAGTTATGATGATTTTTTTTAAGACCAACATCCTTTATGTGTAGAGAAGACTCAGTTGTTAGCTATGTGAGCTTCCACTTTTATGAGTTGCCTTTTTATTCTGTACATAGGATATTTTGAAGCACAACATTTGGAATTTTTCATCATTTAAATTGTCTAATTTTTCTATTGTGGCCTATATCTTTGGTGTCATACAAAAAATCATTATAAAATCAAATGTTTTTGTTAAAGATGTGTAGGTCTCACAATTAGGTGTAAAATCTATTTTGACTTAATTGTTGCGTGTGCGTCTACACACACTTTTACCTGTAGGTACCTAGTTTTAACAGTGTTGTGTCCTAATTTTATTATCTGAGAATTGTATTATGTACAAAGGAAAGTTTAGTATAGTAATTCTAGATTACAAACTGTTTGTTTTGTTTTCTTTCACTTTTCATGACTAGAACTTTTGTGTAGTTCAGGCTAGCCTCAGATTCACAGTCTTAACCTCAAACTCTTGTTTTAACTTCCCAAATGTTTAGATTACAGGCATGTGCCATCATGCCCAAGCAAGGCAAAAAACATTTTACTCCCTGAACTCAGTGGATCTCTTATTGTTTTTCACAAATTTCTCTGTGTATACACACACACACACACACACACACACACACACACACACACACACACACGTATAATCCAAAATGGGACAGGGTAGGACGACTTATTGACTCATAAATGGAAAAGAAAATGATTGAATTCAGAAATTGAGTAGCACTTGTTAGAAATCCCTGTTGAGATTTCTAGATGCCTTTTTTTTCTCTTTGTTTTTCGAGGCAGAGTTTGCCTGTATCTTTGGCGCCTATCCTGGAACTAGCTCTTGTAGACCAGGTTGGCCTCAAACTCAGAGATTCACCTGCCTCTGCCTCCCAAGTGCTGGGATTAAAAGCATGCACCACCACCAACCAGTGAAACTTCTATATGTTTCTATGATTGTTTTTATTTATTATTTGTATATAAATGTATGGTTTTTGCATGCATATTCTCATGTCATGGGCACAAGTGTGTCCAGGTATATGTGTGTAGTTCTGAGGTTGATATCAAGTGCCTTCTCCCGTTCCTTCCCAGAACCTTATATATTGAGGCATGATCTCTTTTTGAACCTGGAACTCCCAGTTTGGATGAACCCGGCTAGCCAGATTGCTTAGGCAATTCTGTTTCTGCATTTCTGGTTCTGGGATGACATCAAGCTGTCATACTTACCTGACATTTACATGGGTCTTAGGGATCCCAAACTCTAGTTCTCACACTTGTTTTTAACCTCAGCTTGTCTTTGTTGTGCCCCCAGGCATCTGTTACAAACAGACTTTCACCATCTTCTATGGTTTGATATAGCCCAAGGAGAAGAAAAAAAAAGATATTATTACTTTTTTTTTTTGAGGCAGGATTTCTCTGTGTATCTTTGACTGTCCTGGAACTCACTCTGTAGACCAGGTTGGCCTCAAACTCACAGAGGTCCACCTGCATCTGCCTTCTGAGTGCTGGGATTAAAGGGGTATGACACCACACTAAACTGAAAGGAATATTTTTATGTGTACATGTATTTCAGTATTGGCTAAGGGCTTCTGTTAACTTTGCCTGAGTTGCACGTCTGCCCTGGTCCAACTGTCATTGCCAGGGAAAGGGAAAACTGTAATTGTTTAAGACTGGTTTTCCTGCCCGCTCCTGTGGTCATAGAACAAGTTTTACAACCAGAACAAAGGTGCAGAACTTGCTGAGCTAACAGAACAAGTTGCCATTCTCCATTACAACTCTTCACAGCATTTGGTATTGAACAGAGAAACTGAGTTCATTCCAAATTTCCAATAAACTTTCCAAATAAATTATTTTTCCACCCTGTCACTTGCAAGCAGAAGATTTTCTTAATCCCAGCACTTAGAAGGGAAAAGTAGAGTAGTTCAAGGCCAGGCTGGACTATGTAAGGAAATCTTGCTCCAGAAAATGATGCCTTCTTTTTGAGGACATGCTGGAGTGAAGCTTTTTTATTTTAAAAGCAGGGTGGGGAACTTTAAGAATATATCAAGTCAGTTATCTTTATCTTACAAAATTCTTTTTTAGCTCATATATTTGTGTTATATCTCTGGCTATTGCTTAATTTATTCTTTGGTAATATAAATTTTTGACATTTTGGGAATTATCTTTTCTTCCATTGTTTATAACCATTGATCTTTCCCACTGTATTTTGGGAGTGTTTCCCTGTTAGTTCCTTCAAAAAGCTAGAACTAAAACCCATTTGTAGCAGGTTCTAATAGCAGCTGTATACACCGAAGTTGCCTGGCACTCGTCCTGGAAAAGCACAGTCTTAGGAAAGTTTTCTGCATGCGACAGTTTTCCATTCTGGCTAAGAGCAGTGTACTGACTGGTCTGTCAACATGGGTGTTGGTCCTGTCAGAGCAACCTTCAACCATTAGGTGGATTGTTCAAATACAGTTCTTTTCTGTGTCTGAATAAAATGGAACACAAACAACTGTTTTCTTCAGAACTTCTCTTTCTTAAGGAAGAGAGTAAAGTTTTTGGTCTCGTAAGTATTTGTATCATTGGAGATTCTCCACTGTTCTGAGCATACAGCAAACTGCAATCGCTTCTCCAAGTGGGTTTCTTCCTGGAGTAGTAATTTGTTGATGTGGCTGTGATAAATATTACAAAATAGGTGGTTTCTTAAAACAGGAAAAAATATCTACCACAACTCTGAGTAAGGATGCTAGCAGAGTGCAGCTCCTCCACACCCACTGGGGGTGAATTTTTCTTCTTTCAGGCTACGTGCCAGCATTTTGTGACTGGGACAGCATCAGTCCGGTCTGTGCCAATTCTCATGTAGCTCCCTTCCCTCTTTGTGTATCTCTGTGCCTTCACATTTTCCCTGTATGTCAATGTCCACGTTTCCTATTCTTATAAGAACACAGGCTATATTGAACCAGCACTTGTTCTAACTTGATGACATCTGTTAAGACCATATTACCAAATAAAGTCACCATAATAACTGATGTCTTTTTGAGAAGGATATGGTTCTGCCCATGATACTTGTTTCCTTGTTTTCATGTAGGGAAGGTTTCATGTAACCAGTCCTAAATTCTTTGTTAATCATTTGTACAATATTTTAGATCTGAAGATCCATCAGATTTTAACTCACTGAAAAAAGTTTCTGCTGGAATCTTCTGACTTGTGCTTTCTGTGCCTGGACACAGCTGTCAGTCACCCTTCATTTAGAGAAGTGAGCCCTGCAGTACCTCTTATGAAAGGGAATATGGGATTGTTCATGACAAAACAGTTTTTAATTCTATCCCCGTAGTTGAATATTCTCCTACTTTAGTTAGAGAATTGGAGGTACAAATAATTTTCTTTAGTATTTCTTCAACATTACCTTATCAGAATTCTAACTTCCCATGTTGTTTTGTGGGACCATGCTTGGTTTTTTTTTTCTGTTTCAGAAGCTTGGAAAAAATCTTGTCTTTCGATCCTGTGTGAAATTTTTGTCATGCCTCACTCTTTTTCCATGTACTATGTCAGAATGTCATGGATTTTATTTGTGTGTGCATGCATGTCTATGTATGGATCTGTGTGTATGTATAGAGATGCTGTGGTCTACATGTGGAGGTCAGAGGATAGCCTTGGGTGTTGGTTCTCACCTTCTACCTTGTTTGAGACTCCTCTAAAATTGTTTGTTCCTAGAGACAAAAGAATCCCCAGGAGCTCATGGACTAGCTATCCTGTCATACATAGCATTAAATAACAAGAAGTTCTCCTTCTTTCTCTCCTCACTCTGAACCCCACTCCACACATGAGCCTGTGCGCACACATATATACTTTCTCTGTATGTTAGTGATTTATATATGCAGTCATAGTTAATATTGTGGATGTGGAAAGGTAACTAAACAATCTCAACTGTAAGCAGTGCTTGACAACTGTGAAGTCATTGTTAGATATGGCTGAACTTTCAGGCTAACAACATTAGATCTTTGGACAACTAAGAGCAGAATCTTTTAGCCTCTTGTCTGGAGGTAAAAGGGTCTTTGGGCTTGGAATCTCCGCAGTTGCTGATTTACGTTTACTTCATTCAGCTGTTTTTAGCACAGACTCACTACCCCAAATGGCCAGAAATCTTCCAAGGAGGAAATGATCTGCTAGCCTCTTTCCTTAGGAAAATTCTCTGTCCCGTGTTTGAGGTGGAAGAGGCTGTTGAAAGTAAGAAAGCAGATCTGGGTATAAAATAGCATTCATCCAGAAGATAATATGCATGGCTTAAATAAGTAAACACTACTTTTATTCCCCTCATTTAGACAATAAAGCAGGATATTACAAATACCCCCTCCAAAGTGTTTCAGATCACGATTCAATTCATCTTCTCCATAAGTTCCTGTTTCATTTTGTGGTGGTTTGAATGGAAATGCCCCCCACCCATAGGCTCATATGTTTGAATACAGGTCCTCCTATTTGGGAAGGACTAGGAGGTGTATCACTGGGAAGAGGCTTTGAGGCACCCCCAGCTGCTTCTGTTGTCATTCCTCACCTCATTGTCATGGACTAACCCTCTGGAGCCATACACCAAATTAAAAACTTTCTTTTTATAAGTTGCTCTGGTCATTGTATTTTCTCACAATAGGAAAATAAGACAATTCATCATCTCTTTATTTGAATGTTACTGATTGTTTTCCAATATGGTTCTATCATTCTAACCAAGAATATTGAGACTATTTTTATTTTCAATAAGACTGCATTAAATGTAGTACCCAGAGGAATTATGCAATAACTATTCTTTTCCTTTTCAGTTTCCTTCATATGCATCAGAGATCTGTTGTATTATTAGGGCATCACCAGGAACTAGGCATATGAGAAGTAAAGATGTTGCTGTGAAGAAAAGGTATTCTCCTCCTACAGATGTTCCTCCAGGTGCGAGCTCTGTTGGCCTTCACAGTAGATATTTTCTGTACACAGTAAATTCATTTATAACTTGTATTCTCGAGTTTTTGCATAAAATTGAAAAGATAAAATTACAAAAGCTTGAGCAAATGTCATAAACTTGAGTAAGATAGCTTTGTAAAAATGCATACTTCATCTTTTGAAAACTTAGCTTATGACGTTGACTTAAATGTATCTACCTAGGATGCTTCTTCTTCAACAATTTGCTATTCTCTGCTGTTTGAATTTTATTTCAGTTGTATGCTTTTTAAAGATGGAGAATTATTTTATTCACTTGGTATTGGTTGAGTTCCTCTGTGTGAGGCACTATGTTTAACATCTCAACTCCTCACCATTATCACAGTAGGTAGAATGAGTGCTGGTATTCCACTTTGCCACATTTAGAGTAGGAGATTTTAACTGATAAATATTGCCAAGTGGTTGAGGCAAATGCAATCGTTAAAGGCTTCTAAAATCAAAATAAACATATTTTTCTAATTCCATAGTACAGCTAAAGAACCTCTCATGAGTGAGTGGCCAGTGAAACAACTGAAATCTAATATGACACTTATTTTTATATATTTATGTATTATTTTATATATATTATTTATAAATATATATGTATGTATATATACCCATGCAAGATGTTCATTCTTGACTTTTGTCCTCATGTTTTCCTGTGTCTGCTCTGAGCACTCTTCAAGTTTATAAAATTTCACTTTTTAAATAACTTCCTGATTGCCTAAGTCAATAGTATCCATTTTATACCTAATAATTATATTACTGAGGGTTGCCCAGAGTAACAGAACAAGAATCAATAGATATCTTTCTCTCCATACATACCCTCAAACACTAGCACTATTTAGTACTTTTGGGAGTTTATTTTTAGAGAGTGTGTTGAAAGAGAAATAAAGAACTTTCCCCAGTGTTTCTTTGCTCGAATATATAAATACATTAGATAGATAGATAGATAGATAGATAGATAGATAGATAGATAGATAGATAGATAGATAGATGGGGTATTTTATGTGAGAAGAGACTTAATACAGGAATTGGTCATATGATTATGGGAGTTTCAAAGTTCTAAGGCATACCATCCACCTGTTGGAGAAACAGAGATGCCAGTAGCATAGTTAAGTCAAAATTCAAAGGTTTGAGAACAAGGGGTGCCAGTGGTGTAACTCTCAGCCAAGAAGAACAGTGAGCAGTAACCATGATGCTCAACGCTATTGTATCCTGAAACTTTTTCTATTGAACAAATGAGTCCATTAGTTTTTAATTCAACACTCAGGTTTTTGGGACATAGGCAAACTATAGTCAGCTTTTTTTTTAAAATCAGAATGTTAATATAAATGGCCTGTAATCTAGTTCCTAATAGAGGTGGTTTTCGTCTGAACCTTTATAGGCTGGATTATTTGCTGTCTGCATTTCTTTCCACAATCTCTGGAGTTTTCTAAACATTCACTAGAATGGCAAATTAATGTCTGCTTATATGTTCTGGGCTTCTTTAATCCCCAGCTCCAGATTCCTCTAACATTCCTCCCACAAAACAGTTCCAAATGCCTAAGGACTGCATGATCACATTTATCAGAGCAGTGACTTCACCCCGGTACCAACTTTTCTGCATGAATTACTTTTCTAGTTGTGACCAAATACCCAACAAAAAGCAATTTAAAGGGAATGAGTTTATTTTGGCTCATGGTTTAAGAAGAAATCATGGTAGAGAAAGCCTGGTGGCAAGAGCTCAAGACAGCTGGTCACATTGTGTTTGATATGAGGCAGCAGAGAGTGAATAGTATGTAATCCTGAACTATAAAGCCTTAAGCCAGTCCCTAACCCCCAGATCTTCCATGAAGGTTCTATTTCCCATAGGTTCTACAACTTTTCAAAATAGTACCACCTGCTGTGAAGCAAGTGTTGAAACGCAGGAACCCATGGGGACATCTTACATCCAAACCATAACACCAAGGCACCATTATCGCTCTTTACAGTGGTTATAAAAGTGTTGTGTATAAAGAAGGCATATTTATCCAGAGCCACAGTGCTCGCCCTGAAAAGAGAAAACACTGCCTTTGCCTGATAAAAGTTGGTCAGTGTAATCTACCTGCTGACGCGTTGCTGCCTGAGCACTTCAAGGTGTTCTGCTATAACAGTACCAATTAGGTCCATGCTGATGAGCCTGCTCTCCCTGCTACCTCATTACTTTATGTCCAAGGACAGAGAGGATACTAATCAGCTTTCTTCCTCTTCCCCCAGCCTTGTTCTGACAGAGGTTGCTAGAGAAAGAGACTGACTGGCATCTGGCATTAATTATTCTGTCTGCTTGGTTATTAAGACTCCTCCTCTGCTGAGGTCACATTTTGGGGTATATTTTTATGTCATACAAATAGTTTCCTGGGTTTTGCCCATTTAGAGAATTTTATATAATGCCTCTTCTCAATTTTCCTTTTCATCTATTTTCTCATTGCATTTCTTCTGAGTCGCAACCATCCATCCATATCATTTGTTACCACCTATGAACTGGTATACATCCAACATCTGATCGTTCCTCCTTCCAGTAAAGCAAACAACTAGGTACACTACTCAAAGTCCCACCCCTTGGAAGAAGATTTCTTTTACTGTTTTTTTTTTCTGAGTTGTATCAGAGGGACTGACCAATTTGTAAGCCAGATCTGATCTTTTCTTTTTCCTGGTCAGCAAACTACAGGGCACTCCCCATGACCTCTTAAGTGTAGACTGGATGAGAGGAAATAGAGTCGTTAAAGTAGGGGCTATAACATTTGGATCAGTTCTTCATTTGACCTATTTGTGCCTTTAATGCATGCTGAAGTGCAATCTTACATTAGTTTGATTTGGCAGTGAAGACCTGACCTTCACTACAGTAGCTAAGTAACATAGTGGCCCAGTGCTAAGGTCCATTCGCAGGCTAAATGCTGTTATTCTGTGTTTAAGTATAGTTAACTTGACTTTGAAATTCTAAGAGCCATACTGTTTAACTCTGAGGTCCTCCCAAAAGAACCAGACAGCATCTCTATCTGTCAGGGATGCTTAAAGCACCTCTGGATCTACTGGACCATGTAGTGCAAGTGGTAGAGCATCTTGCAGCATAGTTTGGATCTGTTGTCGAGCCTTCTCTTGTTCTGAGCCTCTTGTTAAATCTAGTAATTTTTTTTATGTCACTTGGCAAATGGGTTAGAGTATCACACACAAATAAGATATATGTTGACAGCAAAATTCGTAATGGCTCATGAAGGAGTGTGACTGTTCCCATTTAGGAGGGCCCAGATACAACTACTGTTCCATACTTTAGTAATTATCATTCCGTTCACAGTACAGGACCCCTAGGAATAATCTTGAGATCCCTAGCAACCCAGCAGTTCCACTTCTAGGAATATGCTCAGTAATGATGTTTATGTATGTTCACCAAAGATATAGACTAGGGCCAAGTGTAATGGTGCACATATTTAACTCCAGCATTTTGGGAGACAGAGGCAGGTGGATGAATCTTGTGCGTTTGAGGCAAACCTGCTCTATGTAGCAAGTTTCAGAATAGCAAGGGTAGCATGACTTTTCTTTAAAAAAAATGTATACCAGAGTATTTATTGGTCATGATAGTTCCAAATCAGAATCTAGACAGATGCACATTAATTAAAATAGGTAAGTAAACTGTAGTATAATCATTCAAGTCCTACATAGTAATAATCAAACAATATATATAATTTAATGAAGTTTTTATTTCACATATGGCATTAGATACTCATAGGGAGTGTATTTACTATTATTTATATGTGTGTAGCATAAACCAGGTAAACTAAACTCTAAAGGAATTGGGAGTGAATTCCCTCATTGGAATGAAGGCATTAACTAAAGAAGTTGTTACAGGTAATTCTACCATGTTAGCTACACTAGTGTGTTACATTTATGAAAAACCCTCAAGCTGTACTTTCTGTTTATATGTATGTTAATAAAAACTTTATTAATAAAAATAGGAAAACTAGCTGGGCAGTGTGGTGCACACCTTTAATCCCAGTACTTAAGAGGCAGAGAGGCAGTTGGATCTCTGTGAGTTCAAGGCCAGCTTGATTGGTCTACAGAGTGAGTTCCAGGACAGCTAGGGCTGTGACACAGAGAAACCCTGCCTCAAAAAAAAAGAAAAGAAAAGAAAAGAAAAAGAAAGAAAGAAAGAGAAAAAGAAGAAAAGAAAAAAAAGAAAAGAGAAAGCTATTGATCCTTTTTTATGTCTATCATATTAGTTTATGACACCAAATAGTGTCAAAAATTGGGGATTAAGTAAGAGATCTAAACCAAACTGTGCCTGGGAGATTCAATTGTTCACAGCTAGCAGTTTAATTCAGAGACCCCTGATGAATATTGAGCTGATGCTGCCCTCTCCTGGTTAGTTTCTAGGCTGTTATCCTAACTAAGAGCAGCCTCCTTACCTAAGTGTTTGCCCTTTGACCTCTGGCTACTTGTGACTGCCTTTCATTTAGTAAAAATAGCAAAGCACCAAGCTAACTTGTGATCAGGTTATTTAAAATATTCAACAGCCTATTCTTAGCATTGGCATTTAAAGTTTTAGCTGGTTTGGCAGTAATCTAATCAGGGCTACAGTGTAAAGTTCATTTTGATGATCTAGGACCCTGTTCAGTATGACTGAAAAGCAACCAGCATTGTGTTGATTAAAGGAAAAAAGTTTCAAGAAAACAAAATCAACAAAAATGCTAAGGCACACTTAATGGTAAATAGGCTCTGAAAATGGTGACCACTAGGCAGAAGGGGTCTCAGAAAATGTCTAGATCAACCCTTCTCCGTAGTGGTCTTCTGACCACCAGGACAGCTAAAAGCCTGGTAAGTTACTGGTGATAGAGAGAAGGCAGAGGAATCTGAACGCTGTTAAACTTTCGAGGTGATTGCAGTAAACATTAAAATTTGAGAGCCATGCATGTCCTTTTCTATTTTTTTTTCATTCTACAAATGATAAAATTATTTTACCAAATTGATAAGTGATCTTGTCCTAATTTATACAGATAATTACTGGCCAAATCAGAACTAGATCAACACACTATATGAACCTAAAAGAGGATACTTTTAGCTTTTAATCATATAGCCATTTAATCACAGATATCCACTCCCATTCTCTTTCTGTCTTGGTGAGAAGCTTGAGATTTTAGATAATGATAGCAGGTAGAAATAGCACACAGGCACACACCAGATGAGGTGGAAATAATTCTATGTTCATATCAGAGAAATGGAAATAGAAATCATTAGATAATGGAACATTCCTATATATTCTGACACATGAACAAAGTCCTTAAAAGTCTATGGATTTGCTGACTTTGGTGGTGATACCTTTAATCCCAATACTTGGGAAGATGAAGCAGGTTGATTTCAATGAGTTCGAGGCCAATCTGGTCTGTTGAGTGAGTTTCAGGATAGCAAGGACTGTTACACAGAGAAACCCTGTCTTCAAAAACAAAAAGAAAACAAACAAAAAAAGCCTATGGATTTTTAGTATGCTATCTGTAAAACTGGTTAAACAGTTATTACCTCAAAGAATTGTGAGACTTATAGGTAAGCTATGTAAAGTATCTGGAATATAATCACTCATTTATGAGGCCTGAGGATATGGCTCAGTGTATAACACTTGGCCTGGTATATATGATAGCCTGGGTTCAAATCCCAGGACTAAAAAAAAAAAATCATCCACTGTGCAGTGATGATTTGCCTTTAGATGTTTGATTAGTTCCTCAAGTCTAGCTGGAATCTCACTTTTGAAACTTTTCCTTGGTTTGGTTAAATTGCCAAAAGTCTAAAATAAGTGTTTAGTTGCTGTATTTAATGGTAAGTTTGATTATACTACCATGTGAAGAATAAGTTATCAAGTAAGTACATATAGTCACAGACAGACATATTTATTACTCTAACTACAGAGGTGAAGTCAGTTCTTTAGAGGAAAAGAAATCAACATATTTTGACACCGTGGTGAAGAATTCTCAAGCCTGTTATTTGGTTGGCACACATCCATTCATGTAAATATGGAGGGTCTGTAGTTGGCTAGGACATTTGGGAAATACTTTTGGAGTCCGAATGTCATGCTCTAGATGGTTAGTTGCCGCAGTTGATATTGTTGCCTCCTTCGGTCAGTTAATAATCTGATAGATATTAGAGAGCTGAAACAACTCTGATGGAGGTAAATGTGCTTTAATAGAAATGTATACAAGATTCTACTAGGGTACACAGTGCAGGTGGAGCTCCTCTGGTGGATGATGTAAGGCCCATGGAGAACCCTGAATATAGGCCTTCTAGAAAGAAGTATCAGGATAAATGTAAGCACAGAGACCTAATGTTCTCTCAAAGAATTGAAATTAGTTATGCTTTGCCATCCTTGGAGGCTGAACTTCTGAAAAACTGTTGTCTTGTATTGGGAGGTAGATGGTAGAGAATCTCTAAGGTCATGCTCACTTTTTATCTTATTCTAGTCAAAGTTATTTTTTATTTGATCATTCTGTCAAGAAGATTTGGATTTGGAAAGAAGTAAGGTGAAAGTTAAAAGGCTGATGTGACCCTTGTCAAAGTCCATATGAACAGAGTTGGGAAAATAAAAACCTGAACTAGTGTATCTCACAAAGTATGCTGTTCAGACCACCTGGATATTTATAAATAGTAATTCTCAGGTTATTGCCTCTGAAGTCTGACTTGGGAACTCTGAGAACCAGCCTAAACAGTTGATAGGACTTAGTAACTAACCAGTTGCTTGTGTGGGGTAATAAGAAAGGATGATTGGAAGATGATGCCCAGATCTCTAGTAATTTCAAGTTCCAGAAGTGAGGCATGATAGTCTATGACTGGGAAAAAAAAGATCATATCCCTGAAGGTGTATATGAAGTCTGCAAAGGTGAAGTGAAGATGAGGCTGGGAATAACTGAGAAGTCTTTAGTGAGTCAAAGACATCTGCGGTTAGTACATCCAACACAAGGAGCAGTAGAATATAGTGAAGTTGGCTTCCCCAACTTTAATGATTTGTGAACCACTTGGAGGTCATGTTATGACAGAGCTTTTGCTACAGCCCCTTTAGAATGGTACCAAACGACCCTCATTTCTAACAGTAAGACTACTGTTAGATGCTGCTGCTGTTACTGACCCCTAGATCCCACTTTGAGTAGCAAACTGTAACTTAGCTATACATTACTTTCCTGATTATCTAATATTTAGGTTCCTTACTCAAAGATTCGAATTGGCATGGGGGCATGACTGTGATAGCAGGGTTTTCTGAGGTGCAACAAAATTACAGAACCACCTGGGTGAGATGTATCAAAATGAAAATGTGTCAGTGGAAGCCTGGTTAAGCTATGGTCTTCCTGCTGGACTTCCTGGTGTGAGCCCTGAGAGGAAGGCTCCAATAATGCTATATTTGGTAAGAAAGCAGATTTAACTGCAGCATGGAGTAGGGGAAGGCAAAGGAATGGGAAATGAGAGACCGGGAGGTGCTGTCTGAGCACTGCCTGAGCAGGAAATGAGGACAAAAAGCACAGGGACAGAGTTCCTCCAGGCTACAAGGTGAGATGCAGAACCCTGCAGAGCCGCCTTGTCAGTCTTTGTCAGGCTTCCCTCTAGAATGTTACTGAGCAGGTCTTTGTCTCTCCAGAAAGAACTCCCCAGCACTTGCAGATGGAGCGGAAGGAACGGGTGTGATGCAGGCAGTGAGCGCTCTCCCCTTGGGAGCTGGTTATCAGTAACTGTTGGACACTTGCTTCTGTACAAAATAATATGTTACATTTTCTCTAGATATTATAATGAAGACAAATGGCAGAACGTAATAGCTGTGGCTGAATTTTCACTGCGTTGAAGATATGAATGTGAAGTAAAAAGTCCATATAAGCAGAATGTCTGCCTGAAATTATATAAAATTAAATTATATAAAATAAAATTTTCTTATTGTTTGTGATAAACTGTCTGGAAATTCTGATAATGTTCTTGGTATTTTCTTTAGTCAGTTAAGAAAAGAGACATTCTCTCATATGCTTCATGTACATGTATTTGTACTTTAAAATATGGACCCAGGTGTTATTAGGTAATTATGCAGGCTGGAGAGGTGGCTTGGTGGTTAAGAGCACTGGCTGCTCATCCAAAGGTCCTGAGTTCAATTCCTACATGGTGGCTCACAACCATCTGTAATAGGGTTTGATCTCCTCTTCTGGTGTGCAGGTATATGCAGAACACTCATATATATATATATATATATGAATATAATATAATATAATATAATATAAATGATATAATATAAAATATAATATAATATAAATGAATAAAAAATTTTAAAAATTAAAAAAAGATCATGCGCTAAACTAGATGTTTTGTACTCCTAGTAAGCTCTCCTGAGGGTATTGTGTAACTTCCTTTGTTTTGGTCCCCAGATCTGTCCTTTGTATGGATCAGAAGTAGTAAAGTTGTTGAAGTGCTAAAAATGAAAATGATTATATTACAAGCTATTTTTAACAGAACTTAATTGAAACCACATGAGTGAGAGACCTAATTCCAGGTCTGACTAAAAGAAACTCTACACTCAAAAATTGCTGAAGCAGGAATATATAATGTGTGTACAGTCAGTCATACACTAAGTTTTTAATATGTTATCTCATCTCCAAAGTAGCTTCAGTACTATCTGTAGGACTATGATTATGCTTGTCTTGTTTTCGTAGTATAACTTGTGGCATCTGGACAATGCCTATCCCAAGAAAATGGTGACCCTGCTGTCAGTGAACAGAGTACAGTTGTATAACTTGATGAGATTTTAACCCTCCTGATGTTGTGACTGAGGCTATATATAAAAGCAAGACCCAAAGTTTCAAAGCTGCTCCAGGAGCAAGGAAAAGCATAAAATCTTCTATTTAATCTGAAGTTAAATAACTTATACCATATTTCTTTTCAATATAAGTCCTATGATAACATCCTTGTAAATGATTTGGCAAGGTCTAAGCCACTATCAAAGCTATTTTTATTTATTTTTTTATTTTTTTGCTCTGACTTCGTCTGGAGGTGAACTACGAAAATACAGAAGAGAATGTTAATGATGGAGGATGCAACAAATTCAGACCTGTTTTCCAGATAACTGTTCAAATAAGTAAGCAATTCTTGTGGTGGTTTCAAAAGCAGAAATATGATAAACAGTAGGGGAATGAAGACTGAGACAAAGTCTATTCCTGCCTTCCAGTTTAATCAAAGGAAGTAGTGGTGGTGCTGGTGGTAGGAAGTGTGTGTAGTGGCTTGTACTACATCTATCCATTGCCCTTTAACTCTATTCTGAGTTTTAAATATACTCTAAGCCTAAATCTATTATATACCTATTTTAAATCTATTATGAACCTAAACTATATGGTTTAGGGTTGATTCTACCTTTAGTACCGGCATAGATCTTTAATGATTTAAATCAGTTAGCATCGTCATTACAATACTGGCACTGACAGCTTCAGGAATGTGTCCAAGATCTAAAATGGTTCTATAGTATTGAATATCAGAACATTTCCTTTCTTAAAAAAGTGTATTTATATGTGAGAATAGGGGGCATGCATTTCAGAGGTCAGAGGACAGTTTGCAGAATCTGGAACTCTCTGTCCTCCATATGGGTTCAGGTCAGTGGGCTTGTCAACAAGTGCCTTTACTTACTGATGTCTCACTGCCTCCCAACTGAAGTCTTTTTTCATTTTATTTTGTTTTAATAAAATTCCATTGTATATATCTACCTTATTTTTTTTTGTAGATTTATCTGTTGATTGACATTTTGGTGGTCCCATTCCTTAGCTAGTGTGACTAGCAATAACTATAGACATGATAGTATCTCTGAGGTGTGCTGACTTCGATTCCTTCATGCATCTGCCCAGGAGTGGTAGAGCTGGTCATCTGGTAGTTCTGCTTTTACATTTTCAGAACCCTCCATGCTGATTTTCTGAGTGACTACACCGTTGCCATTCCCAGGAACAATGGATACTGGCTATTCTCTCCCAGCGGCCATGCCAGCATTTGTTGTCATTTCTTTTCTTCACAATAGCCATTCTGACTAGATGGGATGGAATCTCAGTATTAATTTTCCTGACGGTTAAAGATGTTGTAAATGATTTCAAATATTTTATTTGTTATTTGTGTTTCTTTTAAAAAATATAGTTGTTTTATTTATTGTTTGAGAATTTCTTGTATGTATACAATGTATTTTGAACATATCCACTGCCACTACTACATCCCCTCCCTCAACAGAGCCCTCTCCAAATTTCATGTTTTCTTTTTTTCTTTTAAAAACAATCTACAAAGTCTAATTAGTGCTGCCCATATGCACATGGGTATGGGACCATCCTTTAGCTTGTGGGGAACCCAGCAGTGGCTGTCTCACCAAAGGAAAGTGACTTCCCCTGCAGCCATAAACTGTTAATAGCTCCTCTGCTAGGTTTGTGCCCTTGGGAGCCCCTCTTCCATTAGTTCTGGAATTTTGTCTGGCTCAGTCTTGTGTGGGTGTTGTGCAGGTAACCACAGCTCTTGCAAGTACAGTCAAACGGCTATGCCATATCAAGACGATAGCATTTCCATTTCACAGCACTCCCTTCTGTTCTCCAACTCTTTCGTTCTTTCCGAACCCTCTTCTACAGCATTCCTTGAGCCTTGCATGAGGGCAAGGGTGAAGAGGAGTACTGATGTGGATGCCCTATTTCGGACTGAGCTCTCAGTAGTCGCTAATTCTCAGCATTTTCACCAGCTATGTGCATTAACTGCTGCCCACTATACGAATGGCTTCTCTGAACAAGATTGAGTGTCATGCGTATATGGGCATGAACATAAATATGTTGGTGGTAGTTAGACAACATGACCATTTAGCAAAACAAGAGTGGGGTCCTATTTTCCTATGGAGCAGGCTTTAAACCCAATCAGAAAGTAGGTGGTTACCCACATAACTGTCAAGCTGTTGTTGGGCAAATGGGCCCATCTAGCCTGGCACGTCATTGTTATAGTATGCAGGATCCAGTGCTGGATAAGACCATTGGTGGCTTTTCTTCCTTAGGGGTCTGCATGGCACCGGGCAGCACTGTGAAAGCAGCTGAATATTATCATTGTGGTAGCATCTGACTAAATCTGTGCCTGAACTGTTCATCTAGTGTTGTTAGGTCTAGTTATGAACACTAATAAATTTCATTCTTTTGTTTGTACTAATTTGTTTGTGTTTTCTATTATGTGCAATTTTCTATTATAGGCTGGTTAATAGATTTAATTCAATCAGATTTTCTGGAGATGCCTGCATCATAGCATTTATCTAATCATGTGAGAGCATGTAGTCACCTATCAGATCTATTTTCATATATTCTAAGATCTATCAGTTCAGAAATTATATATTGTTATCGTGTTTCCATCTTTTAGCAAAGCTGGCAGGCACATAGTAAGAATCTTAAATGTTTGAAAAATATTTGTTGAAAAGTTTGTATTAGAAATATGCTATTATATGAACTTTGGTATGCATCTAATAAAATTCAAAGTAAGGAATTTATGCCAGTATTTCTTATACTTAAGGTAAAGGCTTGATTCCCTAGAAGAATTTATTACAATCTGCAGTAACTTTCTTTGTGGCTTGCTGGTTTCTAAATGGCAGGGACTGTATCTGTCTTGCTTATTATTGTAGTCTTCAAATTTTAAACAGTATGTCTTTATTCTCTATTAGATTGATTTCATTAGCATAAAAAGTCTATAATTTCTTCCATCTTTATAAAAAAGAGAGAGAGAAACCCAATCTTCCCCAGTTTCCTTTCTGTCACAGTTAAGCAGAGAAATTGCATTTGCTTTGCTGTTCCTCTCTGCCCTTTCCCTTGAACACACTCAGTCCAGCTTTCATTTCCATGCTCCACTGAGATTCTTGCTAAGAGCTCCTTGTTGGCAATCTAGTTAATGTACACTTAAACAGTCAACAACATTCATGTGATCCACTTATTCCTCTTTGGGAGTACATTTTTCCCCCTCCTATTCTTCTGTTGGGTCTCTTTCTTCTAGACTTGTGGGAATTATCCTTTTTCTTAATCCTTGGTTCTTAATCCTGGACCATCTTTTGTGTATCTACATTTTTGTAGAAAAAAATCAGCCATTCCATTGTGATAAATTGTATGAGATGAGCCTCCCAAATCTGGCCTTCTCCCCATATACTCTCTTAAATTTCCACATGGGTATCTAACAGGCAGTTCAAACTTAAAATACTTGATTTTCCTCTTCAAACCTGCTTTTCCTGGTGTAACTTACATTTAAGTTGGTGAAGTAAAGAAATATCGGCAATATGTTTGATTTTTCTTCATTAGAATTTATTTCAACTACATCTCCAAAATAACCCTAGTTAACCGCTATTTCCTTTTCCCCATATATAGATCCCTAGCTATTTGACTGCCCTTCTCCCATTTTTTCTCTCTATAATTCCTTTTCTACATAATAGCCAGAGTGAAGTCGTAAGTTGGATCATATATCCCTTTTCTATTTTAACATTATTTAATAGCTCCAATTACTTCTTTATTTCTTCATTCTCTGACAATTTCATATGTGTATATAATGTATTTTTGTCATTTTCATTCTCCATTCCTCTTTCTTATTTCCTCCCGCTCCCACTGAACTCCTTCCCAACAACTTCTCCTATTTTCATGTCTTTTTGTTGTTGTTTTAATGATTTTCTTGTGTTTCACTGAGTCTAAGTGGGGCTGCTTGCAGTTACCATTTACTTTCTTGTGGTGTCAAGACTTGAACCTATGACTTCACACATGATAGACAAGCACTATACCTCTGAGCTATATCACCAGCCTAGTCCCATCGCTCTTACCCTCCCTCCCATGATTTACAAAGGACTGTGACTTATACAGTCTGGCCCATCGTGTTTTCTAACCATATGCCAACTATTGTTCCTTCCAGGAGTCTGCTCTGTTTTTTCCGACATCCCCCTTCTCTTCAAACACCAAACCTATTGCCTTTGCAGGGCCTCTCTACTTTCTCCTTTCTCTCAGAATGTTCTTGACCCTCTTTTCAATAGCTGCCTCCTACATTCTGCAGTCAACAGCTCAACTCCTACATCTTTGGAGAGGCCTTTCCTATCACCCATCTAACTTTGGTCTCCTTCAGTTACTTTCTGTCATGGGTTTCTGTTGTAGCGCCTATCACAGCCTGCAGGGATTCTGTTTCCTCCTAGTAAGAAGTGCATTCCCAATGGAGACTCCCCTTCTCACACTGTATCCTTAGTGCCTCAATCAGGCTGAGACAGGAAGGACTTAAGGGATGTTTGCAAATAACCAATGTTTATTCCTTTTTGTACTTCAAACCACTGTCATTTTCTTATTATGTAGCTACAAATAGTTGGCTTAAGAGTTTTAAAAATTGACTGACCCCCAAGTATGTGTAAATGTACTGATTATTTTGAGGTGGTCAATTTGTGAAATCTTTCTTTCAGAATAATTTAGCACAACAAAGTCAAAGTTTATTAGCACGGTGGTTAAAGGAGAAAGATTATAGTTTTATTGGTGCATTTCCTAGGTCAGGCAAACAGCAAAAACAGTGAAAACTACCCTTGTCATTTATATTTATGTGTATGTGTATGTAATTTTTTTCTGATCTTTTTGAGACAGGGTCTCTGTGTGATTCCAGCTGTCCTGGAACTCCTTATGTGGGCTAAGCTGGCCTCAGTCTCACAGCAATTCACCTGCCTCAACCCCCTGAGCACTGAAATTAAAGACATGCATCACTACACCCAGCCAAGAAGGGTGGTCCTGAAGCTAGTAGACAGAGACCACTTTGAATCTTCTAGGGTTAGACTACAGGAGTTATTTGTAATATTCCTAATTTGTTGTTCTACATTTATGTAAGATAGCATGAATGATTAGATAAAACTGTTACATATTTCTATTTCTCACACATGTATTTCCTAAACTTAAAAGAACTTGCTTTCAAGACCCCTCAGCTTCTTCATGAGAAAACACAAACAGTAAGCAACAGGTTCAATATATGTTACCAATCTCGAAAGAATTTAAGTATCACTTGACTTACAAATTTGTATCCTTTCTATCAACATGTAGAAGAATGAAAATAGATCCATATCTATCACCATGCACAAAACTCAAGTCCAAATGGATCAAAGACCTCAACATAAAACCGAGCCTTATACTGAACCTCACAGAAGAGAAAGTGGAAAGTACACTTGAATGCATTGGCACAGGAGACCACTTCCTAAATATAACCCCAGTAGCACAGACATTGAGAGAAACAGTTAATAAATGGGACCTTCTGAAACTGAGAAGCTTCTATAAAGCAAAGGACACAGTCAACAAGACTAAATAGCAGCCTACAGAATGGGAGAAGATCTTCACCAACTCACATTAGACAGAGGTCTGATCTCCAAAATATACAAATAATTCAAGAAATTGGTCATCAAAAGAACAAGTAATCCAATAAAAAATGGGATACAGACATAAACAAAGAACTCTCAACAGAGGAATTTAAAATGACTGAAAGACACTTAAGGAAATGCTCAACATCCTTAGCCATCAGAGAAATGCAAATCAAAACAACTCTGAGATTCCATCTTAACACCTGTAAGAATGGGCAAGATCAAAAATACTGACGACAACTTATGCTGGAGAGGATGTGGGGTAAAGATAATACTCCTTCATTGCTGATGGGAGTGCAAAATTGTACAACCTCTTTGGAAATAAATAGGGAGATTTCTCAGAAAATTAGAAAATGACCTTCCTTAAGACCCAGCAATACCACTTTTAGGTATATACCCAAAGTATGCTCAATCGTAACACAAAGGCATGTGCTCAGCTATGTTCATAGCAACATTGTTTATCATAACCAGAACCTGGAAACAACCTAAATGCCCCTTGACTGAAGAATGGATAAGGAAAATGTTATACATTTACACAATGGAGTACTACACAGCAGAAAAAAATAATGTCATCTTGAAATTTGCGGGCAAATGGATGGATGTAGAAAATATCATATTGAGTGAGGTAACCCAGACCCAGATAGATAAATATCATATGTACTCACTCATAAGTAGTTTTTAGACAGAAAGCAAAACAAACAAACAAAAATCCAGTTTACAATTCACAATCCCAGAGAACCTAGACAACAATGAGGACCCTAAGAGAGACTGCGGGAGAATTGTTTGTGTTCTGTCCATCATGTTTAAATAAACGCTGATTGGCCAGGCAGGAAGTATAGGTGGGAAAACCAGACAGGAAGTAGAGGTGATGCAATGAGAACAGGAGAATTCTGGGAAGGAGGAAGTTGTTTCCTCCCATTCCTGCCCAGATCACAGAAGCAGCAAGATGTGAGCTGCCCTGCTGAGAAAGGTACTGAACCACATGGCTAACATAGATCAGAATAATGTGTTAAGATAAGTCATAAGAACTAATAAGTAGCCTGACCTAATGGGTCAATCAGCTTTATAACTTATAGAGATCTCTGTGTTATTTTCTTTGGGGCTAAACAGCTGGAGAAACCAGGCAGGACAGAAAACCCCCAACAAGCAGGCCCCCTCATGTTACAAGAGACATACATGGGTCTAATGTACCTGGAAAGTAGAAAAAGACAAGATCTCCTGAGTAAATTGGGAGTGTGGAGATCATAGGAGAGAGTAGAGGGGAGGGGAGAGAAAGGGAAGGGAGTGGAGAAAAATATATAGCTCAATAAAATAATAAAAATTGTATCTTTTCAATGTTTTGATTCTTTTATTTAGTGTTATATTACAGTATAGGCAAAATGCAATGAGTGGTAGCAAATAAATTTAGTTTTCTCTGTAATTTAAAGACTGAGAATGCAGAGATGAAGGGATTGTATGATTGGAGAACACTAAAATAAAGCATCTCTTATGCAAGCAGCATGGCTTCTCCTACTATTAATATCTATGATCACCTATGAGGTAATTCTTTCCCAAGATGAAGGCACATGAGGATACTGTATGTGGAAACTTCCTTCTGAGGGAACCTGGAAAGATGCTTCTCTGTGCCAGCCATGGACAGCCTCTTGTCCTTAAGAGACTTGGGTCCTGTGTCTGCTTCTATTCACATTCACCTAACTCATATGAAAGCAAGGAACTTCAGCAGTGTGCACATTGACTCATCAAATGTAAGTTTTTTCTACATTAAAAATGTCACTGATATTTTGTTTGAAAAATATATATAGCTAATTTTTTCCATATTAAAGATTTTCTGGTGTTTGATGTGAGACTGAGAGGATTATCTGAAATGTACAAGAAATGTATTTGGAAACTTGATTGCCCCATGTCTTAGTCACTGGTCTATTACTGTGAAGAGACGCCATGGCCACAGAAACTCTTAGAAGAGAAAGCATATAACTGGGGGCTTGCTTACAGTTTAAGAGGCTTAGTCCATTATCACCATGGCTGAGATCATGATGGCACACGTAGCAGGCATGGTGCTGGAGAAGTAGTTGAGGACTACATCCTAGTCTGCAGGCAGAGAGAGTAAGATAAAACTGGGCCTGGCGTGGGATTTTAGAAACCTCAAACTCCTCTCCCAGTGAGTGATACACTTCCTTCAACAAAACTACACCTGTTCTAACTAGGCCACACCTCCCAATCCTTGTAACCCTTTCAAGCAGTTCCACTCTGGTAACCGAGCATGCAAGTATATGGGCCTATAGGGTGCATTCTTATTCAAAGCACCACACCCAGTAACTTTTGAAACTTGTACAATTTACAAAGAAACCATGAATAAAATCTAACCTGTGCACTGCAAACCTTTTCAGAAAGACCTTTCTTATGCCATTATCTCATTATTAGTTCATTCATTTAACAACACTAATCACTGTCTGAAATTACCTTACCAATTTGCTGTCTTCTTGTCTATAAAATTAGCTTTTCTGTTGTTAATATTGATCTCCAGTATACAGAACTCAAATGTTTGTGGAATGAACAAATTCATCTTTTTTTTTTCTTTTTTCTTTCTTTTGTTTTTGTTTTTGTTTTTTGAGACAGAATTTCTCTGTGTAACAGTCCTGGCTGTCTTGGAACTCACTATGTAGAACAGGCTGGCCTCAAACTCATTGAGATCCACCTGCCTCTGCCCAAGTGCTGGGATTAAGGTTTACGCTACCACTGCCTGGCTGCAAATCATTTTGTAATCTTCAAGTAATGCTTTAAAAGTCTTGTGCACTGGAGCGGTAGAGACAGGATAGGGAACTGGTGATGAGCCTGAGCTTCACAAAGACCCAAAACAAAGCAAGCACATCCATACCATGCTCCTGGCAACAGCTTTGGAAGCTGGGGAGACAACTTGATGGATAAAGTTCTTGCAGCATAAGAATGAGGACCTAAATCTGATCCTCAGAATCTACTTCAAGAGGATGGGCAAAGGAATGTAAAGTTGTAATCCTACTGATATCAAAGAAGATGAAGCAGAAAGAGCAGTGTGGACTGATTACTTGGTGAGCTCTAGGCCAACAAGAGACCCTGTCTCAATAAATATATATAAAAATCTTGTAACATCAGAGTTCAACGTGCTAACTATTGACAAATTATTAACGATATGAAAATATTCTGCCAAATTTTCTTTTTTCCATGTTAGAGCTACCTACTTATTTTTCTTAAACTTTTAACTTTACAGATCAGCTGGTAGCTTCTTAGATTTGGTTTCTATTTCAAGTTAAATGAAACTCTCAAGCATCTTTAACCTTCCAACCATACACCACCAGTTCCCTGACATCCACATTTCTCAGAGAACTGCATTCCACTGCACAAAATCCCTCATCCTGGTAAACGGTTGACGACTTTGATCTGAACCCTCAGGTTTTGATAAGATTGGAAGGACATTCACGAGCCTTATTTTCCTTTTTGAGAACCCAGTCTTGTCATTTGGTTACAATGCAGCAGTCCTCCTTTCCCATACTAGGTATTAACATATGTCTTTATTTTGTGGAAGTTCTGATTTCTGCCTCTCTTAGACATTTTGCTAAAATTCATGTTTGGTGCTGGGGCTCAAACCCAGGACCTCCAGCATGCTTCACAAGCTCTCTGCTACTGAGCCTTCGAATCACAGTTTCTCAGATTCTAAATACTTCGCATAAAGGGTTAGATATTTTTAGGTAGATGCCTTCTTTAAGGCTGTTTGCCTACTTGGTTTTGCTTGTGATTTTGTTGGTTACCAAGGAGACCAAGCCTAGAGTCGCTAGATCTTCCCAGCTACTAAAAGCGGGTGTCAATGGAAACTGAGCACCCCAGTCACGGACCAAGGTCTCCTCCCAGAGCCTAGGCAGCCAGGGAGGGCCAGGGGCGGGCCTAGGCCACGGAGGCTCTCTCCTGCCTCTCGCCGCCCGCCCTCTCACGCCCCGCCCCATGAGAGGCCGCGTGACAGACCCGTGGGCCAGCCAATGGTAGGCGACCCCGCCTCCCCACCCCCGCCCCGCCCCCCGCTCAACTCGCTGCCACGTGACGCGGCTCGCTGCCAGCCAATCGCCGCGACCTCAAGCTCGCGCTCCGCCCCGCGCGCCGTGGCCGTTTGAAGTGACTAATTTCTGTCATATGACTGAGGCGCCCATGGGGGTGGCGGGGCGGCGGTAGGAGCGGGGGGCCTCCGGCGAGCTCCCAGCTGAGCGACCCTGGTCCGGCGGCGGCCAGCATGGCGCCCACCCTGTTCCAGAAGCTTTTCAACAAGCGGAGCGGGCTGGGCGCGCCGGGCCGAGACGCCCGCGATCCGGACTGCGCGTTCAGGTAGGGCGTCGCGGGCCGCCGAGAGGGGTCTCGGCCTCGGGCGGGGTGTGCGGTCCAGTGCCCGCTTCGCTCGGCTGTTGACGTCCCGCCCGTGCCACGCGCCCGCGGCCTCGGGAGGCTGGTGGTTCGCACGCTGCCGGGGCTGCGACCTCACCGTAGGCCTCCGGGGCCGGGCCGGGAGCTGCTCCCTCCCTGTGATCAGCCGCCCTCGGTTGGCTTTGTGCAGGCAGCCGCGCGTTCGGCCAACCTGCGGAACGCAGAGGAGGCTGACCGAACGAGTGGGCAGGCTGCCGGTCTGTCAGCCTTCTTGGAAACTAAAATTGGAGCGGTGCAGTTATCGGACCGAGCGACCTTAGTGTTATCGAAGGAGAAATACGACACCGAAGTGGTTAGGGTTCCTACCGGCCAGGCTCGAGGAGGACCCGCGTTAGAACTAGCTGTCGAATTTTCTTTCCCCTTGCTCCTCTTACCGAAAAGGAGTCCTGTATAGAAAACGGTAGCAGATTTGTGTGTGTGGTGGGGGAGGGGGGCGATTGCAGGCTTTGTTCGTTTCTGATTGCAGTACCTGTTGCTGCTGTAGTAACTTTTTAGACTTGTCAGATTTTATAGAAGCTTGGCTGAACGGTTAACTTCAGCTGTGGAACTGTCTTGGAAGAAGATACTGTCGTGTCTTCCCTAATGCCCTGTGGAAACTTGCACATGTAACTAGGCCAAATGTCACCTATCACACAAACTTGGCCGTATAGCAGAGAACCTAACTGTACACTCGTAGTAAGGGGACACTGTCAAATTTTGCAGCAAAGCTAATTGTACTACTCAGGTTTTATAGTTTCTAGTATTCTTGAAATTGTCCACCCTGTCAACAATGGAGATTACATCAGGAAACCATGTATGAAATTGAATAGTAAATGGCAGGTAATTTAACTGCTATTTAGAGCATGAAAACGCTCAGTTACCATTTTGGAAACGCTTAAAAAAAGTTTTAGACTTTTCTTCTCCGTACTGGGAAGTAAATGTCTTGTGCCATGGTCATCTGACATTTGTTTTTCCTTTGAAAAACGAAAGTGCAGATAACACTAGATAATACACGAAGACTAGGGACTCCAGAGACCCAGGCTCTGGAGAGAGTGAGAGAGCTTTAAAAGATGATTTGAATAGGCAGCTGTTTATTTCTGTGCAGAGACCGACTTTGAGTAACCAAGGTTACAAGAGTCTCAAGTCCCTAATGTGAATAAAATCTGCTTTTTGAGTAAGTGTTCTATATGGTTGTGTAATACTTTACCACTGCCAAAGAACTTTCTCATGAGTTATCTCGTTTGATATTTCACAGTAACCTTGTGAGGTAGAGCAAGTAGCAATGTAGAGAACTTCATAATCCTTTTTCCAAGGTGGAAGCCCAATCCGTGCAGTTCATCATAAAGCTTGCTATGGAAACAAGACGTGTACAAGTGTAATGTGAGAAAATGAAAAGTCTGAATCACATACCTAGTGACTTGAAATCTAATTAACCCAGCTTTAAAAAAGCTTCCTTGAGTTATAATTTAAATACAATAAAACACAAATATATGTAAGGGTACAAGTCACATGAGTGCGTTCCATTAACCTAAATTTTTGCTTTTGCTCACTCCTTTTCCTACATTCCTAATCCTATGTCACCCAAGATAATATTTGGTCTGCTTTCAGTCATTATGGCTTGGGCTTTTTGAACATGTCATATAAATGTAGTTATAGCTTACATAACCACATGTCTGGCTTCTTTTCAGCCAGAATGATGATTTTTGAAGTGTATTTTGGATGTTGCATTTTTAGTAGTTCCATCCATCCTTTTAAGTAGGTGTCCCATTGTGTGGGTGTAACACAATTTTTGTTTTGTTTTTCTATCTCTCTCTGTGTGGGGCTTGTCTTTATGCTTTTGCATGTGTGTGGGTACATGTGGAGTGCTGAATTTGATGTTGAGGATTCTCTTGGATTGACCTTTCATCTCACTTATTAAGGCAGGGTCTCTTAGTCAAACCCTGAACTTCTCTATGTTACTGGTCTTGTCAACCCCTGTGCTCTGGCAGTCTCCTTGCTCTGCCTTCTGGGACTGGAATAACAGGTGACAGGTAATGCCCACCTGACATTTCTGTGAGTTTCTGGGTTCTGAACTCCCAGTCCACACACTCTCTGGGCAAACAATTTAACCATTTGGTCATCACTCCAGCCTTATAATTTGTTTATTCATTTATCAGTTAGAGGATATTTGAACAATTCTGCTGTGAATATTTGTGTATGAATCTTTATTTAGAAATAATTTTTCTTTGTATAGAAACTGAACAGTAGAGTTGCTAGCTCATGTGCAAAGTATTACTTAACTTTTTAAAAAGTTCCCAAGCTTCTTCAAAAAATACTTGTTTTAAGTTCCAGTAGTGATAAATTAAAGTTATTTTGCAAAAAAAAAATTACTTTTGCTATAAATCTCTTCAGTACATTAAATTATCCTTTTAAGAAAATGAATACTTTTTTGTTGTGTAGAAACATAACTACCTTAACCAATTAAAATTTTAAATTTTATTTATTGTTTTGTGTGTGTATGATGTGTGTGAGGGATGTACATGTGATACAGTGTGGATGTGAAGGTCAGAAGACAACCCTGTGGACTTGGTCCTCTCCTTCCACCTTTACATGAATTCTGGGAATGGAACTCAGGTCACTAGGCTTGTGTGGCCAAGTACCTTTAACCTCTGAGCCATCTCACTGGCCCCTAATAATTTTTTGTCTTTTGGCTATAGCTGTTATGTTGAATTGTAATTTTAATTTGCATTTGCCTAAAGTGTTGTCCAACACTTTTTTTTTTAATGTCACCAGGGTTTGGAGTGATTGAAATTGTGTGCATGTGTGCATACACTAGGCAGCTTAAACTGACCAAAATATGTGTGTGTGTGTGTGTGTGTATGCATGCTCACATGTTAGTAACTTAAATTGTTAAAATCACACTTCAGAAAATATGTATATGGGTGTTTTGCCTGCATGTATATATGTGCACCATGTGCATTTTATGCCCTCAGAAAAGGACAGGAATTCCACAGGACTGGAATTATAGATAGTTGTTAGCTTCTGTGTAGGTGCTAGGAAACAAACCTGAGTCCTCTGGAATAAGCTGCCTGAGCTCTTGACCTCTGAGCCATCTCTTCAGCCCCTTAAATTGCACAGAAGGCACAGACATTAGCAACTACCTATTTCCAAGAGGCAGTTCTTAGAGAAGCCCAATTGTGGTTAGCCACTGTAGGACTTCATTATAGGAGATAACTTTGACAAAGATGTTTCTAAATATGTTTCTCTGTTGTCTTTCATGGTTCCCCCATTAGAAAAGATGGCCAGGAACTGCTGCCTTCTTGCTGTTGTTCACTCTTAGGACAGCCCCTACTAAACAGAGTCCTGTGGGCTTGTCTCATATGTTTTTTAGGGGGAGATGAGTTTGAAAGATACCATAGGATATTTTTCAGACATTTGTAGGATTCATTTTTTAATTTTCTTTTGAGATGAAGTCTCACCATGTTGTTCAAGCTGTCCTTGAACTGACCATGTAGCTTACTTTGATTCAACTCACAGTCTTCCTACCTCTATTTGGTGGGATTATAGGCCCGTGTCACCGTATCCAGCTGTCATCATAGAATTGAAATGATATTTAGGCCACTTAAAGAGTTCAAGAAAAAAGGTGCTGTCCAGAAGATTGATTCTATTTTGTGTTTTTTCCATTAGGCACATTAAAGTGGAAGTAAAACATTACACGTGAGCTCACTACTGTACTACTTGTAAAAAGGCTTGCTTTAGATATTTTTATCCATTTTTTTTAAAAAGCCTCTCTAATTTGGTGAAGAATGTTATTTTAAATGTTTATAGGAAGTAATTATTAAAAAGAATTGTCTGTGTTTTTGTTATTTTTCTAAGTTAATATCTTAGTTAGGGTTACCATTACTGTGAGGAAACACCATGACTAAAGCAACTTGAAGAGGAAAGGGTTTACTTTACTTGTCTTACACTTCCACATCTCAGTTCATCATCAAAGGAAATGAGATGGGAATTCATCAGAGCAGGAACCTGGAGGTAGGAGCTGATAGAGGCTACCGTGACGGGTGCTGCTTGCTGCCTTTCTCCCCATGGCTTGCACAGTTTACTTTCTTATAGAACCCAGGACTCTAGCTCAGGGATGACACCACCCATAGTGGGCTGGGCCCTTCCCCATCAGTCGCTAAGAAAATGCCCTACAGGCTTGCCTTTATCTATGGAAGCATTTTCTTAATTGAAGTTCCTTTCAGATGACTTTAACTTGTATCAAGTTGACATGTTATCCAGCACAGTTAGAAACATTTACTCTTTATTGTCGATAAGCAAGAATTATGCTGATGCTAACTACTTCTTAATGGATCTTTCTGTGTGTTCCTCTTGTCTTTCTCCAAACTAAACTAATTTCAGTATGCTATAGTATAAAAAATAAAAGGAAATTCTCAACTAAATCTAAACTTTTCAACTTGACCTTCTAACCTTCTTTTGAGTTGTAGTGGTTTATTTTTACCTGACTTTACTTTCCCAATGAGATTTGTTGATATAGCTTTGAGAAACATTATTATGCAGTGATTTAAGGTCTTTTGGTTTGGAAACCAGACTTCTTGATTTTCAAACTGAGTTCTAGCATTTAATTGCCAAGTCTTCAGGCTTCATTCTTTTTATCATCATGAAGTGTTAGATGTAATGCTGCTAGCTCCTTCTCACATCATCTTGGAACAGACAAACTGTACTTCAGGATTTCCAGTAAAAGTTTTAGAGAATCTGTGCTGTTTGCATTATTGATAAACTTACCCATGATTATGCCCCACTTGACTTAGACCTGAACGAGTGCTAAGGCATGTGGAGTTGCTCTGATGGTGGTAGTATACCTCAAGCCAGAAATATGATCAGGTGTCACACCAAATGTGGCTGAGAGTGGGACAGGAATGCTGAGAAGAGTCTAGGTATCTGTTACACCTAATCTTCTTAGAGATGTTCTGAGGATAAATTGATAGTAGATACTCAAATGTTAACATTCCCCAAACCCTCATTTCCCAGAGTCCTCCCTCTCTGCCCTGCTTCTTTCTTCCCTTTCCCATGTTTCTCTTTTTGTTGTTTTTGGGGTTCAGTGATTTGACTAAGAAATAACTTCCCTAGACTCAGGCATTTAACACTTGGTATCCAGGTGGTGATTCTGTTTGGGGAGGTTTAAGAGGGTCAGCCTGCTGTAGGAAGTACATCATTGTAGGTAGGCTTTTAGAGTTTAAAGCTCTGGTGCTGACTTCCAGTTCACTTTCTCTGCTCTGTGCTTGTTGCTAAAGGTGTGATATATCAGCTTCCTACTCCTGCTGCCATATCTGCTGCTTATTGCCATGCTTCCCTGCCATGATGGCCTCTTAACCCTATGGAACAGTAAACCCAAGCTCTCTCTTCCATATTTATGCCTTGTCATGGTAGTTTTTCAGAGCAACAGCAGAGTAACTAATACAGATTGTTTTTTGTTTTGAGACAGGTTAGCCTGTAATATGTATTAATAATCCTTTTGCCATAGCCTTCTGAATGTTTGGAATGTAGGTATACACCACCAGGCCTGGCATCCTAGTTTCTCCTTTCATTCTTTCCAGTTTTTTTGTTTGGATGTCAGACTTCATTAGAGTCTTTGTTATTTATTGAGAATAATTTGACTTATGTGTTTGTTTTGAGCACTGTGACAACAATTTTTTTTCTTTATTTTAAAAAAGTGTGTGTGCGCACGCACGTGTGTGTGGTTGTGTTTAGGCCAGAAGTTAATGTTGATGGCAAGGGCCTTTTTCTTTTTCTTTTCTTTTTTTCTTTTTTTTAGGCAGGCTCTCTTTGTGTGTGTGTGTGTGTGTGTGTGTGTGTACATCTTTTTTTTTTAATTATTGATTTTATTGAGCTATATATTTTCCTCTGCTCCCCTTCCTTTCTCTCCCCTCCCATTCAGCACTCTCCCATGGTCCCCATGCTCCCAATTTACTCAGGAGATCTTGTCTTTCCCTAAGTAGATTAAATCCATGTATGTCTCTCTTAGGGTCCTCATTGTTGTCTGTGTTCTCTGGGATTGTGATTTGTGGACTGGTTTTCTTTGCTTTATGTTTAAAAATCACTTATGAGTGAGTACATATGATAATTGTCTTTCTGGGGCTGGGTTACCTCACTCAATATGATGTTTTCTAGCTCCATCTATTTGCCTGCAAATTTCAGTATGTCATTACCTTTTTTGTGCTGTGTAGTACTCCATTGTGTAACTGTAACACATTTTCCTTATCCATTCTACATTCAAGCGGCATTTAGGTTGTTTCTGGGTTCTGGCTATGACAAAGAGTGCTGCTATGAACATAGTTGAGCACATGTCCTTGTGATACGATTGAGCATCCTTTGGATATATACCCAAAAGTGGTATTGCTGGGTCTTGAGGAAGGTTGTTTCCTGATTTTCTGAGAAATCACCATTTTGCTATTCAAAGGGACTGTACCAGCTTGCATTCTCACCAGCAATCCAAGAGTATTCCTTTTACCCCACATCCTCTCCAGCATAAATTGTCATCAGTGTTTTTGATCTTGGCCATTCTTATAGGTATAAGATAGAATCTCAGTTGTTTTGATTTGCATTTCTCTGATGACTAAGGATGTTGAACATTTCCCTAAGTGTCTTTCAGCCATTTTAGATTCCTCTGTTGAGAGCTCTCTGTTTTATGTCTGTACTCCAATTTTTTTATTGGATTATTTGTTCTTTTGATGACCAAATTCTTGAGTTCTTTGTGTATTTTGGAGATTAGACCTCTGATGTGGGGTTAGTGAAGATCATCTCCCATTTTGTAGGCTGCCGTTTAGTCTTGTTGACCGTGTCCTTTGCTTTATAGAAGCTTCTCAGTTTCAGGAGGTCCCATTTATTAATTGTTTCTCTCAGTGTCGGTGCTACTGGGATTATATTTAGGAAATGGTCTCTTGTACCAATGTGTTGAAGTGTACTTCCCACTCTTCTGTGAGGTTAAGTGTAAGGTTGGTTTTATGTTGAGGTCTTTGATCCATCTGGACTTGTGTTTTGTGCATGGTGATAGATATGCATCTATTTTCATTCTTCTACATGTTGAAATTCAGTTATGCCAGCACCACTTGTTAAATATGCTTTCTTTAATTATTTGATATTTTTTGCTTCTTTGTCAAAAGACAGATGTGTTCATCGGTGTGTGGATTAATATCCAGGTCTTCAAGTCAGTTCCATTGGTCCTCCTGTCTGTTTTTATGCCAATATAAGACTGTTTTCAGTACTGTAGCTCTGTAGTAGAGTTTGAAGTCAGAGGTTCTTTTATTGTACAGGACTGTTTATGCTATCCTGGGTTTTTTGCTTTTCCATATGAAGTTTAGTACTATTCTTTCGAGGTCTGTGAAGAATTTTGCTGGGATTTTGATGGGCATTGCATTGAATCTGTAGATTGCATTTGCTAAGATTGCCATTTTTACTATGTTAATTCTGCCTACCCAAGAGCATGGGAGATCTTTCCACTTTCTGGTGTATTCTTTAATTTCTTTCCTCAAAGATTTAAAGTTCTTGTCATACAAATCCCACTTATTTGGTTAGAGTTACTCCGAGATATTTTATGCTATTTGTGGCTATTTTGAAGGGTGATATTTCTCTGATTTCTTTCTCAGCTCATTTATCATCTGTGTACAGGAGGGCTACTGATTTTTTTTTTTAGTTAATCTTGTATCTTGCTGCATTACTGAAAGTGTTTATGAGTTGTAGAAGTTCTTGGTAGAATTTTTGGGATCACTTATGTATCATATCATCAGCAAATAGTAAGAGTTTGACTTCTTTTCTGATTTGTATCTCTTTGATCTCCTTTGTCTTATTGCTTATTGGTAGGACTTCAAGAACTATATTGAATAGATATGGAGAGAGTGGACAACCTTGTCTTGTTCCTGATTTCAGTGGGATCGCTGGGATCTCTCCATTTAGTTTGATGTTGGCTGTTGGGTTGCTGTATATGAGGCAGGGTCTCTTTATATAACGTTGACTGTCCTAGAACTCCCTATGTTGACGAGACTGGTTTCCAACTCATAGACATCTGTTTGTTTCTACCTCACAAATGCTGGAATTAAAGACCACTATACCCAGCTTCAAACCTTAATTTTTGAGGAAAGGTATCTCACTGAACCTGAACCTCATTCATCAGTTCAGCTAGGCTGGCCAGTGAGCTTCAGGAATCCACTTGTCTCCAGCTCTCCCCTCTGCCACAGCACTGAGGTTACATGAACATGCTACAGCATCCTGATTTTTACCTGGGTTCCAGGGGTTGAACTGAGGTCCTTAGACTTGCACAACAGGCACTTTACTGAGTCATCTTCTCACCCTCATATTTTTCTCTAAAGCTTCAGTGGAGCAGGACATAGTGATCCATACCTATAATCATATCGTTTAAGATGCATTTGAAGCCTGGCTGGTCTACATTGGGAGTTCTAGGCCAGCCAGGGGTGCATAGTAACACCCAGTTTCAAAATACAAAGTGTAATAGAACCTTTATTTTTCTTTTTCCCCTCTTCTTTATTTTCCTCTTTATGATAGATATGGATCACAAGTCCTCACACATATTAGGCAAGTGCTCTGCCATGGAGCTACATCTCCAAGTCCTGGGCTGTTGTCTTCTGTGGTGTAATTGCACTCATTGGTGTCATATCTTCACTACATTTTAAGTTCTATAAGAGGGTATAGCCTCTAATAGGTTTTCTACTGTATTTCTGGTGCCTGGCTCAAGAAGAAAGTCACTAAATGTTTGGTGAATAGAAAAAAAAGTAACTGGGTTGAAATATATTACATGTAAGAATGAAATTCTGAAGCTATAAGAAATTAAAAATACTTTAAATTATGGAATTGAAAAGTTCTAGGTAGGTTAAAATTATTTCTATTTTGAGTTACTTGCTTAATAAATTAATAAATAATTTAAGTTTTTCTTTGACATTGTTTGCCAATTTAAAGAAAAATTTCATATTTCATTGTTTTTTAAGATTTCAAGGACAGTCCCAATTTCCAGAATAGATTATTATACCTTCTACTATACCCCTCATTAGCAGTTAGTGTAATAGTGTATTTTCTGGTGTCATCCCTGACATTGAGTGTTGCTGACTGAGTAAAAGAATGAATTAATGAACTAGTAGTCTTCTTTTTTGGTAATTTAGAGTTTAAAAATAGAAGCGGTTTTGGAGAACATTTTTTTTTTCCTCCTTACTTGAAAATTCTGGCCCCTTATGTCTTGTATGGTTGTTGACTGACCTATTGGGAAGCTGGAGCTCCAGTATAGCCTATTTGTAAGAACACCTCCAGAGCTCCAGGGACCTGTCTCCTTGTACACACACTGACCACACTGCCTAATACAGAGTGTCCTTTGACACAGTAGCATTCTATTCCAAGCTATTCCAAATGTGGTTGGCTGCTTCATATGATTCTCTTATCTCTAATGTAGTGGTTGGATAGGCTTGTAATAAAAATTTGTAGATGGGTTAATGAACTCAGTTTATACAATTGATGCTGTACTTGGAGGGCAGGACTTTGAGAGGTTTATTCACCTGCCTTTCTGTCTCTATAATCTGCATATATTTTTTAAAAATTCCATTTATACTAGGAAAATGCAGATTGTGAGGTACTGAGAAGGTGAATCAAATGTGGCCTGTTCACACAAGCCCTACAACGTAAGATTTACTACTAGCTTTATATTTTGGGTTAATTCTTAGTTTAGAAGCCACAAACTACACATCTATAATAATGCAGAAATATGCTAGGAATTATTTGTGAGTAATTTAATTGTTTAACATTTTTATCAAAGAAACATAAGATTTTGCAAACCAAAAATTAATTCTACGTTTATGCTTGCTTGGCAGTCTGATAGTTATAGAATTCCATTTGAAGGGCAAGGGAGATGGTTTAGTCAGTGAAGTGCTTGTCACACAAATCATGACAATCTGAGTTTATGTATACCCAATACCCATGTAAAAACCTGGACTCAGTGGCACTTTGTTGTAATACCATCTTTGGGGAGATGATGACAGGAAGGCCCCTGGGGATAGCAGAACTGGTGAGCTTCAGGTTTAAAGACCTTATTTCATTAGAGTCTTTGTTATTTATTGAGAATAATTTGATTGACAGTGGAACTCTATTGAGGAAGACACCTGGTGCCAACCTCTAGCCAACCCACATACACTTAACACATATACCACATCCCATACACACAACAGCTCTAAATTGAAATCATTTTAACTTAGAAATTCAAAGACATTACGCTGTTGTCTTATGGCTACCAGTATTGTAGCTGAGAAATCACAAAAGATATAGGATTTTCTTCTGAAAATTCAGGATAATCTTCCTTGGGTTTTGTTTGGAAATTTTTACAAATTAATTTGCTGGTGTTCATCCTTTTAGTCAGAAGGCATTTAATTCTAGGGAATATTCTTACATGATTTTCACAATTCCATCACTTCTATTTGGACTTTGTAAGATTTCAAGGGGCGCTTCCTTTATTGAGCCTTTGGGTTTCTTGGATCCCCCCCCAATTTCTGTCATATTAGTTTTATATTGTACTTCTCAAATATTTCATATTATTTTGTAGTGAATTATATAAGTATGTTTTAATTTGAATAATCATATTTTTAGTTCTTAGGGCCTGCTTTTACAAGCCTGTTTCTCTGAAGTCCTTAATGATCTTGAGTGTGATGTTTCATATTTTCTAAAGCAGATACACCTTGGTTCTGTGTGAAGACTGAGGCTAAAACAGGATGAAGAAGACAAACTTGACAATAACATCTACGAGAAATGCATTTGTTAATGTTGTAGAGTCCTTGAACTGTTAAACCATACCTGAAAAATCCAAAGAAAGGAGTGGTAGTGTGGGTAGATGGAGTCACTCCCCATACAATTTATTTAAACTTCTATTTCCACTTATTTTGCAGTGCTGGGTATTGAACTCAATATAGAGTGGGTAGGCACTGTACCGTTGAGCCATATTCCCATTCCAGTTTATGAACATTTTTATAAACTCACAGTCTTTTTATATATTTTTAAATTTGTATTGGACATGATAGTGCCTGTAATCTCACTCCGGAGCTCCTGTCTCCATAGGAAGATATAACCGAGTTATAATTTAAATCTTCCACAACAGTATGATATTAACCATACATAGTAATATGGGATTCTTAGAAACATATTTTCAAGATGCATTAATTTAAGTTATGAAATATTAGAAACAAAGGGTTAAGAAAAATATCTAGACAGCAAAAAGAAAGCTAGATATATCTCCAGTTGCATCATATAAAAACCAGAACTAAAAACTTACTAGCCAGGCAGTGGTGATGCACACCTTTAATCCCAGCACTTGGGAGGCAGAGGCAGAGGCAGAGGCAGAGGCAGAGGCAGAGGCAGAGGCAGAGGCAGAGAGGCAGAGAGGCAGAGAGGCAGAGAGGCAGAGAGGCAGAGAGGCAGAGAGAGAGGCAGAGAGAGAGGCAGAGAGAGAGGCAGAGAGAGAGGCAGAGAGAGAGGCAGAGAGAGAGGCAGAGAGAGAGGCAGAGAGGCAGAGAGGCAGAGAGGCAGAGAGGCAGAGAGGCAGAGAGGCTGTGTGTGTTTGTGGCCAGCCTTGCCCAGGACAGCCAAGGCTACACAAAGAAACCCTGTCTTGAAGAAAACAACAAAAAAGTTACTTATGGTGAATATAATTTTATTTGCTAGTCAGTTATAACATGTTTTAGAACTACAGAGATCTAGTGTGGTGGCCCGTGCCTTAATCTGGAAATAGAGTCAAGAGGATGTTTCTGAGTTCCAGGACTACCGGAGCTACATAGAGAGAACTTATCTAAAAACAAACAAGCAAAAAGAATTAAAATAAAAATATATAAAAACAAACTGGGTGCTGGAGAGACAGCTCAGTGGTTAAGAGCTCTGGCTGCTCTTCCAGAGATCCTGAGTTCAATTCCCAGCAACCACTTGTTGGCTCACAACTGTCTCTTCTGGCATGCCGGCATACATGCAGAGAGAACATTTATATCTAAAAAAAAAAAAACTTCATTAAAAATGGATAAAGTGACATATTTACTATTATGATAGGTGATTTTGACATGCTTCTCCTACTTGTTGAAGATAAAGTAACGAAAAAATTTGATACTACAAATTATTTTAGAGCTGGGCATGATGGTGCCTGCTCATAAAAACCTCAAAGTAACAAAACTCTTAAAAAAAAAAACAAAACAGTTTTTAGTTGATGTACATAACATGTGTTGAGTGTTCTATTTAATGTTGTTAGAAAATAAATCCAAAGAAAGTAGAACCAGTTAATCTGTAGGAGTCAAATTAATGAACTAGAAATAATTGCATAAGAGAGAAAAGAAAAAAAAATTAAAATGATTTCTTTAAAATACATGAACATGCCCTCCCCAAAAGGTGAAGCTTAGGTAAATAATCACACTTTTAAATGAAACTTTTCTACAGATAAGAAAAGGTAAGAGAATATTGTTAACATTTAAAATTTTTAAAATATTTTAAATTGTATGTTGGGACTGGGGTATGTGCACATGAATACAGGTTCCTAGTAGTGTGGAAGCTGAAGCTCCAGTTATAGGTAGTGTTAGCTGCTTAATGTGGGTACTGGGATCAAATCTAGATCTCTTGGAGAGCAGTTTGTGTTCTGAACTGCTGAACCATCTCTCCAGTCCATGCTGTTAGTATTTGTAATACTCAATTAGCACATTTGTGCCAGACAGAATCTTAAGGACCATAGAGAGTTGTACTCATTAATTTACTCCTCAAGACAACTAAACAAACTAATAGCCTCATTTTATAGATGAGGGAGTTCATCAAAGCACTCAAATTAAATAATTTTCTTAGTGATAATACAGTGGTTCTCAACCTTCCTAATAATGTGACTCTTTAATACAGTTCCTTATATTGTAGTGCCCCCCAACCATAACATTATTTTCATTGCTGTTTTATAACTGTAATTTTGCTACTGTTATGAATCATAATGTAAATATCTGTGCTTTCCTATGATCTTAGGTGACTCCTGTGGAAGGGTCATTTGACCCCTAAAGTTGTGGCCACCCACAGTTTGAGGACATACCATGGGCAGAACATGGAACATGTCTTGTCCCTTCTGAAATGCATGCTGGAGTTTAATCCCTATTTTGGCAAAATACAAGGATAGAAATTTAACCCAGCTGTGGTTTTAGAGGTGTGGCCTTAAGGAGGTGATTAGAATATTAGATAAGATCATCAGACTGGAGGCAATATGATTGAACATTAGTAACTTTATAAGAAGAGAAAGAAAAGATCAGAGGATATGTACTTCGTGTCCCTTGGCCTTCACTGCCTTGGGACTCTGCCCACAAGAACCCTATCAGTATCTGAACTGTGATCTTAAGTAAGCCTTTCTCTTTATCCAGTGATACTAACAACAAAAAAGAAACAATATAGAAAATTAGAATATAGGTTGGTTTTTAGTTTGTTGGTTAAACCTATGGCAACTAATTAAATTTCTGTGCCTCTGTTTCTTAGTCTGTTAATTGAAATAAGACTTCGTCAGTTTGTTAGAAGGATTTATTTAACATCCTTTCAGCGTTGCCTGGCATATTGAACTATATGAAGTATAATAACATACTGTTACTTGTTAAAGGAGAAAGACTACATGATTAGTCAGCCAGTTCATACATATTTATTTGATAAAACTGCCTCCATTTGTTGTTAAAATAAAACTTGTAGCAAATTTAAAAGCATGTTTTCTTAATGTTGGGTATATTAAATGTATCTACCAAAACTACAGCCAACTTATTTTAGTAAAGAGTGGTGCGTCCATTGATATTGACTGGCAAAGACCAAAATGTTGGGCTAGTACCAGCTATTAACAAGAATGTGGAGCAGTGAGAACACTTGTATAGTCCTTGGAGTATAAATTGGTACAACCACTTTGTAAAGTGATCTGGCTTTGTTTAGTGAAGTTGAAAAAATTAATATCCTATGCTCCAAGACAATTGTTTATTTCTTGCAGGATTTTTCATATGCATTTTTATATTACCTAACTTTTGGATACTGCTGCAGTATCATTGTGGTTGTAAATAGTATTCACATGTTTTGTATTTAGACCTAAGATTTGAAGGGCAGTGTGAGTTCTTCATGCCCTCACCTGTGGAACCAGTTCAATCCCTAGCACCTTTGTGAAGGAAGCTGCCTTAGAGAATAGCAGAGCCTACAGTAGACCTTAAGTCAGAAGGAAATTGTCTTAAGCTCTTGTTTAGTTTCTTTTGTTTTTTCATTCCCTTCTTCTTACCTCGCTGTCTTTTGTTATGTTCTGACTAGTATATTCCAGTTCACAGTTTCCTGTGTGTATAGTAGTAAAGAAACTCTGATTCTGTGACCAGGAGATATATGTGAAAATGTTAGGAGGAACACATACAATGTGATTTCAAGGTTGTAGTGTAAAGATTTCAGAGTAGGAGGGAGTGTCATTGTCTCTAGAGTTATAGAAACCAGTTAAATGGCTGTAATAACTTGGAGTATTAAGTATTTTCTTCTTTTCTGATAAATTGGTCAGGAGATGCTTTAAATTTATATACTTTTTCTATAGGGAGTAGAAGTTTGGTTTCTTATTTTATGATTGCTACCTTATTTTGGTTTTTGTTTTACGTTTATACTATACTAGATCTCTAGGATCCACTGTACCTTCTAAACAAACTGAGGGGGCTTATCGTATAGCTTAGTGGTAAAGCAAATGCTTCATATGCATAAGACCCTGAGTTCAATCCCCCACAGTTACCTCAGTAGGATAGTGTGCTCCCTAGGGACCATAGACTTGTCTAACAAAAACTCCAGTGCCAGACAGGGACATATCTCTCTTGGAGCTGTTGTTCAGGGGGGTTCAAGAGACCCCTAAAACAATAACAGTCTATTTCCATTGCTCTCCATTGCTTGCTAGAGCATCAAAGTAAGACCCTATTGTGGAAGACACTACACACTTTGGTTACAGGCAGGACTTGGAGAAGTCAAGCTGATATTGACCTGGATGGCTCCTCCCTAAGAACTAGCTCTCATATTGTCAGAAGGTACTATGCAGACTGCCAAAGGAGAAAATTTGTCAACAACCCCTACTCAATGTAAAGCCTGAGAATTATCACAATGATGAGACTGGATTAGTAAGGTATCTCCAATGGTGCAATAGTAGTACTTGTATCTTGACGGCAACTAACACCTGTCTAATTGGACCTGAAGCCCACTCAGCTAGAGTTAACTCATGACTGATACTGTAAACCTAGCTAAGAATCCATAGCTGTTAAGGATATAGGATCTTATAGGAGAGACTACTATTACCATATTACTAAAGTAATATAGTTTCCAACTGCCTTTTAAATATTCATCCGTATATCCATAACTAAGTGCAGCTCTTTTGCTCTCTTCAAAGAAACCTCTTTTTATAGCAAATGAGAACTAATCCACAACTGGTCAAAATGTAGAGAGTGACTGTGAGGTGCTATCTTAGGTTTCTGTTGTGGTAAACCATGACTATAACTTAGGGAGGAAAGAGTTTATTTCACTTGCACTTCCACATCACAGTCCATCATTGAAGAAAGTCAGGCTAGGAAATCAAGGCAGAACTGAAGCGGGAGCACTGCTTACTGGCTTGCTCTTCGTGACTTGCTCCTCGTGACTTGCTCACCCTGCTTTTTTATACCATCCAGAACCACCATCCCGGGGTGACACCACTTCCAATTGGATGGACTCTTCAACCTTTAATCAAGATAATGCCACCCACAGACTTGCCTACAGGCAATCTGATGGAGGCTTTTTCTCAATTGAGGTTCCTCTTTCCAGGTAACTCTAACTTGAATCAAGTTAACAAAACACTAGCTAGAATAAGAGCACAGCCCCAAACCGAACATTTATAGAAGCACACCCCCTCACTTAATGGCTCAGGGACCATCTTAGAAGAGGTGTTGGAAAGATTGTAAGAGCCTAAGGAGCAAGATAACTAGTGCATGATAGTTTCTTCTGAACAGGGATGTTGCTTCCATGAACTCTCAACAATATGACTGCCTCATAAGACCTATAAACATCATACCAGTCTACATGCTATCATGGAGGAAAATTTCACAAAGTCCTGTTCCTAGATGAAGTGGTATAGGCAGTCAATGACTGCTGAAGGAAGGAGAACTTGTTTTTGGTTTAGTTTGTATGTTTCTTTGTTTTAGGGAAGAAACTCCTATCTTAAATGATCAGTCCTCAGCCCCTAAACACATGCAAATAAGGGCAACATTAATTGAACTTTTAAAATTGTGTGTGTGTGCATGTAGAACAAAAGTAAGTACAGAAGAGCTGGTACATTTCAAAGAGGAGGACAAGAGAGGAGGTGGAGGTAGGAGGAGATAGGAATGATGCAAATACAGTGTATTTGTATTTGAAATCTTCTAATATGTAAGAATACTATCTGTATATAAATTATGTCCAGATTAAGTTACACATATACTGTTAATTCTCAACTTCTACCATCAGGGAAACCTTGAAGGATTTTCATTCATGGGCCCTCCTTCAAACCAGTTATACCTGCTGGAATTTAGAATTAATGGGCAAGAAAAAAGAGAGTGTGTGTGTCTGTAGTTTAGAACTGTCTTATGGGGAGTATGCCTTTCTTAAGCAAACAACTTAAGCTCAAGGCTTGTCTGACCTACCTAGCTCAAGAAATTCTGTTTGTACATTTTAGGGTGTTACTGTCATCCCTGATATCTTAGCCAATTGTCAGAACCAAAAATGTCTTCCCACAAGTGTCTCCTGGGCACACAGTTAAGGGCATGACTAATTAAATGCAGTTTTCTGTTCTATAAATATATTATAATTTCTTTACCTTCGTGATTGTTGAAAAATATTTGAATTATTTTTAGTTTAGGATTATAATCAGTAATAGTGCTATGAACATTTTTTTATAAGTTTTAGGGAGAAGACACACGTTCATGTGTGTTGAAATTTTAGCTCAGATTGAATTTATAGATCATAAGATAGGTATATGTCCAGGACTTTATCAGGTTCTGCTATATTATTATTACTGTTTGAGACCAGGTCTTGCACGCTCTCTCTCTCTCTCTTTCTATCTATCTATCTATCTAGCTAGCTAGCTATCTAGCTATCTAGCTATCTAGCTATCTATCTATCTAGCTAGCTAGCTATCTAGTCATGGCTGGCCTGAAATTCAGTATCTAGATTGGTCTAGTCCCAAACATGGGGAAGTCCCCTGTCTCTATCCCTGAGTACCTGGCTCCTCTGCCACCCATTTAACTAATTAGTTGTAATGATTTTCATACAGGTATGTAGAGAGCTCAGTTTACTCCACACCTTCATAAGGCTTGAATTTAAATTCTAAGCTTTTAAAATTTGATGTCTGTTTAGTTTTACTCCTTTGTGTTCCTGTATGTGTGATGCAGAGGTGATGCCTTTTTCTGGATAGTTACAGACATGAGTTCTGGCCTCTGCCTTAATGTCTTGTGATCTTGTTTTCATATCATTTAGCTCTGACAGTTAGGTAATTTGTTACTCATCTTAGCCTTCTCTTTCCAGTGTCAGGAACAAGGTCTCTGTCCTCACAGCTCATGAGCTTATAAGTCTGTATTTTCATAATATTGGTGAGATTCATACCTTTGCATAACTGTTAAAGCCAAAAGCCAGTAACTAAAATTTCAGAGATTTACTGGAATTCTTTTCAAGCTTTATCATTTGAATAAAACCTGGTAATCATGTGGAATGTTTTTTTTAACTTTTATATTGTAATTTTTACAGAGACATATTTGCATACCCCTTAAATGATAAGCATGCTAAATATAGACACACTTTTCCCATGTGTCTATAATAAGGCATATATTACTAATAATGTATATTATTATATATTATAATAAGGCATATATTACTAATAATAAGGCATATATTACTGTCGCTGTTCATCATTGTTCCAAACCTGGTGACGTTCCTGCCTTTGCCCCTGAGTACCTGGCTCTTCTGCCACATTATTTTACTAAGTGGTTGTGATGATTTTCATTCAGCTATGTAGAGATCTCAGAGGAGAGGTCATTATTAATTGATTACTGATGAAAAAAAGATACATGAATGCATACTTACTTTATATATGGACAAAATTCATGCAGCATGAAGTTAACCACTATAAACAGTTCAGAGGCCTTTGGTATATTCACAGTGTTAGGTAACTGCCCTTCTTATCTAGTTATAAAACATACCTGTAAGTCCAAAGTAAAACTTCTTGTGCATTTAGGAGTTAATGTTTTTCTTCTCCACAAAGCACCCTGACAACTACCAATCTTCATTCTCTCTCTGAATTTACCCATTTTGGATATTACATATATATAGAATCCTATGACCTTTTAATGTCTTGACTTTTCTTTGACTGACTTTATATTCAGTGTTCATCCATGTTATAGCATGCATCAGTACTCTACTTCTTTCTATAGCTGAATGTTCTGTTATGCTCTGTATAAGTCTGTATATACCCAGTCACTGGTAAATACTGGGATATAACTTTCTAACTCTGATTTTTGAGATTGGTGCTGTTGTGAACATGAATGTTCAGTCTGTTATTAGAGTTGTGTGAGTGTTGTACATGACTCGATGCATGGCTAGATCACCACCAGTGATGCAGAACAATTCTAGTGCCCTAAATAAATCTCTGACGCCACCCCGCATCTTTTAAATAGATCTCTTGTCTGCCTCTAGCTGTTGTAACTACTGGTCTCTTCTCTGACTTCATAGCAGCATTATTTTGTTTAGTGTGGAGCTTGAGTTTCCTTAAAGTAGTGTATTGCTTTAGATGTTTCAGAAGTTATGTTTTCAGATTGGTGGTAATGTTCTAGAAATAAGTTAGATATTTTTATATTTGAATATTTACTGAATTCAGTTTTTCCACATTGATTTAAAAATATATCCAACTAAATACTGGCATAAAATTCTACACTTAACTAAAAAGCAAAAATAACTAGCAGTAATACTATCCTAAGGCATTTTACAAGTCCACTGTGAAATTGATGTGATTAACTAATTAGATTGGATTTTTTTAAATGAATTGTTTCTTACCCTTACTGTTATATGTGTATGAGATCCTTTGAGAGTTTACATTTTCTTTCTGCTAAAATCTTCAGTTGAATACCTGGTCATGTCTTCATGTGTTAACTTTAAAATTTCAGAGGAAAGATTGTTTTAGTTTTCAGAAAACATAGCATGAACAATCAAACAACTGTTTGCAGGAAAACAGCCTCGTTGTCTTCTGGTACCAGTTGGTCTTATGTCGACTTGTCTGCTGTCTCCTATCTTATTTATAGTAGTTTGGAACTAGAAACACACACTAACATTTCACTGCAGCTTAACTACACATTAGAATCTTTCTTGTTTTTGTTTGTTTGTTTTTACTATGGTGTTTATTCTGAAGAGTTTTTTTTTTTTTTAACATAGATTTGAATGTCAGTGGCACTCAGAAAGGATGAAGGATAGAAGTCGGGCTGGGGGAGGGTGAGAGGGGAAGAAGGGAAAGACAAAGATCTTCTGAATTTAATTTTCCTTTTACTAGCTTAAATTTCCAAGATACCATTAAGAATCAATGTTGGGCCGAGGGTATATATGGATTGGTGGTAGGGCACTTACCTATCATGTTTAAAGAGCTCTGAGATTAATTCCCAGTACCACAAAATTAGTCAGTTTTAAAAAGTAGGCTTTTTTTGTGACCATCCCAAAGGAAGATAGTGAAGTCTTCCTTCACTATCTCATGCCCCTAACATGTCTCATGACACTGTCTCTGTTCCTTGGCTAGGCACACATTTTCTTTGTGGAATCATATCAGAGAATGACATTCTTAGTTTCTCTAGTAATACTGCTTCTCAGATAAGAATATTTATAAATTTTTTAATTAAAAATATTATTAGTATTATTATTTAATTCTGTTTGTGTGGGTGTTTTATGTCTGGGTACCACATGTCTGGTGCTTTTAGAGGCCAGATGATGGTGTCCAGGTCCACCAAGACAGGAGTAACAGATCGGTGTGAGATACCACATAGGTTCTAGGAATCAAACCCAGCTCTTTTGGAAGAGAAGCCAGTGTTTTTAACCCTTGAGCCATCTCTCCAACCCTTGTTTATAAATTCTTAAAGTAGAATATAGATTATAAAGAAAACACAATGTGTTGAAAATATACAATACTGAAATATTACATTTGTGACAAACTAGCATTGTTGCATTCTGGTTAAATTAATAGACTTATTTGTAGATCTACTGAGTATGATAATTTTTAGTTAATGAACATAATTTTTTAGGTAGCTGCATCTAATACCATAGTCAGTATATGATAGAGAAGATTTAAATCCAAGTTTTGCTGATTCAGAGCCTATTCTTACATTTCTGCCATGTTAGGGGTGGGTAATTGTTTTTGGTCTCAGCATAATGTCTCTTACTTCTATTATAGTAAATAGCTTGTTGTATTAGGTATTTGTGTTACTACATTTTAGTACACAGACACCCTTCAGTGTTGTAGAAGAACATGCTGAAAATGTTAAAACATAACCCTACTGAAAAAACATGTAACCAAGTAATTTAGCATGGTGGTTTTATTGAAGTTTATAATTCTAAGGGCAGGTTTGTTTGCTTGCTTGCTTACTTTGCTTCCCTTTTTCCCCCTGTCCATACTTCCCTCTGGAAGAGCAACCAAATGAACTAAAGTTTCATAAATAGTAAGTAAATGGCTGTACTACTAAAAAAAAGTCTCTACAAAGTCAGTATTTTCTGCTAGACTTGTCCTCTCTAGTACAGTGTAAGTGTTGAGATTAGTGAGCCAGTTTTACGTATTGACTATGGTGGTGCTGTGTTTAATGAGGCTTATTTTCCATTTGCTGGTCAGCAAAGTAGATAGCTTCTAAGATTTTGTATATGGGCACACAGAAATTGAGACAGAACCTCTTCTTGTTTACAAAGTAATCCTGAATTCCTCAGGTGTGAACTATTGAAGAGTTGTGTTATAGCTGTGGTTGCCTGAGTCCTGTGCTCAGGGTAGCTCTTACTGAGCCAAATATTGTGCTTAAAGTGACCCCTAGAAAGTCAGTGTTGTGAGCCATGATCCCCAGGTGGGGGCAGTATTTTGAGAGGTATTGAAAAGTTAAGGAGGTGGGGCCTAGCCAGAGGACACAGGCACTGGGGACAAGTCTTTGTGGGTGTCTTCTCCCTCTCTTTCCCCCTCTCCCTCCCTTTCCTTTTCTTTTTCCCTTTTCCTCCCCTCCCTTTTTCTCTTTTCTTTTACCTTTTTCCTCTTTCCTTCCCCTTCTTGTTCTTCCCTTTTCTTTTCTTACCTTTCCTCTTCCCCATCTTCTTTCCCCTCTCTTCTCTCCTTTTTTGTTTACATTTTCTTTTTATTTTCCTGCTTTCATGAAGTGAAGAACTACCTCCTCTACTCTTGCACAAAAGTTAACAGAAGTACCTTAAAAACACTGAACATGGTTGACGTTCTAGGTCTGCACAAGCTGCTAGGTAGGGCTTAGTTTGCAAGAATATTTAGATTGATTTTCACTTTGTCATACACTTTGTAGTAGGGAAGAGAAAAGTACCAAGTTACTTCTGTGAAATCCCACTCTTAAGTGAAACAAAAAGATAGTATGCTACTTGCAAAATTGTAGAAATGAAACCTTTTATAAAATAGGTTTTGTCATCAGCATGAAATCTTCAAAAGCTCCCAGTGACCAATGGTCCTGTTGCTAGGATTACACATTTTTTTATTGCAGCACTGAGAAGCTTTTGAATTAAATTCAATCTTGTTATGTCACCTGACAGTCTTGTGGTTTTAGATGAGTATGGTTCATTGCTATTATTAACCTGGCTTGGCAGTTGTACATAACTGGAGTTTTTAGGGATTTCGCAAAGTGAAACTGCTGAAGAGAAATAGGATGCCAGTAGTGTACAGCTTAATTCAAGATGCTGTTTTAAAGTATGTTAACACAAAATCACCCTATATCTAATTATAAACTTGATGATACATTTGCTTTAAGATGTATGCTTTGCTTTCTTATTGTACCTGTACAGGAACACTGAAGAAATTTGGAAAATCATGTGTTTGTATGTATATAACATTATTGTGTTTATAAGTAAATTTTAAATTAATATATTAGGTATTAACATACAAAATCTTGTGTTTAATTTTAATGATTTAATGATTAAAATCAGGTAAATTAATTTAAGGTTTTATTGTATTATCTCTTCCACTTTTCTTTGTAGTACTTAGGTATTTGTGTCAGTGTGATAGGGATTTCTACTGTTTACATAATCAACTTTTTAAACATTCCTTCTGGTGCTTTTGCTTCTTTGTCTTCATCATCTTCATTTTTGACATCATCATCAGGTCTTCTGTGTTTCAGACTATCCTTGAACCTAGGGAAAATGACCTTTAATTTCCAATTGTCCACCTCTAGAGTCTTATTATTACAAGCATAGGCTACTTTACTGGACTTAAAAAGTGCTGAAGATTGAACCCAGGGCTTCATGCAAGTACTTGTTGGTTTGTTTCTTTTTCAGAGACAGAATCTCATTCTGTATTGCAGGCCAGCCTAGAACTCATTATGTAGCCCAGGTTGTACCAAATTCTTGGCAGTCTATTTGTCTCAATCTCCAAAGTTCTGGGATTGTAGGTGTGAGCTACTATACCCTACTAAACATTTTTTTGATGTACAGTTTCTGGCAATAATGCAAGGTCTGTAAGAATCAGGAAAACAGGCAGCTTTTATGTGCTGTGTGACTGCTACTATTTGAGAAAACTATAGAATTGACCTACCTTCTTTTCTGTTAATCATGTTTTTTCTTTTATTCTTTGTAAGGCTAGTTTTAAGAAAGCTCCTGTGCAAAAGTAATAGTCTGTAGGCATTAGTTTTGATATTTCTGTGTTCTAGGAATTGGGTTATCGTGTACTTTATTGGTTCAGTCTAGCATAGAATCTGACAGTGAAAATGTTCCCGTGAGTGTGGTAGAGTTTCTAAACTGATAATTGGGCTAACCGTTGCTTCTTTGCTAAAGAACTTAGGAAATCTGACCACTATTGGGGCCAAAAATCTTTCTCTTTAAGAAGTCCTTGTCCACAGTTAAAAGGAATGGGACTATGAAAAGACATAAAAAGTATAGAGAAAAAGAGAAGGATCAGTAAACTACAGTCTCCAAAAAGTTACTTGATTTCCGAAACTTACCTGGAGAAATAAAAAAATTTGTGCAATTTGCTTTCTTAACAAGGTACAGAGGCTAGAAGATAGAAACAAATATCGGCTGAGTGTTTATCCTGATTATTAGCTAGTCAAATCGCTTTTCCTGAGACTTTCCTGTTCTGCCCCTAAATTTCATATTTTTAGTCATATTTTTATATTAATGAGTTTATCCTCTTTAGGGATATTATTTGTTTTATAAAAGTATATTTTTTTGTTTGGTTTTGTTGTTTTAGTTTTATTTGGGGGGTGGGGAGGGGGTAGGGTTTCTCTTTGTAGCTCTGACTGTCCTGGAACTTGGTCTGTAGACCAAGCAGTCTTCAAACTCACAGAGATCCACTTGCCTCTGCCTCCCAAGTGCTGGGATTAATCAGTTATTTTTTTGGCATAGGTTTTGTTTTGTGTCCTCCCCCCCCCCCCCCGGAGACAGGGTTTCTCTGGAGCTTTGGAGCTTTGGAGCTTTGGAGCCTATCCTGGAACTAGCTCTTGTAGACCTGGCTGGCCTGGAACTCACAGCGATACGCCTGCCTCTGCCTCCCGAGTGCTGGGATTAAAGACATGCATCACCACCACCCGGCAAAAGCATAGTTTTTTAAAAAATGTTTTTCTGTATTTACAGATTTCAGAATTTACACCAACTTCTATTATGGTAAAGAGCGTTGGGAACAGCGGTGACAGTGTCTGGGCAATCAGAGGAAACCACTGACATTTAATTTTCTTTGCTTCAATCAGGGCCATTCTGGCCACATTTTCTCGGATAGTGAAATACAGATCACTCCTTTCTTGCTGTCACTTTTATTATCATTTAAAAATCAGATCTCATTTTGTAGTGGGCTGATCTCAAACTTGTGATTCAGCTGGGTCTTCTGTCTAATTGTACCTTTGCTATGGTTAGCACTTTCCCCTATTTTGATCATTTTTATTAGATTTTTATATCTTAAGTCCTATGCCCTAGTTCAGGCCACCCAACTCATATCCACTTCTAAAAATGTGTACTTTTCAGATTAAATAAATGATCAAATTTAAATAACTATTTCATTCCTTCAACCTTGCACATCCGTATGTAGCAATTTTAATTTGTAGATCATTTTTCCCTCATCTCATTTAATATATTCTACAGTTCATTAGGGATCTTCTTGGTAGTATACTCCGCTCTAACTTTTCTGGAACATTGATTTTCCTGTTTTTTCTCACTACTTTTAAATTATTGTTCTGTTCCTTTCCTTAATTTAGAAACATGAACCTTAAATATGTTTGTTTCCCCTTTATACATTCCTGAACATTTCATATTTGTATACCTTTATCTTTTAAGATAAAAGCCCCATAATCTCACTTCTGGCTGCCTAGGGTGAGCATTGGCCTTGTTTCAAGATAATCCCAGTTTTTTTCCTGACTATATATAGGTTGCCTTTTAATTCAAAACCATTCAGTTTAAATGGGCATTTATATCACCTACAGTTTTTGTGTCATCCTCTTTGACAGGGAAACTGCTTATAATCTTTCATCTTGCTGCCCTTCTCAGTCTCTCCTGTCTGCTGTTACTTAACTACCCCCTCTCTCCACTAATGCTGTTCTAGCAAGAGAACCAAACCCACCAAATGGCTAAACCATCAGATGGCTTAGTCTTTATGAAGTTATGCCTTCCTCCAACATTTGGTTCTGTGTTCTTGCTGCTTTCCTTGTCTTCCTTGACCTTTAGAAGCTCTACACTGTGAGCTTTTTCTTCCTCTCCTTTCTAAGCATTTTGATTATTATGCCTTCATTTCTTCTCCTAGCCTCATAGTCTCACTATTTTCCTAATTTAGGTTTCAGTATTCATTGTTTCAGTTGTATTCTTATAGTTTCTGTTCCATAATCAGGGTTCCCTTTCCTTTTTACCCAGTTATCTTTGAAAATTCTTTTCTTGTCTCTGCCTGATTCAAATTCAAGCACTTTGAGAGCTTTAGAGAAAAAAAAATCACCTTTGCAGTTTGTGGCCAGTTATATTCTTGTAATTATTAACCATGTGTAGGAGTACGGTGTTGAGCAGAAGTCTTACTGTTCCTGATCCAATGTAATTTCCTCCCAACAAGCTCCATGCTCCTTTTTACTCTCCCCTCTTTTAACTCTAATGCAAGAGTTACTTTTGTTCTTTCTGAACGTGATACTAGACAAAGGCTGAGAATGAGAAGCCAGTTCTTGAGCTAATTCTTTAAATTGTATTCACTCCACCACTTCCTCAAAGGTCTGTAATTTCCTTTTCACCTCAAACTGCATCGGAGGTTAAACATGTTCACATATTTCCTTTCTTAGTAACAAAATACACACCTATCACCCACTCTTAATTCTCAACTCCCTGCTTTTCTTGAGAGTTGACTTTTTTTTAATTTAGTCCTGTGCAATCTGACTTCTGTTCTCTTTACTCCTTAGAACTTTCCTTGCTATGATGATCACCAATGACAGTTCCAAAGCTGGTGAATGCTTTTCAGTTACTGCCATTGTACTCCTTCCTTAGAACATGTTGTTGTTGGTTCCATGAAGCCACTTCTTGATTTTCAACCTATGTTGGTCTGCTCTGTCATAGTTTTAAAGAACAGTCCTGTGTAATGCAAACCAGTGTTGTCTAAAGGGTAGATGGCTGCTTTAGCTTGATGTGTAGTGTCGGACTTCCTTCAGTTTCCAACAGAGACATTAATCTTTAAAATTGTGACACTTAATGCACAAATAAAGGTCCTAAAAACAAATGCGGTATGTTTTTTTCCAAATATGTGTTGTGAAGTGAAAAAAGTACTTCAACATTGTCTTGATAGACGTTAACTGCCCTGATCCATCTGTTATGTTCCCTTCCTGGTGTACTTTCATGTTTCCTTACTCTGAGGTAACCGCGCTCCAAACTTTGGAGCTGTCAGGTTTTCTCCCTTCCCTCCCCTCTTCCTCTTCTCCCTTCCCTTCATTATTGAGTACATTGAAAGAGGGCACCAAGTGACTAGAGTACTACCTACAGTACTACCTACTTATCTTTTCTAGAATTTTAAATATTAGGTATTCTTAGACAGAATCTTGCCAGGTTTTAACTTTTATTTAAATGAAAATTCAGTAACATTTTATGTGCCTGTTTTACTCACAATATATCCCTGTTTTGACCTACAGCAAAACTGTTTCTATTTTTATACTTTTGTGTTGAAGAGAAAACAACTTAAAATATTAGTTAACCATATGTCATCTCTCCATGAGATCAGCATATTTATTTTATTAGTAGTTTGTGCTTATATATATGTTAACCCTTTACATATATTGGCTATATTTATCTGACATGTTGATAATAGTCAATTGTTTTTTATTTATTTATTTGTGTTTTTACTTTTAATCTAAAAATCATGCCTATGTAACTTTTTAACACCTTGAAACAAATAGTGACATTCTATATAAAGATCACATAGGTGAATGTCCTTCAGTAATAATGTAGCTTCTGGGTCTATCGGATAAGTTTTTTAGTTATAAGAATGTATGTGAAGTATTTATTAAAGTAACTAAAGAGGATCTTTTCTTTTTCTCCAAGTTGGCCCTTGCCAGAGTTTGACCCAAGCCAGATTCGACTGATTGTATATCAGGACTGTGAAAGACGAGGGAGAAATGTCTTGTTTGATTCCAGTGTTAAGAGAAAAAATGAGGACACATCAGTATCGGTGAGTATTACTGTTCATTTCTTTGAAATTTAATCTTGGGTATTTTAATAATTCAAGAAACAATTAGTATAATTTCAATATGGTAACTTAGCCTAAAATATCTCTAGCCTGTTTAAAATTCAGAGTCCTAATTTTGAGATTTTTTTCTCTTTTTTCCTTTTATTGAAAGTTAACTTTTTTCTCCTATGTCCTTTTTACATTTTCTCCTCCCTGCACTCCTTCCAGTTCCTACCCACTTCCCTTTCCATCCAGACCTACCCCCTTCTGTCTCTCATTAGAAAAGAACAAGCTTCTGAGGGATTGTAAAATAAGAAAATAAAGCAAAAACTAACACATTGAACAAAACAAAGGAAAAGAACTCAAGAAAAGGCACAAGAAACAGATATAGATGCGGAGACCCACTTAATCTCACTCAGAAATTCCATAAAAACATTAAACTGGAAGCTATAATATGTACGCAAAGGACCTGTTGGGTAGGGATTGGGATAAGATTTTTTTAAAAAAGCCCTGACATGGCATTAGGAGACAAGGAACCTCTAAAGATGCCATTGAGTTCATTTTCTGTTGTCCATCTACTGCTGGGCATGTATCCTATCCTTAAAAGTCGTTAACTTCCTCAGTGAGACTCTTTGGCGAAAACTAAATTTCCATTTGCAAGTAGTTATCAATTGTAGGTAGCTTCTGAATTAAGGATAGGGACATTTCCACTTCTCCTTTCAACTTTAGGATCCCATGGTATATCTGCATAGTACATGCAGCCTGCAGACCCTGTGCATGCTGCCTCAGTTTCTGTAAGTTCATATGTATGTTGATCCTGTTGGTTTAAAGTGTTTTTTTCCTCCTTTATGTCCTCCATCCCCTCTGGCTTTTACGATCTTTCTGCCTCATCTTCTGCTGAGTTCCCTGAACTCTGACAGAGGACTTTGATAGAGAGACCCGTTTGTGGCTTAGTGTTCCAAGATATCTAACTCACTGCATGTTTGACTGTGGGTCTCTGTATTTTTTCACATTTGCTGCAGGAGGAAAGCACTGAACTATAAATATAGCGGAATGTCATTTGGAGTCATTTTATTACTGTGTTTGTTTAGAAGAACAGTAGTATTTGGTTTTTACCTTAGGTCCCTGGGCTATGTAATCTCAGGTTCTTTGTCATCCAAGCAGTGTTGGGTATGGGTCGTATGAGAACCCAATACAGTGGAAGTTTCCTAAAATATATACATATATAATGGGGGACATCTTTTGTCACCAAATGAAGCTTCCAGTACTGGGAATGGGTTACATCTAATTGAATTGTTGATCAAAGGGGTCCCATAGGAACCCCAAACAACCCAGGCTGTTGCCAAGACTGTAGGTTGCTCTCCACAAACGGATGGCAAGGCCCTATTGCTGAAAATAACATCTATACTACTTATTGAATCTAGAAAAGTTATGCTGGTGCCTATGTAGAATCTTCACCTCTGTGTGCTAGCATCTTTGTTACAGGAAGGTATGCTGCATGCACCCAAAGGAGAAATTTAAACACTAACCCAGCTCCAAACCCTTTGATCTATAGTGGTGTCCTGTTTGTAGAAATACTAGAGCAACGATGGCACAAAGCTTGTGGTAGTAACCAACAAATATCTGATTTGACTTAGGGTATACTCCATGAGGTTTTTTTTTAAATTATTATTTTTACAATACTGTTCGGCCAATGGCTCAGGTGTATTTCTAGCTAGCTCTTACATCTTGAATTAACCCATTTTCTATTTATCTGTGTATTGCTATGAGGCTGTGGCTTACCAGTAGTTTTCTGGAGTCTTTCTCCTTCAGCAGCTACATGGCATCTCTCTCTCTCTCTCTTTTTTGTTTTTATTTTGTTTTGTTTTGTTTTTTGAGACAGGGTTTCTCTGTAGCTTTGGAACCAGTCCTGGAACTAGCTCTTGTAGGCAGCGCTGGCCTCAAACTCACAGAGATCCGCCTGCTCCTGCCTCTGCCTCACAAGTGCTGGGATTAAAGCCGTGTGCCACCACTGCGTGGCCTGGTTTCTTCTTTCTTTCTTTCTTTCTTTCTTTCTTTCTTTCTTTCTTTCTTTCTTTCTTTCTTTCTCTCTCTTGCTCTTTCTCTCTCGTTCTCTCTCTCTTATTCTCTCTTTCTCTCCCTTCCTTCCTTTCTTCCTTCCTTCCTTCCTTCCTTCCTTCCTTCCTTCCTTCCTTTCTTCCTTTCTCTTAAGACAACACTTGGATTTCTTGTCATCTAGTCAGAAACTGTTTTTGTTTGACATTTAGTTCCTTATATCATTGGTTCTCAACCTGTGGGTCACACCCCTAGAACAACCCTTTCATAGGAATCACCTAAGACTATCAAAAACCATAAATATTTACATTACAATTCATAGCAGTAGGAAAATTACAGGTATGAAGTAGCAAAAAAAATAATAATTTTATGTTTGGGGTCACCACAACATGTAAAACTGTATTAAAGGGTTTCAGCATTAGGAAGGTTGAGAACCACTGCCTTATATGATGGTGTTGTTAAATGTGACTGACCTAGGAACTACTGGGAGCCTTATAGAGAAACTGGTTAGACCCCCTCATTGTGCAATCAGGGAAGTGAGCCGTAGAGAAAGGAAGATATTTATCTGTTGGTATGGAGCAAATTAAGTCTGCAATCCTGATAACATACTTTCCCCTACTCTGAAGGGGGAACAGGAACCTGTTTCTGTTCTTTAAATCTTCAACACCATGTTTTGAAATATGTTGTTACTAGTTTAGCAGCAATAAGGCATTTATTTGGTTGGCCAAGAGAGCTTAGTGTTGGCTACTGCTATTGCACCTTAAGATATAAAGAAAAAAGTGTCCTGGGCCTAGAATGGGTTTCTTCCACTCCTCAGGTTGCCACTTTCTACCAACATTCTAATAATCACTGAAAACAAAATACTTTGGAGAAAGTGTTTTCCTATCACTTGAACTTTTTATTGATAATTACCTTTTTTTTTAAAGAATTGGGTTAATTTGAGAATTTTGCCTTCTGAAAAAAGCATGGAATATGTCTGTCCTGATCTGTTATCTTATTTACAAGTGTGTCTTTAGCATTTACAAATAAGTGTTAGTCTCTTTTTTGATTGCTAGGTTTTACAGTATTGTACCTAATCATTAAGAATTTTTGACCTTTTGGAGATTGTACTTTGTTTAGATTGTTTATTCCTTTTTTTTACTCTTTGTAATTTGATGAAAAGGAGCTTTTGTACAAGTTACTCAAAGGTTTTTAAAATACTAAGTACTTGGAGATTTACCAGCCTGTGTGTCCTCTTAGTTTCCACAAATAGATAGCCTATTAGGGCAGGTAGATACTCAAAAAATTAATCTACACATTATTCTAAATTGTGAAAGTACAGTGAAGAAAACTTAAAGAATACTTAATAAGATGCCAGTAGTACAGAACCAGGTTTCCATCAATTTGAGTGACAGTCTGCCTTACTGAAAAAGTAAAATAAAAGCTGAAATGTGAAGAAATAATAGTAACAAATTGGTGATGAAAAGTCTGCAGTATGATTTGGGAGCTTGGCAAATTGAGGAATTACAAGAACCCCACCTTAGCTGGAGTGATAACAAATAATAAACAAAGTAGCTGGCTGGTGGTGAAGATAGGTAGAGGGCATAGTATTCAGGGCCTTATGAGTTTCTGTGTTAGATGTTTGGATACTTATATCCTAAGTACAGAGGGAAATCACTGAAGATATCAAACTCGAATTTTAAAATGTCACCTTGTCTACCTAAAGAGTCGTTAGATATAGTGATGGGAGAAGAAAAAGTTTGATAAATCTACTTTTTTAGTTTGAATAACTGAAGTAGTAAGATTTCTCAGAGTCATAGAAATGGAGATCATCAAGACCTTTGAAATCTAAGAACAACTGTAAATATGCTCATGAGAGCAACCTGGGCCAGAACAGGCCTGAAGCAACAAATTTCACAGGAGTAGAATTGAGCCAGCGACCTGGGCCAGAGTAGGCCTGAAGCAGTGAACTCCATAGGAGCAAGACTGAGCCAGTTACCTAGGCCAGAGCAGGTCTGAGGCAGTGAACTCCAAAAGACCAGGACTGAGACAGTGACCTGGGCCAAATTGGGCATGGGACTGTGAGCTCCACAGGAGCAGGAGGGGATCCAGATCAGGGTCATTTGCGGAAGCAGGACTGGGGCCAGCGTCCTAGGCCAGAGTAGACCTGCAGGACTGAGCCAGCTACCTAGGCGGGAGTGGGCCTGAGCCAGCCAGCTCCATGGGAATAGGAGTGGACCAAACCAGGGACATTTGCAGTGGTGAGACTAAGCCAGTAGTAACCCAAGCCAGAGCATACCTGAGACAGTGAACTCCACAGGAGCAGGTTAGGGGAGCAACTGCTGAGAGTGGGCCAGAGCCAGAAACGGCGTGAATCTGAGACCTTTGAGGGAGTAGACATGAGCCAGGACCCCTGTGGATCTGGGCATTAGTGTAGGACCACCGAGGAACTAGGCCTGAGTCAGGACCTCTGCGAGTCTGGGCGTGAGTCTGGGACCTCCAAGGGAGGAGGCAGAAACCAGAGATCTCTGCGGGTCCAGTCATGAGTCTAGGACCTCTGAGGGAGTAGGCCTGAGCCAGGACCTCTGCGGGTCTGAGCATCAGTCTGGGACGTCAAAGGGAGTAGGCAGGAACCAGAAACCTCTTTGGGTCCAGACATGAGTCTGGGACCTCTGAGGGAGTAGGCCTGAGGCATGTCCTCTGCAGGTCTGGGCGCACCTGACTCTGGGACCTTGGAGGGAGTAGAATAGAGCCAGAGACCTTTGCAGGACCAACCCCAAGCCAGGGACCTCTGCAGGAGTGGATCCAGACTAGGGACATTTACAAAAAGATGTCTGACCCAACAACCTAAGCCATAGCAGGCCTGAGACAGCAAATTCCACAGTAGCAGAGCATAACCTGGGAGCGCTGTGCGTCCTCCAGGAATACAGAGTGACCAATGGGGTAAATAGAACCATGGCACTGACTATACCATGAGGAACAACCATCTGAGCCTTGGATTCACTGGCACCTAGAAGATTAATCAACAGAATCACAGACAGCCCCAACCACACCTATTAGAGGAAAAGATGAGTAGACAAGGTAAGAACACAAGCAACATCATAAAGAGCAACATAGCAACATGACACCGGCAAAATCTAGAGATCCTACAACAGCAAGACTTAAACAACCAAATATAGATGAAGCAGAAGAAAATGACCAAAAAAAGTAACTTCAGGAGAATGTTTGAAACTCTTAAAGAGTTTCTTAAGTGAGAAATTCCCTTAAAGAAATGGAGGAAAAGACAAACAAAAAATTAGAGGACATCAGCAAATCCCTTAAAGAAAACCAAGAAAAAGCAATCAAACATATGAAAGAAACTATTCAAGACTTGAAAACTGAAATAGATGCAATAAAGAAAACACAAGCTGAGGAAATTATTTAAACAGAAATCATGAGAAAATGATCAGAAACCACAAACACAAGAATGAACAGCAGAATACAAGAGGTGGAAGAGAGAATCTCAAGTGCTGAAGATACAGTAGAGAAAATAGACTCATCAGTCGAAAACATTAAATCTAACAAAAACTTAACCCAAAAAGTATGGGATACTGTTGTGATCTAGCTGCCCTCACTCCCCCTGACCATCAGTGGAACTTCCTTGTGGTCTATAATTGACAAAGATGTTTGTGTTCTTTCTTGCTGGTGGTTTTCCACAGAAGCTTCCCACTATAAAAGACTTTAGCTGGGGCAAAATAAAGGTTGCTGTTCTACCACTTGAAAAGAAGCCTCCATGTCTCAATCCCGGCATCCCCCGCCAGTCTCAGCATCTAAGCTGCGCTGGTGGCGCGGCAGGATACCATGAAAAGACCAAAACTAAGAATAATAGGTATAGAAGAAGGAGAAGTTCAACTCAAAAGCACAGAAAATATAACAAAATCAAAGAAGAAAACTTTCCCAACCTATAGAACCTATAGAAATATATGCCTATGAAGATACAAGAAGCATACAGAACACCAAACAGACTGGATCCAAAAAAAAAGTCCCCTTGCCACATAATAATCAAAACACTAAACATACAAAGAAAGAATATTAAGAGCTGCAAAGGAAAAATGCCAAGTAACATAAAGGCAGACCTATCAGAATTACACCTGACTTCTCATTGAAGACAATGAAATCCAGAAGGTTGGTCAAGTGTTAATGCAGACATTAGAAGACCACGGATGTCAGTCCAGACTGTTATACCCAGCAAAACTTTCAATCACCATGGAAGGACAAAACAAGATATTCTATGACAAAACCAGATTTAAACAATACCTAGCCACAAACCCACCCCTATCCAAAATACTAGAAGGAAAGCTCCAACCCAAGGAACTTAGCTACATCAACAAAAGCACAGCAAATCCCAAAGAAGGGAAAAACACACAAATTAACATTGACAACAATGAAAACTAAATTAACAGGAGATAGCAATCACTGGTCATTAATATCTGATGGAGGAGGGTCATCTGTCTATTGTTACTTTCATTGGTTAATAAAGAGACTGCCTTGGCCTTTTTGATAGGCCAGCCCTTAGGTGGGTGGAGTAGACAGAACAGAATGCTGGGAGGAAGAAGGCAGTGAGGCAGTCGCCATGACTCTCCTCTCCGAGATGGATGCCAGTTAGAATCCTCCCGGTAAGCCGCCACCTCGTGATGCTACACAGATTATTAGAAATGGGATAGACCAATATGTAAGAGTTAGCCAATAAGAGGCTACAGATAATGGGCCAGGCAATGTTTAAATGAATAGAGTTTCCGTGTAATTATTTCGGCGTAAGCTGGCTGGGATCCAGATGGGAACGCAGCCCACTGCTCCTTTTACAAATATCCCTTAATATAAATGTACTAAACACACCTATGAAAAGACACAGGCTAGCAGATTGGATACAAAAATAGAATCCATTCTTCTGTATACAAGAAACACACCTCGACTTCAAAGACAGACATCGCCTCAGAATAAAGGGTTGGGGAAAAACATACCAGTCAAATGGACCTAAGAAACAAGCTGGTGTAGCTATCCTAATATATAATAAAATAGACTTCAAAATAAAATCAATCAAAGAGACAAAGAAGGACATTTCATATTAGTGACAGGAAAAATCTATCAAGAGGAAATCTCAATACTGAATATCTATGCCCCAAATATAAGGGCACCCTCATATGTAAAAGAAACACTTCTAAAGCTTAAATCATGCATTAAACTCCACACACTAACAGTGGAAGACTTCAATACTCCTCTCTTACCACATGATCATCTCATTAGATGCCGAAAAAGCTTTCAACAAATATACAACATCCCTTCATGATAATGGTCTTGGAAAGAGCAGGGTTACAAGGAACATACCTAAATATAATAAAGGCAATATACAACAAGCCAACAGCCAACATCAAACTAAATGGAGAGAAAGTCCCAGCGATCCCACTGAAATTAGAAACAAGACAAGGTTGTCTACTCTCACCGTATCTATTCAATATAGTTCTTGAGGTCCTAGCTAGAGCAATAAGACAACAAAAGGAGACCAAAGGGATACAAATCAGAAAAGAAGTCAAACTCTCATTATTTGCTGAAAATTTGATAGTTTACATAAGCGACCCCAAAAATTCTACCAAGGAACTTCTACAACTCATAAACACTTTCAGTAATGTAGCAGGATACAAGATTAACACACACACACACACACACACACACGAAAATCAGTAGCCCTCCTGCACACAGATGATAAGTGGGCTGATAAGAAACCAGAGAAATATCACCCTTTACAATAACTACAAATAGCATATAATATCTTGGAATAACTCTAACCAAACAAGTGGAAGACTTGTGTGACAAGAACTTTAAATCTTTGAGGAAAGAAATTGAAGAATACACCAGAAAGTGGAAAGATCTCCCATGCTTTTGGGTAGGTAGAATTAATATAGTAAAAATGGCAATCTTAGCAAAAGCAATCTACAGATTCAATGCCCATCAAAATCCCAGCAAAATTCTTCACAGACCTTGAAAGAACAGTACTAAACTTCATATGGAAAAACAAAGAACCCAGGATAACCAAAACAGTCCTGTACAATAAAAGAACTTCTGGAGGCATCACAATCCCTGGCTTCAAACTCTACTACAGAGCTACATTACTAAAAACAGCCTTGTATTGGCATAAAAACAGACAGGAGGACCAATGGAACTGAATCGAAGACCCGGATATTAATCCATACACCTATGAACACACCTGTTTTTTTGAAAAAGAAACAAAAGATATCAAATGGGAAAAAGAAAGATATTTAACAAATGATGCTGGCATAACTGGATTTTAACATGTAGAAGAATGAAAATAGACTCATATCTATCACCATGCAAAAAACTCAAGTCCAGATGGATCAAAGACCTCAACATAAAGCCAACCACACTGAACCTTATAGAAGAGAAAGTGGGAAATACACTTGAATGCATTGGCACAGGAGACCACTTCCTAAATATGACCCCAGCAACACAGACACTGAGAGAAACAATAAGTGGGACCTCCTCAAACTGAAAAGTTTCTATAAAGCAAAGGACACAGTCAGCAAGACAAAACGGCAGCCTACAGAATGGGCAAAGATCTCCACTAACTCCACATCAGACAGAGGTCTGATCTCCAAAATATACATAGAACTCAAGAAATTGGTCACCAAAAGAACACATACTCCAATAAAAAAAATGGAGTACAGACCTAAACAGAGAGCTCTCAACAGAGGAATCTAAAATGGCTGAAAGACACTTAAGGAAATGTTCAACATCCTTAGTCGTCAGAGAAATGCAAATCAAAACAACTCTGAGATTTCATCTTACACCTGTAAGAATGGCCAAGATCAAAAACACTGATGACAACTAATGCTGGAGAGGTTGAGCGGTAAAGGGAACACTCCTGCATTGCTGGTGGGAGTGCAAGCTGGTACAGACCCTTAGAATATCAGTGTGATGATTTCTCAGAAAATTAGGAAACAACCTTCCTCAAGACCCAGTAATACCACTTTGGGGTATATATCCAAAGGATGTTCAGTTGTGCTACAAGGACATGTTCAACTGTGTTCATAGCAGCATTGTTTGTCATAGCCAGAACCTGGAAACAACCTAAATGCCCCTGGACTGAAGAATGGATAAAGAAAATGTGGTACGTTTACACAATGGAATACTACAGAGAAGAAAAAAAATAAAACATCTTGAATTTTACAGGCGAATGGATGGAACTAGCAAACATCATATTGAATGGAGGTAACTCAGACCCAGAACGATAATTATCACATGTTCTCACTCATAAGTGGTTTTTAAACATAAAACAAAGAAACCAGCCTACAAATCACAATACCAAAGAATATAAACAATGAGGACCCTAAGACAGACATATATAGATCTAATCTACATGGGAAGTAGAAAAAGACAAGATCTCCTGAGTATATTGGGGGCATGGGGACCTGGGGAGAGGATTGAAGGGGAGGGAAGAATTGGGAAGAGGAGCAGAGAAAAATGTAAAGATCAATAAAAATCAATAAAATAAAAGAATATGATCATGAGCACTTCTTTGTTTATAGGCTACTATAAAGTTCAACAAATGTTTGCTAAATTTGATAGATTAACATTAATTAATAATACTCTTGCTTTTTTTAGTTCAACATTTACTGAGGTTTTCTTTGTGTCTGTTCTACTACATTAATTCGACTACATTAATGTTATACTACATTACATTGTCTGGCACCTCTTCATTTATCTTGTTTAATGTTGTTCATTATGCATTTATTCTGCAGTCCTTTTTTTTTTAACTTAACTTGCTCTGTACTTCTTGATTTATGCTGTTTTCCAAATCTTCCTGCCCATCTCTTCTGAATTAGTGTATTCTGTATTCTCTCTTGCTCATATCTTTTTCTGTGACGTTTTTTGTTTGCCTACATATATTCATAAAGATTCATTACCCAATATCAACAAAATTTTAAAAATTTGTTACATTTTATTTAATTGTGTTTGGAAGTCTGACGACATGTTTCAGGAGTCACCCCTCCCACCATATGGATTCTGAGAATGAGGAGCCAGTACTTATACAACTGAGCCATCTTGTTTGACTCTGACAAAATAATGTTTAACTTTCTCTCTGTGTCTTTTTTTCAGGCAGAATAGCAAAACGCTACAGACTAGAAGGCCAGGGTAGAGTGCTGGGAAGTTTGCTTTTTATCAGATTCTCTCCCAGATTACAAACTGTTAACTTCTTGTCACCTTATGTATAGAAACAAGGCTAAGAGCACTCTGAAATTGTTTTTTTATGGGTACTATTTCCATTTGTGAGATGCTACCCCTTATGACCAAAGAACATTCCAAAGCCAGACCTCCTAATACCATCCCATCAGGGATTCATGGTATTCATACCCCACAGTCCTTCACTGTTTGTTCCCTCTTTATTGCTTCTCAGTGTTTGCTAATGTTTCTTTCTCCGTTGGGCTATCTTTGGTATCTGTTTCTGGTGTTTCTCTCTATATCTTCTTAGTTTCTCCTTTCTAGTGATCTTTCCATGGAGTATCTTTGTCTCTTTCTCTGAATGTTTCAATAATAATATGTCTGTTGGCCTTATTCCTCCAATGCTGTGCACTTACTGTTCAACCCTCTTCTCCTCTTCAATATCCTGTATCTCCCTCCCACTCCCGCTGGTTCCCATCTGTCTTCGTTAGGGTTCTATTATTGTGAAGAGACACCATGATCATAGCAACCCTTATAAAGGAAAACATTTAATTGGGGTGACTTGTTTATAGTTCAGAGGTTTAATCTATTATCATCATGGCAGGAAGGAAGGCAGGGTGCAGGTAGACATGGTGCTGGAGAAGAAACTGAGAGTTCTTACATTTTGTCTCACAGGTAGTCTGAAGTGGTCTGAACTAGGCATAGTTTGCGCATAGGCAACAAAGGGTGCCCCACACTGACATATTTCCTCCAACAAGGCCACACCTCCTAATAGTGCCACTCCCTGAGCTTATGAGGGCCAATTACATTGAAACTACCATACCACCCTTTTTCCAGTTTGTCTCCCTATTCTTCATCATTTTTGTTTCTGTGACCTGATAAGTTTCATTAGGGTTGAAAGGCCATTGTGGTCTACAGAACAAGTTCTAGGACAGCAAGGGCAACAAATAGAAACCCTGTCTTGACAAAAAGAAAAGAGTCTCTGCCTCCACCACCATTAAATGCCTGTAGGTCGTCAGGAACGAGTAGGGCCTTATAGGCCCCTCTCCAGTCTATGACAAGATGTTGATAGGCCTAGTCTTGTCAGCTGCTATGAGTTTAAGAATGCTTTGACCATATATCATGTCCAGAAGATAGTGTTCTGTAACATTTCACCCCTACCTCTGGCAACCTCTCTCTTCTAAAATGTTCCCTAAATCTTGGAGGATATGACATAAACATCTCATTTATGACAGAGCATTCAACTGCCACTTATTCTCACCACTTCTACCAGTTACAATTTTCCACATTAACTGGTGCCACTGCAGAAAGATGCTTCCCTCCCCATTAAAACAGGGTTTCTCTGTGTAGCCTGGAATTCATTCTATAGATCAGGCTGACCTAAAACTCAAGGATCTGCCTGTCTTTGCCTCCTGAGTCCTGGAATTAAATGTGTACACCAAATAGCTGGCTCAAAAACAAGCTTTTCTGAACAAAGATGACAGCATCACTACTCTGTGGGCATAAGTACAAATATTTATAAAGTGGTTTGATAACATGCTCATTTAGCAAAACAGAAGTAGTAGTTTCCCAGCAGTGCCAGATCTTCTGAAGCTTTTGACCAGGTTTATAGTACTAGCCACGGATTTTCTTCTGTAAGACAGGCTTCAAATTTAATCAGAAAGCAATTGGTTATCCCTGTAATCTTTATGTCACTTTTTTCACCAGTGAGCTCATATTACCCATCAGGTCAGTATTGTAGCATTCAAGGTTCACTGCTGGGTCATACCACCTTCCTCCACAATGGCCTGCATATGAAAACTTTTTCAATATGAAAACTAGCCAGTAGGGAGGAAGTTTTTAAGTCAATTTCAAGTTGATTTCCCTGTATCTTGCAACCAAAGTATGTTGTATCTTTCCTAATAGGGTCTAGAATCTTATTTGCAACACTTTATTAGTAAGTTATAAGTTTATTAAGATATAGCCAAGGACATGATGATGTCCCTGGGATGCCTACTCTGTTCTGAAGGCAAATGGAGAGGGAATTGATCTGGGGGAGAGAGGAGGTGGGGTGCACTGGGATGAGTATAGGAAAGGGAAACTTCGGTTGAAATGTAATATAGGAGAGAAGAATTAAAAAAAAAGATATGGCCAAAGATATCAATACTAAATGGTATTAACAAGCATTTAAATGAAATAATATAAATAAAAGTGTCTGGTGGAATCCTTGACTTGGTTGAAATGTAATATATGAGAGAAGAATTTTTTAAAAAAATGATATGGCCAATGATATCAATACTAAGTGGTATTAACAAGCATTTAAAGAAAATAATATAAATAAAAGTGTCTGGTGAAATCCTTGATTTCAGTTATGTTAGTTTCTTACTTATAACTACATCAGTAAGCTTAAGTTAATTTTCTAAACTATTATAATTATGGTTTCTCTTCCTATTCCACAGGTGACAAACTAAGACTTAATAACTTAAATAACCTGTTCATGGAATTTGAACTCAACATGCATACTCAAAAGCTCTAATGCCCCTTTTCCTTTTACCTGAAATATTTGGTTGCAGATGATGTGGAAGTTGTCCATACACTGTTTTAAGTGCCTGTGGTGATGATGTAACTATAGAATAGTTACTTCTCAGAAAGTTGCAGTTTCACTCTGATTGCTGATTCTGGAAATTTTGTACTTGGAAAAATGAGCATGCTTGAGACTGATAAAACATTGGAGTACTTTTTAGTGATATCGCTCACCTAAATGAATTACAGCTTTGGTAGCTGTGAGCAATGAAGGCTCCAGGGTTCAATGAGGATGGAAGAGGAGTAAAGTAAAAGAAATGAGTCCTGGGACTAGAAAGATGGTTCCATAGTTGAAAGCACTTGCTTTTGCAGAGGACCAGGGTTTAGTTCCCAACACTTGACAACCATCCTTAATTACAGTTCTGGGGAATTTAACACCACCTTCTGACTCTGTGGACACCAGGCACATGGATGGTGTATAAACATACATGCAGGTCAAACACACACACACACACACACACGTAAATCTTTTTTTAGAAAAAGAAAGAAGTGAATCTTTCATTGATAGCATAATCATCTAAATTTAGAATGTATTCTTTATCCGTTCTTCACATAAATACATTTAATTTCAGAAGTTTAGACGTGGGGCTGGGGTTGTAGCCCAGTGGTAGAATATTTGCCTACTATGCACATGCCTCTGAGCTCAGGCCTTTGAAGTGCCCTCTCCAAACCCAAAAGGTACCTATAATAAAATGTAAGTGAATTTTACATTTCTCCTTACGGACTACATATGGTTAGTTTTCCATAACACCACTGTTTAACTTGTAACGTGTTACTGTTATATTTAATTAAATATTTAAAACTTTCTCAGCTTTAGTTTCTAATATAAAAAAATGAATAGATATAATTCTTCAACAAAAATCCTTTAACATTCTCAATAATCTATAGGAACAGAAAGTTTTGAAAGTAAATAATTTTAAAATCACCATTATATATTGAAATAGAAAAATGAAATTTGTGTCATGGCATTGCTAAAGCATGCATGGGTGCCCTATATGGCCGTTCTGTTGAACTTGTTCATATAGGGTTTCATGGTCTAAGTTGATAAGAGTGATTGATCAAGTTTCTTCCTCAAGAGGGCACCAGATCTCATTACAGATGGTTGTGAGCCACCATGTGGTTTCTGGGAATTGAACTCAGGACCTTTGGAAGAGCAGGCAGTGCTCTTAATCGCTGAGCCATTTCTCCAGCCTACCGTTAATGGATTATTAAGTTACAATTAATGAATATTGTTTTGGTTATATAATAAAGAAAATTTCTGTGGTTTGGTAATGTTGGTGAGGGAAAAATGTGCTCCAAATAGTACTGGAGGAAATAGAGAAAAATATATTACATGAAAGTTGTATTATTTTCAGTTAACTCATTCTTGATTTTTCCAAGATGTTTCTTTTCTTTACATATTGCTTTTAAGTTTATCTATGGTTAAAAAAAATGTATTGGAGTATGAATGAGGGTATCCTCTGTGTTTCAGAAACTCTGTAATGATGCTCAAGTCAAAGTTTTTGGAAAGTGCTGTCAGCTGAAGCCAGGAGGAGATAGTTCTTCCTCTTTGGATAGCTCTATCACTTTATCTTCTGATGTAAAAGACCAGTGTCCCAAGTACCAGGTAAGATCAGTCATTTATTCATTTATAAATCATTTTAATCACCTTTCTAAGAACCAGAGTTATAATATCAACTAGACTGTATCTTTCTGGTGCCTGCATTGTAGCTGTAGAGATGGATGAATTCATTAAACAATTAAGTTTTAATAATATGAAAACCTTAGATGGGGAAATAAAGAAATCTGTGGTATTGGTGGCAGGTATTTTCTCCATCTTTTTCTCAATTCATATTATTGAGTACCCAGAGTAATTTATTTTTGTGCCTTTTTATTATTAAATTATAAAATTAAAATACCAATAAAGTTTGTCCATAGTAGAAAATTAAAGTGTAATTACAAGGATTAAACACACATCTTGGTTTTTCAAAAATAACTGGATTTTTTTCCTTAGTCTAAACAATCAGTAACTACATAGGAATTTATATATGAGCTTACTATGTGAAATAAGATTGACTTAGTTTCATGGTAAGTTCATATCGTCCCAAGCTTGTACAAATAAAACATATTTTGTATTTAGTGTTGCTAAAATAGAATCTTGATCGTTGTGTTTGTAAGAGATGGCCGCGCTTGGGTGGAAATTTATCCTTATATCCGATGTTAAGGCAGTCTGTAAAAGGATTCTGAAGTCACTCAAATCTGCATGTTAGGATTAATTCACAGTTACGCTCTTGTTTTTCCTTTACCTTAGGCACAGAATCTTAAAAAATGCCGAACAGTACTTTGCCATATAGCACCTATATAACTCAGGAAATTTGCATAATTTGAGAGGTTTTCTAATTTCTTAAGCTGTATATAATTGCCTTTTCTGTATATGTTATGTGATTAAAAACAAATAGAAAACTGACCAAGGTTGTAGAGATCCAAAAGGTAGTGATTGATTATAATCTCATTTTGTGTCAGAATCCCACAAAATACACTTTTTTTAAGTAAAAGATTTCAATTATACTTGATGTGATAAAATATGACCTCCAGTAACTAGAACATTATCATTAAATTACTTTCCAGGAGTGAGTATATTGAGTAAATAGACCCTTTAAAGAAAGCATGTAAAAGGTAGCAGTGATAGCACACTTTGTTAATTTAGTGATTTTTATTGTATATTGTTCCACATGAAAATATATAATAGTATCTAAGATTCACATTTACCTTTTGGTGTATATTATAGCAGACAAAGAATTTTAATATGAAAATGCATGATTTTATTAGATTATCTTTATAGAATGCTTAATTGGTGTAATTATTTAATAAAATAATCAGACTATAACTTCAGTAACTCCAACTGTAAATGAGGATTAGATTATTAGACTTATTTACAGACTATGAATTATTTTCTTCACATGACCAATCTGGAGTCATGTGATACATGGGATTTGTTGTCTTGAAGATATCCTCAGAAAAAGTCCAGGGTTGCCTTTTCTTTCAGATTCATCAGAGATAATGTGTTCTTTTGCCCAAAGAATAGCAGCTTCTTTTCTAGTTATTTGCATATGAATTTCATTAACCAATTCTTTAAAGTGCATGTGAGTGGGTAGTTCTGAAAATTGCTATTCCAAAATTGCTACCATTAAGCCAATCTTACATCAGTGAGTGCATTGCCTGTCTTCAACTGAGAGTATGAAGTGGAATTCCTTTCAGTTAGCCACACTGATGTCTTGGACAAAAATTGATTTTGAAAATTAAGTAAAGAGAGCTGGAGTGGCTCAGCAGGTATAGGTACTTGCTGTTCATCCCAAGTTCCCTCCCTAGGACCCACATAATGGAAGGAAAGAATTGACTCACAAATGTTGATCTGTGACCTCTACTTTTGTTCTATGGCATGACATATCCATACACAACCACACACACATACATATCAATAATAAGTATAATAATTTTTTTAAAGACAGAGTCTCATTGTATAGCTTTGACTAGTCTGGAACTCGCTTTATAAAGTTTAAAGGCCTCAAAATCCCAGAGTTGGTCCGTCTCTGCGTCCCAAATGCTGGGATTAAAGGCATACATCGCCAGCTAAATTTTTAAAAATTAGCTAGACAGTACTTTGAAATTAGTGATATTTTCCATGGTGTATAAATACTAATTAATAAATTTTTGTTTTTAAAAATGATTTTATAATGATGGTGACAAAAGTTAATGAGCAATAATAATTATGAGTTCTTTGAGAAAGAAGACATTCTGATATTGTAAACCTTTCCTTTTTTTTTCTGAGACAGATCTTACTATGTATTTCTTGCTAGCCTGGAACTCACAGAGATCCATTTTCATTTGTTTCCTGAGTACTGGGATCAAAGACCACCACACTTAGCTTAAATCTTTTTCTTAACTATACTTTTAGTACACAATGCTTTGTTCTTGACTACAGATAGATGTGCTGTTGTGCAGCAGATCTCAAGAATTCATTACAATTTCTTGACTTAAACTCATTGATTTTTAGCTTTTTCTTTCCTCTTTGCCCTAGTAACTGCCAATACTGTTCTTTGGTTCCATGAATTTGACTTTCTTTGATACTTTAGATAAATGGAAGTATTTGCAATACTTGTCTTTCTGTGATTATCTTGTTTCAGTTAACATGCTGCCCATAAGATTCATCTATGGAGACCTAAAAAGATGGCTAAGTTCTTCAGAAAACATGTTGCTCTTCCAGAGGACTTGGGTTCAATTCCTAGGACTTAAAATTGTAGAGTAACTCTAATCACAGGGGATCTGTGTTCTGTCCTCCAAGGGCACCATGCATTTATGTGGTGCACAGATGTGCTTGCAGGCAAAACACACTAAAGAAGTGATAATAATTTTAAATTTTTTAAAGTTTTATCTATGCTTCTTTATACTCCAAAATGTGTCTCTTGGGCCTAAATATATTTCACTGCATGTGTATATACCACATTTTTTTGTTCATTCTTTTCCTATTTAATTCTTTAATTCACTTTGAGTTGGTTTTTTATATATATGAGTCTGTTTTAATTTTTTGCATATGAGTATCTAGCCTTCCCAGTCTTTCCTTTCCCTGTTTTATCAGCCTAGTATCCATGTTGAGGATCAGTTGACTGTATTGGTGTGCATTTATTTCTGGGTCTGATCCCATATATTGTCTATCTGTATTATAATGTATTGATTACTATAGATTTGTAGTATATTTTGAAATCTGGATGTGTGATAATTTCAGTTTTATTGTTCTCTTTTCAAGGTAATTTGCCTTTGATCTTTTTTTACATATTATTTTAGAATTGTTTTTCTGTGTTTATAAATGAGTCTCATTAAGTCTATAGAGTATTTATTTTTTTAAAATTCATGGTTGTTAAAAAAATTGCTCCATTTATGGATGCTTCTTTGTCATAATGAAAGTAGTAAAAATTATACTGTCGGCTCTACCCTTATTTGCTTACTGGATAAATGTTATATATGTGTGTAAGACATGGTTCAAAAGTTGATTTGGGATTAACAAGATAGCTTAGCAGGTAAAGGTACTGGTTGCTGAGTTTCACAACCTAAATTCAGTCCTTAGTACCCACGTGGTAGTATGTAGAAGAGAACCAACTCCTGCAAACTGTTCTCTGACCACATGTAGTGTATATACCCACCCACATACACTCACACCAAATGCATGGCTAACTGTAAAAGAGTTTATTTCAGCATTATTTTTAGTAGCAAAGTCCTAGAAACGATCTAAATACTCCTTGTTAAGTAGTCTGACCTGATGAAGCATGGCATTTTTTTAAAGATTTGTTTTTGTTTTACGTGTATAAATGTTTCATCAACGTTTATGTATGTGCATTATACACATGCCTAGTAGGGAGGCCAATTTCTTGAAACTGAAGTTACAGGTGGTTATGACTTTTGTGTAAGTTTTGGGAAGCAAACCCAGGTCCTCTGCCAGAACGTCAAGTGGTCTTAAGTATTGAGTCATTTCTCCAGCCCTGAAGTATGATATTTTTATATAACCAAATAATGTACAACTCTCTACCTCCCTCTTCTTCCGTCTCTTTCATCCTTAAATGAGTCAGTCTCCCAAAGTACCCAGCTTGGATTCAAACGTGAGATATTTCTGCCTTGATCTCTCCACTATTAGGATTATAGGTATTACTATACTTATCAATATCTGTGCAGATTTAAAAATGAGTGGAATTTCTGTTTAATTATATGGTTAGATTTAATATAAGAAACCATGTGATGAAGAACAAATTACAGAGAAGTTTATATAATACAGAATTTTAATCATTTTAATTATTAGGAAAACTAACAGGTTTATTTTATAAAGAAAATTAATATTTGAAATCATTATAAGGCTTTTAATTCTTTAATTTTATGTTTTTAATTTTTATTCAGGGTTCTCGATGTTCTTCTGATGCCAATATGCTTGGTGAAATGATGTTTGGCTCAGTAGCAATGAGCTACAAAGGATCTACCTTAAAAATTCATCAGATCCGGTGAGGGAGTTCAGTTCTTCTTATGTTATCCTCATTGTAGATGTTCAGGTTTTTTTGAAGATGAAAGGATTTCTTAGATTTTTATTCAGATTGAGCATGTCAGATGCCCAGCTTATTGTGTCATGGTTTTAGTTTTCCTTCTTAGTCTTTGTGATGATGTCATGAAATCCATGTAACTTACAAAGTTATTTTTTTTACAGTGAATCAAAACATTATTGTATTTTACTTTTAATCTCTTCCTGACATTTTGTTGTCTTTCATAGCTCACCTCCACAGCTCATGCTTAGCAAAGTTTTTACTGCCCGGACTGGAAGCAGTATCTGTGGAAGTCTCAATACGTAAGTGCTTATGGTTGTAGGGTGTGATTGATATTTAATATTTAAAATATACAAGTATAAACATAAAATGACTTTTTAAATTATAGTACATATAGTTTGTATCTTACCCAAATTTGAAAGTTTATGGAGGCCAGATTGCACCCTTTCTGAATATAATTGAACATATAGATGTGATTTCTTTTTCTGTAGTTTTCTAGAAGGTGTGTTTGGAAGCAAAATGTTGAATGCATTTTCATCATAGACTAGTTTGCTGTTTTTCAGTCTACTCTTCTGTGTTAACAGTAATACCTTAGCCGGATGGTGGCGCACGCCTTTAATCCCAGCACTTGGGAGGCAGAGGCAGGCGGATGTCTGTGAGTTCGCGACCAGCCTGGTCTACAACAGCTCGTTCCAGGCCAGGCTCCAAAGCTACAGAGAAACCCTGTCTCAAAAAACAAAAAAACAAAAACAAACAAAAAAAAGTCATACCTTTACATTCTTCAGATTGAGGGGCCTATCACTATTATATCAGAGTCATTCACCCACTCCACACATATATAATAGGTACAGGGATATCATAAGCTGTTTGTGCCTACACTAGAATAATGAAGCTGGAACAAGATTGGGCCTTCTTTGGGGGTTAAGAGGCTATATACTAGAACGCTAGTAAAGAAAGTACTGAGTTAGAGTTTATGGTGAGGTTAGTAGGATTTTGTAGGGGCCAAATCAGAACACTTACAAGCTTGGATACTGGGGAAATGCAAAGTCTAAATGAGTGGGAAGCAGTAGAAAAACTACTCTAGAGAAATTCTTTTGAACTTTGAAAGACTTTTGTTTTGAGGGATTTTATTAATAGAGGCTTCTACTATCGGTAGGTTATTTTTACCTTTTTTTAGGAAGAAAGGAAAAGGTAGGGTTTTCAAAATATTGTGAGTACTTGAAAAAATGATGTTGCCAAAATGCCAACTTTTTAAATTTAATAATGAAATAGAGATGAAAAATCACCGATTTTAAAGCACTTCTATTTTTCTAAATTTTAACTGATAATTCTTAAAATTTATGGAAAAGATACTTCATGCTGAAAGCATAGTAATTTTACTTTTGTTATTCTCAAAGAGAGTGAAAGTAATATATAACATTTTTAATGTGTGATTATTTGATTGGTGTTCCTGCTGCTCTCTTTTCCTTGCTTTTTTCCCTTCCTCATCTGAAATTGCTCCTTTGATCATTCCCAACACCAGATGTTTAGAAAATATTTTTAGTCCAAAATATGAGGTAAACCTTGTTTGTGATGTGTATCAGTGTCAGCAGTTTACTTTGGAAAGAACCAGATGATAAATATTTTCTATTTTATTAGCTGTATAGTATGCTCTAGTTTCTTACTGCTGTCATTATAGCGTTAAAGCAGCCTTAAACAACATGGAAATGAAAAACATGAACTGTCCTCCTGTGAAACTTTATTTTTAACAGGTGCAGCATCTGGATGTGGCCTTCAAGAATAGCTTACTAACTGATGGTTTAAGTGATTGTATAATTATTATCGTAGTTTATACTTCCAGTACTAATAGTGATAGTTTTAACTTTAGAAGGGTTTAAATTTTCTTAGCAAAAATATATAAATAATAGATTTCATAGTGATATTTTTTCACGAAATTTTATTCATATTTAGCCCCCTATTTTCCTCCTTATTCCGAGTAGTCTCCTCTGCCTATAATATTTCAAGAAGTTTTGTACTTGAAATTTCATTGGGATGTGTGAAGTATTACTATTAAAAATATAAAATGTGTTTGGAATTTCTTTGCTTTTTCTTTTCTCTGTAGACTGCAAGACAGTCTTGAATTCATCAATCAGGACAGCAATACATTAAAGGCTGATAGCAGCACAGTTATTAATGGACTGCTTGGAAATATAGGTAGGTTTTTTATTTTGATTTTATATATAGATTTCTTGCATAACCAGAGAACTTCTGATGGTGTAAATGGAAAGGTTGTTAAATTTTACATATATAACCTTTATCTTATTTGGAAAGTATTTTTCTTATATTTTAAGGCAATACTCCTCTTGTATCTGAGAAAAGAACTTCTGCATGTTTAATTTGTCTGCATTGGTGTTGTTTTTAAATTTATTGTGTCTTTGGAAGGCTAAGTCATTGATATTGAAAGCCATTACCAGCTTTCTGAAATATTTTAGCAGGGAATAACTACTATCCCTCTCTCTTCTCTAACCTAAAAGTCATTTTAAAATGGTGATCCTTTTTTATGAACTGTGGTTTATATGATCAAAGAGTCAAATGATGACTCTTAAGATGCTGATTGGAATAATAGATTAATTTAGTTAATTATGGTTCACAATGTATAGTACATTTTAAAATGACTAGAAAGCACAATTTCTTGTCTAGAAAGCACAACTAAATTGCTGCTTGATCATATTTCTGATGCATAATATAAGAGAGTGGACAGTAACCCTTATTTAGTAAAAACTTTTATTTACTTATGTTTTCCCTTTTTTGAGACATGATTTCATTGTGTAGTTCCAGTTGCCCTGGCACTTACTATGTAGCCCATAGTAAATTTTATGTTTTAAATGTATGTTTATTCAATTGAGATGCTACTAAGCAGCTCCTGTGGATTAGTCTTAGTGTAAGGCCCATTTTATAATGTAGATCAGCTTATAGGAAAAGTTTTTCCAAACTCACTTGATTTTAATCACTGATTCTAGTGGAGTAAAACTACAGCAAAGAAATGTCTTCTTAAAAATAATTTGATTATTTTAAAACTCTACGGGCTTATTGAAAGTGTTTTATTTTTTTGGAGTGGTGGTAGTACATGTCTTTATTCCTCATACTTGGGAGGCAGAGGCAGGTGAATCTCTGTGAGTTTGAGGCCAGCCTAGTTTACAGAGTGAGTTCCAGGGCAGCCAAGGTTACCTAGAGAAACCCAGTATTGAAAATCCAGAAAAGAAGAAAGAGAGAGACAGAGAGAGAGAGGGAGGGAGGGAGAGAGGGAGGGAGAGAGGAAGGAAAGACAAAAAGACAGAAAAAGGAAAGAAAATGATTTAAAATTGATATAAAAATAATTTTTTTATGTGGAGACTAGATGTATTTGACCTTTCCGTTCAAATATAGAGGAGAAATTTATTTCATTTAATTGAGCTACAGGCTTTAAATAATGCATGGCTTATATTTACACACTGTTAACTGTGAATTAAGGATAGTTGAGACCTATTTCTGGCTTTATGTTTCCACTTAACTAATCAAGTATTTTTTTAATCATCCATAATATAACAAGTACTCTTGTAGACCCTGAAGAGGCAGTGGTAAGCTAACACGGTTTTTGCTTTGGTGGATTTGTAGTTAGTGAGCAATGTGATAAATAATACAACCATAGTATGTTTTAGTATATTCAAGATTAAAATTGTATGGTTGTGATTAAAATATAAGCATGAATTTTATCTTGGAGAATTGTGAAAGATTTCCTTGAGAATAAGACACCTTTACTTGAAGAATTATTTATATAGTTAGGGAAGGGGAAGGTACCTAGGAAGAAGTAATAGTAGATCCTGGAGGGAAGAACACACCATCATAAAAGCATTCTAATAAGTTCAAGTGACTGGGCACATAGTAGAGGTAAAGAAAATGAAAAGAATTGAGGATAAGGGTATGTGGGAGGGTTTGGAGGAAAGGAAGTGAAGAGAAAAATGCTGTAATTAAGATGCAGTCTCAAAAATAAAAAAAAATGAAGGAGAAAAGAAAGAATTGAGCAAGAGCAAGCTGGCAAAGGGCACTGTGGGCCACAGCAATAAATTCATGTTCATGCTTTATGCAGCCAGATACCAACAAGGATATGCTAGTTTCATCACTTGTTTTTTAAAGCAAGTGCCATGACAGGATTAACTATACAAAAATTTTATTACTGGGAATGACTATGAAAGAAAATGAGGGAGGTGGGACAAGCTAAAGAACCATAGATTGTGATGCATGTCTGACTCCAAGTACAGGAGAAAAAAAAATACAAAAGATTAAGTATCAATACCCCAGCCTGTAATACCTTTCTAAGGAGGAAAGGTTTGGCAAGACAAGGAGGAAGTTTTGAGTAAGATCTAGTTGTCAGAAATGTTCCATGTTTCCCCAAAATAGATGTGGAGTTGGTATCCTTTGTATACTGGCTGGGAGCTTGTTTTGGGTAATATAGAACTGTGCACAAATTTGTAGTGGATTTTAAAATTACAGTTGGAAATATTTTAGATACATTCTTGAGACTTCAGCAGAAAGTTGTTTAGAATCCAACAACATTATCAGATCTGATTTATATGTACTAAAGAATGTCTGTAGTGAGACTAGGTCTAGTTAAGCAGTTGGGATTAAAATATGTCAAGAAAATCTCACCTCCTTTAGATAGATAAGTTATAGGAAAATGGAAGACCTCATCACTGACTTCCTGAAAGGGTCTTAGGGACCTCTGTTTGTCCTTCAACTACATTTTAAAAACTGAATAACTGTAGGAATAGATATATATTGAGGAAACATGAGATTTGACTACATGTAGGTATTTATGGAAAAAAACAAAGCCATTGAGAGAATGAAATTAAAAATAGATATGATAGTTGAGAGGTTTTTGAGGAAAGTGTTGGGTTGAGGCACTAACTGACTTAAAATTAACTTAAGAAGAAGGAACTTCTCAGAATACTTAAGTTACTAGTATCATAAGATTTAAGTGTTGCCTATTTCATTTAGGTAGGAAGCAGGCAAAGATAGGTAAGAATTTGAGTAACTTTGAAGGTGGTTTGAAAAGAAAATTTTAGTCTGGAAGCTCTGTGTGTATCTACATCTATGCCCGTGTAAACAGTCACATGTAAAGAAATGTGGGTGAAGAAGGAGTTTAAAGACGTTAAATTTTGAAATAGCTAGAGAGCATTGAAGAAAGAATTTATCATTGAGAAATGGAAGGGTTGCTGCATTATAAATACAGAAATTTCTGTTGCAGGAAAAAAATAGTATCAGCAATTTGAGAAACACAGATGCTATTTAAAGCAGAAAAGCCCCCTGTCCTAGGTATTCAACTCCTACATTACTTAGACCAGTGGTTCTCTACTTGTGGGTCACAACTGAGCATTGGACCCTTTCACCAGGTTTGTGCAAGGCTATTGGAAAACACACATATTTACATTACAGTTCATGACAGCAAAATTACAGTTATGAAGTAGCAACAAAAATGATTTTATGGTTAGAGGTCACTACAACATGACGAATTGTATTAAAGGGTCAGTAAATTAGGAAGTTTGAGAACCACTGAATTAGACTGTCATAATTGAATATAAGTAACAGATAATTCCTTGCTTGATTATAGAATTTAAGCCCCTCACCCACACTTCTTTTGGAGAGAGGATATCTTTTATGTAGCCCTGGCTGGCTTAGAACTCTCTATGTAGACCGGGCTGAATTCATAGCAGTCTGCTTGCTGGGATTAAAGGTGTGTGGCCTTTATACCCTTTTTTTTTTTTAAGTATTCAGACTGCTATCATTTCTTTGTGGTTGTGTTTGGTACTTTTGGGAGTCTTGCCCTTATAGGCTGTATGTGTCTCCTGTTTTCATAGTGGCTAACCATAATTCTAAAACCATCAATTTCTTCTGTTACTTTGTAGCTTTTCACTGGGCTAGCAATTTTTGTGCTTATTTGTTAATAAAATTCCTTGATAGATTTGCTATGTTCTTGTTCTAAGTACAGTAATATAGTCTTCTTAACCACATTTCCATGAGAATATTGAAGTCTTAAAAACTGGCTTTAAAAAACAAGGTTTTTTTTTGGCAAACATTAAATTATGTAGATACTATTGCCTTTTTGAGTGGTTAAAATGTTTTATGTTAGGGTTGAACACTTGAAATAGTTCTACCTATTGCAACAGAAGCTTATTTCTGTTGTTATAAATGGATTTATTCATAAATAGGCGTGAAACTATTTTTTACATAAACCATGACTAAAAGGTGAAGTATATTTATTTTAAATGAGGAATGTGACTACTTGAATTGTTCTTGCTTTGGTTAAAAGTTCCTGTGCTTTACTCCTTGATCTGCTCCTGTGTTGCCTTACTTCGCCTTATTTTCCTGACTCAATGTGGCTTCTCTAACAGGTCTCTTTCATGTGTATTTTACATTTTTGCCATATAGGTCTTTCACAGTTCTGCAGCCCCAGGCGGGCATTCTCTGAGCAGGGTCCGCTCCGCCTGATCAGGAGCGCCTCTTTCTTTGCAGGTTTGCCATGTGCTGTGTGGGTAGATTAGTTGTTGTGCCCTAGTGACTAGACTCTCTAGTTAAGCTGTGGAAACAAGAGAATGTAGAGAATGAAGTTGGGATGTTGTGTTTAAGAAAGAATTGCTTACAAAATATAGGAACTTACTGCTTTCTACTGGGTATGTTCCTAAAGTTTTTACAAAATGTGTAATAGACAGGATTGATGTTTTTATGAAATTTCAGTTAGTCATTTCTTTCTTCAGTATGCCATAATGATTTTCAACTTTAGATTCTTCAAGAAAAATTTAGTGTATAGTTATCTTAGTAATTAGTTATACTGTCCCCTTGGAAATGTTAATGTTATGCTATCTTGTTTCCATGGCTAAGTAGTTTTTGTATTGTAATTCACCAATTGCTGGAAATAATCCGATCTTTATAATTGTTGCAACGTTTCTGATCTACACTCTTCTCTAAGGACAACTTTTCTTGGAGCTAAGATTTAGATGAACAAGCACTGTTCTAACACTATGTAAAAGGCATGTGAGCATAATTAGTCAGATCATTACATTGTTATAAAGTGTGTGCTTGCTTATATATGCAGGAACACAGTTCTGTTCCACTTTTTCACACATTGCACATTCATCTTTCATTATCATTTTCTAGTAGAAATTAGGAGTCTACAGATTTATTCATAGTTGTTTATTATTTTCAATCTCCTTTACATATGCCTGGCTGGCCTTGAATTCCTACCTAAGTCTTCTGAGTGGTAGGATTACGGGTATTGTGACCACACCCTGCTATCCCATTTCTTGTTTTAATTAGAACTTATTTTACATGTAAATAGTAAATATGAGCAATGCATATTTGTCCTAGAAAATTATGTAAATATAAAACCAGTTTAAAAAAATATTTAAACTATTCTGCCAGCACCTTATACTTACTTTTGTTTGTTACTTTGTTGTTTTTCCAATGCAATGGCCCACATCCAGGGCGTTATATATGATCTAGACCAGTGTTCTATCACTGGTTTACACCGTTGGCCCTCCTGCCTGTTTTTAAACAAAATTGGTGTCATACTATTTTAAACAAATTTATCAAATGATTTATTACAGCGCTTTAAATTCTTTATTATGTTTAAACATTGTTATGGATATAATCAGAGTAAACTAGAGTTGTCACTTGGCCTCAGTAACTAACTTTTTCATTTAATAGTAGGAACATCTGTGTTTGGTTATGTTCTAAATGTATGAATTTTAGTCACTCCTGGATTCTGTGTCTTGGATAGTTTTGCATCACATGGTAAATCTTCAGATAAATCTGAAAGCTTGTTCAACTGAATAATAGCTCCTAGTGTTGGGTTGGTGCCATGCTATTGAAAAAGGAATGCAATGAGATGAAGCATGATCTAGTTGAGATTTAAAAGGAGCAACATCCACCTTAATGATAATATAGTTTATGACTGACCATTTGTCTTGATTTGTAGTTCACAGTAACCCAATGGACATGCCGGGAAGAGAACCGAATGAGGACAGAGACAGTGGCATAGCACGCTCTGGTAATGTCAGGTTTACAAACTAACCCTGCTTTTTTTTTTTTTTTTTTTGAGGTTCTTGTTAGCTGGCATTGATTTTATTTTTATCTCTGTATTGTCTAATTCTGTGTCTAGTTTGTTCATATTGACATCTCACACAGGATTGTAGAAAGGATAGGAAGAAGTTTCTTAAATTTGATATTTTAAATGTTGACTATTAAGTGTGTTTGGTGTGGTGTGTCCTATCAAACATGTCTAACCTGTGAATGGGTGGCCACATGTGGCCAAGGATAGCTACAGGCGTGGCCTAATACAAAAATCATAAATTTATTTAAAACATTATCAACTAGCTGGGCGGTGGTGGTGTGTGCCTTTAATCCCAGCACTTGGGAGGTAGATGCAGGTAGATCTCTGTGAGTTCGAGGCCAACCTGATGAATTCCAGGACAGCCAGGGCTACACAGAGAAACCCTGTCTTGAAAAAAACCAAAAAAAAAAAAAAGTAGAAAAACCATATCAGCTTACATCTGCTTGCTGTTAAGTAGTGTAGTGATAAAACAGAAAAATATTGTCTGTGCAATATGTTCAGTGATAGATTTGTGCTCAAAAAAAAAAAAAGAAAAGAAAAGAAAAGACAAGACACCTAGCTTACCCTGGGCAAGGGGCAGTTACCAGGGATGTATTACAGAGAGGCAGGGCTTCTTGAATTGTGTCTTAAAAAATAAAAAGGAGGTAGCCAGGCAAAGGCATCTTCAGTTAAAACCAGAAGTATATGTTGGGGCTCCAAACCATTAATAAGAAGAGTCCTCATCTTAGACTTGCAATTCTATTTATAAGACATTGTAAATTTGATTCCTGTACTTTATGGCAGGCCTTGTCTTGTTGTGTACCTACCTTTACTATTATTATTGAGTCAGTTTGAGTATAAACTGCAATTTTTACTTTATCCTGGGTTTTGATCTTTAGGATTTCAAAGATAAAGAATTCAGATGCATGAGCTCTCTTCTCAAAGACTGGTTCAGTACAGAATATTTGAAAAACAAGATATAAAGCTCAGCTGATTTTGATGGACAATTGGGTCTAAAAACACTGTTCTGATAGGAAGTGCCTGAATCTCTATACCCTTATCCTTCTTTTCCAATTGAATTATATTTGTTGTTGAGAATATAAACTCTGTTTCTTTTAGTACTTACCCATTGTTTCTATTTGCTCTAGGTTTTAGTCTTCTCTTGTAGCAGGAATTTTGTTTTTTGTTTTTTTGAAAAAAATTAAAATTTACATATAAGGGACTAGAGAGATGGTTTACTGGTTAAGAATGTATACGGCTCTTGCAAAGGACCCAAGTTTGACTCCCAGCACTCTTGTCAGGTGACTCGCAACTTCCTGGAACTGCAGATCTAATCCTCTAGTCTTCTCTGACACCTTCATTTTCATGTATACGCTGACACAGACAGACACACAATATACATAATTTAAAGTAATAAACAGAGCACCTTAAAGCAAGAAAATATTAAAATTTGCAGATAAAATTGTACTTATTTTTCATGTACAACAAGATGCCTTGAGGCATTTATGTACTGTACAAATGGAGTCTACTGGTATATGTCTGCCATCTTAGATTGCTTCAGAGAGTCATGTGTAGGGTCTGCTGTTTTTTGACTCTTAAGACTTACTAAAAAGTGTTGACTTGAAAATTCTGTGCAAGAGTAATCCATGGGTACTGTAAATGACCCATTTGAATGACTTAATTTTAATTGTTCTTTCTTCTTAAAATCCGTCTGCAATGAGTTCTAATGGTATCAGGTTTCCTTTCCAAATGATGAGGGTTCATCCAAGTTAGTGGACACTTAGAGTGACTTAAGAAGTGATAGCTTGTTGCCAGTAGCATTTTTTTCTGGGTTGTACAGTGCCAAAAATTATTGTCTAAGAGTCTCTCGTAAATATAGTCTTAATGAATGGGTTTTCTCCTTTGAGGCTTTACTCCAAGTACTTTTTAAATGGAAAATTTAGAAAATTCGATGAAACAAAAAATTTGGTTTACTCTATTATTCAATCTGATAAAAAGAAACTTGTCACCATGCTTAATCATTGACTAATAATTGCACATTCTTCTAACTTAACAGCATCTTTGAGCAGCTTGCTCATCACCCCATTTCCCTCCCCAAATTCTTCACTTACCCGAAGCTGTGCTAGCAGCTACCAGAGACGCTGGCGACGTAGCCAAACAACAAGTTTGGAAAATGGGGTATTTCCTAGATGGTAAGTTGGAATTGATCAAGGTTGACTAATTCCTTAATCATTTTTACCATACTGTTTAGTGATACTAAGTACCAGCACATTATCACTACTGTTTATGTCCTGAACTTTTTCATCTTCCCAAACTAAAACTCTGAACTCTGTACCCTTTATTTGCCCTTTGCAACTGTTGTTCTACTTTTAAATTTTTGTAGTTTAAAAGTCTTTAGTTTTGGGTTTGTCTGTATGTCTATGAGAATGCATGCCACTTTTGTATATGTACCCATGAAAGCCAGAAGAGAGCATTGGATCCCCTATAGATAGAGTAACGGACAGTTTTGAACTGCCCAACATAGATGCTGGGAACTGAACTTGGGTCATTTGGAAGAATATTAAATGATCATAATGACTGAGCCATCTGTCCAACACTACTGTTCTTTTATCTTCATAAACTTCATAGCTATAAGTACTTTGTATAAGTGGAATCATGTAGTACTTACCCTTTTCTGTCTGGCTTATTTTGTTTAGTATGTCTTCAAAGTTCATCCATGTTGTAGCAAGTAGCATATATAAGAAATTCATATTTATGGATAAATAACACTATAATAGTGCTAAATAATGCACTATAGATACATTTGAAGGACTGGAGGAATAGCACTATCAGTAAAGTGCTTGCTGTGTAAGCATGAGAACTTGAGTTCAGATCTCCAGCACATTTTCCATGTAAAAATCAGGTGCACCTGTTATCCCAGCACTAGGGAAGCAAAGACAGAAGGAATCTTCAAGTTTGTTGGCCATACAATATAGCTGAATTGATGAGATCCAGATTCCGTGAGAGTCCTCATCTCAAAAAATAAGATTAAAAATGATTAAGAAGATACCAAGTGTCAACCTCTGACCTCTCTCTATATACCTACATACATGCAAGCACTTGTTTGCCTATGCACCTGTGCACACATACATATATATGCAAAAGAAGTACATTTTCTTTATCCATTCACATGTTCATGAATACATAGATTGTTTCTACTTTTTAGCTGCTGTGAAAGCTGCTATGAATATGGTTATATAAAAGTTTCGGTCCATGCCTTCTGTCTTTTGGGTATGTGTCCAGAAGTGGGTTTACTGAGTCATGTGGTCATTCTATTTTTAATTTTTGAGAAACTGCCATATAGTGACGGTATGATTAAACATTTGCAATGTAAAGCAATTCTGATATCTTTGTATGCTCACCATCATGTTCTTTTATGGGTTTCGTTTTGTTTTGTTTTGGTCTTGTGCAAGGAAACTCAAAACCTCTTACATACAAAGCACACATTGTACCTCTGAGTTGCAGTTGCACTCCACCACTAAGCTACACTCTCAGTCCCACCCCTTAATAATTGCCATTCTAATGAATCTGAAATGATTTACAAGTGCTTTTTTGTTATTTTTACATTATCTTTAGAGTAGTATATATTCAACTCTTTGCTCCTAGCATATTTATTTTTGTTGTTGCTGTTGCTGCTGAGTTAGACTTCTTTGAGTATTAGTTCCTTACCAGGTACCTGACTTGCACATGTTTCTTACCATGATATGGATTGCTGTGCCATCTGTTGGTGATGATGTCCTTTGATACAAATTTTTTATTTTTATAGCATCGATTCTATGCTGTTGTTGCCTGTGACTTTTCTGGTCTAGCAAAGAAACCATCACCAAATTTAGTATTTTGAGGTCCTTTGTTTTCTTCCAAGAGTTCTACATTTAGTACTTTTCGTTCTTGAAGCACATATTTTGGTGTTTTAATTTCTCATGGTTCTGTTTGGGCAACTTGCTTATCCTTAAAATTTTTTTTCCCGTGTTAAAGTACAGCTGTAGATATAGAAACTTCATGTTTCCTCATTTACTTTACTCTTATCTTAAAATTCAGACATTTTTAGCTTGTTTTTGAATTGGGATTATTTGCTTCTTTAAGAACTTCTAGTAAAAGGCAAGATTCCCAACCATTCTCAATTTGACTCTGATAAACTTTCTTTGAAAACAATGAAAAGATAGTTAGATTTCTTGGAGAGGTGACAATTGTTATACCATTATAAATTTACATTTAATTTGATGAAACAGCAGAACAGCTTTTGCTCACCTACATTGAGTTATCAGGGAGATAAACTATTGGTGTTTTAAACAAAAACATTTATTTTTAAGGTCTATAGAAGAAAGCTTTAATCTGTCAGATGAAAGTTGTGGCCCTAACCCGGGAATTGTGAGGAAAAAGAAGATTGCAATTGGGGTAATCTTTTCATTGTCCAAAGATGAAGATGAAAATAACAAATTCAATGAATTCTTTTTTTCACATTTTCCTCTCTTTGAAAGCCACATGAACAAATTAAAGAGTGCAATAGAACAGGTAAGTATGGTGCTTTGTACCTTATTTTTTTTTTACTTTGCATTTTATTCTTTTTATTAAGAGTTGTGATTATTCACTTGGCAAAATTTTGACAGCTGTTTTGAAGCTTTACAGCATTTTCCAGGAGCTGCAAGTGAACTTAGTGTTGTTAAAGAAATTTATTATTTTAGACAAAGGTCTAAGGCAGCTTATTCATTCAGGAACTAAATCCTTAAGGGCCTACAAGACAATTATAGTAACTGGGAAAAAAAAGTGTATGGGCAGTCCTGAGCTCATAAAGTAGCAGGTGAATAAATGGATATATGTTTTTGAGGTGCTGATAAGTGCTCTGAAGTAAAATAGTGCAGCATTTTTTATGTTCCTTTCTCTGTTTTTCTGTGATTTTAGAGTTAAGTGAAAGGTTATCAGTGTACAGAAGGTAGTTGAAGATCTGGAACTGATTTATTAGGAAGAGGGGAGAACACCTAGAGTTGAGTCATCAGATACTTTAAGTTTCTGAAAGCAGAGGAAGACATAGGAGAAACAGAAAAGGACTGGCATGAATGTTCAGGAGAAAAGTACTTTTGGGGGAAGCCGTTGGGACAGTGTTTTAGGGGGAATGAATTGTTTATGTCAAGTGATTCTGATAGTATAGGAAACAAAGGCTTAAGCTTAGAAAATTGGAAAATATAGGATAAAAACCTAACAATAACTTTAAAAAAATTAACAAATGAAGGGCTTTTTTTTTAACAGAAGAAAGACAAATATGACTTTCTGATGTGAAGTCTTCATTTGGACTACCTTAAAAGTTCTCTTTGTCAGGGTTTATATATAAACCTTTGGAAATAAGATAAAGGAGAAGCCAAACAATTTGATGTCTTCTCTGCCCAAGGGTTGGTTGGCAGTTGGCAGGAAATCTTCTTAGGCCAGACTGCTTGTGTTCATATTGCATTCCAACTTGATAGAGATTATTCTTGGTTAATATTTTTAAAATTTCCAAACCACTAACAAAAATAATCATTGTAATAATCATGTGGAAAATTTATATTACAAAATTGATCTTATTTTGACTATAAATTATTTTAGATATATTTAATAATGTTTCTCATTTTAAGTAATTTTCCTTTTAGGACATTTGTAATTTTTCACAGATAATGTTACTTTATGATTAAAAGTTTTGGTGAATATTTCAGATTATTTCTTTACAAAGATTCCCCAAACTTGTGTTAAGTGATCATTAGCTATGACTAAAGTTCTTAATTCCTGCCACATTATTTGGAAAGAATATGTGGAGGAGGAGTGAGTAGTCTGAGCTCAGTTACAAAGAACTCAAGAGTGTTTGTCTAGGGAGTTTTGACAAACAAGTAGGTAATTTTGCTGCACAAATTTTATATATATATATATATATATATATATATACACACACACACACACACATATATATATATATATATATATATACACATACATACACACACACATACACACACACGTTGGCTGCTCTTTTTTTGTGTAGGTTTTTATTAAAGTTCTTGTACCTGAAACATTTTGAGTGACTTTGAAATTTTTTATGATGGTTGTAGTTTAGGGTTGGACCTTTCAGTTTGATTTGGTTTGGTTGAGATGGATCTCACTCTATAGCTCAGGCTGATTTGGTGCTCAGTCCTGTCTTTTCTCTCAGGTTCAGGGTTGCAGTATGCATTGCCTACTTAGAAAAGAATTTTACACTGTGTATAAAATTTAGACAGTGTAAGAACTCATTAAAGATTACTTTAAATGTTTTCATGTTTTAATGACTTTTCTATGATCTGGAGTATTGGTTATGAAGTGATGAAACGGAATGGTTACATTTATGTAAGTGAATGTGACTTAATACGAAAATTATAAAATAAGTGATAGAGTTTAAAATCATTTCTTATAGAACCAGCTTGCAAAATACTTCTATTATTTATTGATTTTTGTTTCTAAGCACCGTGGTAATTATTTTGAAGTCTGTACTAGTTTTTGAGATCTGTGATGTAGTTTTAAAACGTTGTTAGCAAGATTAAAGAGCAACACTAAATTTTGCTAAAGGAACATTCATGCTGTCAGTTGTAAGTTTCTTTCTTTCTTTCTTTCTTTCTTTCTTTCTTTCTTTCTTTCTTTCTTTCTTTCTTTCTTTCTTTTTCTTTTAAAGACAGTATTCCTTGGCTGTTTTGGAACTTGTTTTATAGACCAGAATGGCCTCAAACTTGCAGAGACTCGTCTGCCTCTGCTTCCTGAGTGCTGAGTTAAAGGCGTGTGCTACCATTGTCCTGCAAGTTTCTTTTTATCATTAATTAACTGATTGATTAATTTTACATGTTGACCACAGTTTCCCCTCCCTCCTATCCTCCAGTTTCCTCCCCCTTTCACCCTTCTACACCTTCCCTTTCTCCACCATCACTCTTTCTCCATCTCCATTCAGAAGGTATAAAGCCTCCCTTGGGAGTCAACAGAGCATGGCCTTTCAAGTAGAGGCAGAACCAAGCTCCTCCCCGCTTGCATCAGTGCTGGGCAAGGCATCCCACTATAGGGAAATTGCAGGTTTCTTAACACTAAATAAAGCAGTGACTTTTACTTTCCACCTATGAGGCTTGATCTCTGTCTTCAGTTTAGAATAATGGAATCTTAAATATGTGGAGTTTTGTTTAATCAATTTGTAGTTACATGAAGAATACAGAATTAAATTCTTTTAACCTCTACCATCTGAATACTGATCTACTCTTTCTACAAAGATGAAAACTTTTCAGTTTACACTGCATGTGCTGTTAAGAAAACAAGTGACTGGACGTGGTGGCTCAAGTGAACCCCATGAGTTCAAGGCCACCCGGTTTATAAAGTGAGTTCCAGGACAGCGAGGGATTTTACACAAAGAAACTCTGTCTGAGAGAGAGAGAGAGAGAGAGAGAGAGAGAGAGAGAGAGAGAGAGAGAGAGACAGCGAGAGACAGAAACAAAGAGACAGAGACAGAGAGAGAATAGGAAAGAAAACAAGTACCTGGCCAAGGTTGTAGTAGTTCAGTTATAGAGCCTGCCTAGCTGTCCAGGGGATGCATTTGTTCCTCAGTGCTGATTGTGATGGAAACACGGGGGGGAATAAGCAAATACTGTTTTGACTTGAGAGATCCTTTAGTTGAATTGTATTTCAGATTTTTCATAAGGTATTAAGAATGTTTCTGTGACATACTATGATCTGTTAGTGAGTTCCTGTGTATTTTGTTTAGAGGAAGAAGTAGTTGGTTGTGGTAATGCATGCCTGTAATCCTAGCAGTGGGGAAACTGGGACAGGAGGATTACCAAAAGTTTGAGGGCACTCTGGGGTACATAGTTCAGGGTAGCCTAGGTTACAAAGTTTTTGTTGTTATAGCTGGAAAAACTGTCAACATTAAGTTCTTTGTTTGTTGATGTTTTGCAGTTTGTTACCACAGAGACATTTTAACAGTTGAAATTTTTAAATTTTGTAAAAATCATTAATGACCAAACTTACAGTAGAGAAAGCCTCTGTAGAGAAGGTATATTAAGGTTCTGTCTTTCCTCCAGTGTTGTGACTAATTAGTTTAAGAATTAACTGTGTAATGATTGTTTTCAAGGCTATGAAAATGAGCCGGAGATCAGCTGATGCCAGCCAGAGAAGTTTGGCATACAATCGCATAGTTGATGCCCTAACTGAATTCAGGTACTTTACTCCCCACGTTACTGCAATACAGAGCTCTTTTATGGTATACATAAGGTAGTTTATTTACATAGAAAGATAGTTTAACTTGTTTATAAATAAGACTTAGTTTTTTAAATTTCCTTTTTTTTTGTTGTCATTGTGTTTTGTTTTTTTCTTTGTTTTTCAGAAATGGTCTTACTGTGTTGCCAAGGCTATCTTGGCACTTGTGATCCTCTTGCCACAGTCTCCAGAATTCTGGAAATGCAACTTTTTAAATTTCTTTTGTCTCATGACTATATGAGAGTGTCATCAGTAAGGCAGTTATGTTATTAAATTATGTTTGGGAGTTGTTGGGATATAGTTTTAGTATTATACCATTTGAGACACAAATATGAGAAGAACTCCTTGTTTGAGCAGATAGGTATAGGGTTAGCTTTTTCAAGTAAAACCTTTCTAGCCTTGTTAAGACATGCATATCTTTAGGCATAATAAAGTAATTCTAAGAATGAGTTCATCAGGACTGGAGAGATGGCTCAGCAGTTAAAAGCACTGGCTGCTCTTCCAGAGAACCTGGGTTTAATTCCTACCACTCTGGTTCCAGGGAAACTGATACCTTCATGCCAATACACATGAAATAAGTTTAAATATATATATATATATATATATATATATAAAGGAGTGAGTTCATCATAACTAAATTTTAACATGTGTGTCTGGGAGCATCTTAGGATCTGTGGCTGTGAAGAAACATTATGACCACGGCCACTCTTATAAAGGAAAATATTTAATTGGGCAGCTTACAGTTTCAGAGGTTTAGTCTGAGAGCATGGCGGTATGCAGGCAGACATGGTGCTGGCAACAGGAAGTGAACTGAGATTCTGCATGTAGTTTGAGCATATAAGACCTCAAGACCAACCTTCACAGTGACATACTTCCTTTAACAAGAAAGCCACACCTCCTAATAGTGCCACTTCCTTTTAGGGGCCATTTTCTTACAAACCACCACAGTGATCTTGAGAGATGATGACTCATCAGTTAAGCACACATACTGCTCTTTCATGAGGACCCATGTTTGGTTCTCAGCACATATGGTAGCTCGCAACCATCTATACCTCCAGTTCCAAGGAATATGATGCCCTCTTTTGACCTCAGCAGACACCAGGCATACATGTGGTACAAGTGCATTCAGTCAGCAAGCACTCATGCATATGAAATGTAAATTAAAATTTATATTTTATTACTAATTTGTGTTATATTAATTTTTTTAGAATTCTTAATCTATAAAGTTCTTGTTACAAAGGTTTTATTTTTACCTTATTTAAAATACCTTTAACTTTTCATTGTTGTTTGGGAATTTTTGAGACAGAATGACCTGGGACCTACTTTCTAGGCCAGGCTGACCACATACTAAGTTAAAGCAGTACTCTTGCCTCTGCCTGGCAAGGACCGAAATTCCATATAAGTGCTACCAGGCTCAACAAAATGTCTTTAGTTCTTAATCATTTTTACGTTCTCTGCAATGATGATTTTTTTTTTATGTTCTCCCAGGAACTTTCCAAAGTGGCGTGTCTACTATTTTGTGTATTATTATGCATTGTCTTCATATTTGTTAATACATTGTGTTAATATTGGTTAAAGAGTTAATAAAACTTGTGTGTGGGCTAGTGAGATAACTCAACAGGTAAAAAAAACCTTGCTGTTTAAGCCTAATGATTTGAGTTTGAGCACTTGAACCTACATGAAAAGGCCAGATGTGGTACACATCTGTCATTCCATTACCCCTGCTGCAAGATAGAAGCTAGAGAAAGGGTGATTGACTGGAAGCTAATGAACCAGCTAGCCTGGATTATGCAACAGAGTAAAAACATGAGAGACCCTGTGTCACCAGGGTGAAAAACCAGAACTGACTTCCGGAAGTTGTCTTCTGTCCTCCATACATCTCTGTCTCTTCCCTCTCTCTCTCTTCCTCTTTTTTTCTCAATAATGATAAAGTTTTTGCTAAATGATAAGCTGTATGGGCAAAAGAATTATTTCCCTTTTTAGATTCTAAGTGCTAAAGAGATTTACTGAGGAAGGTAATAGAATTTTTGGAGAGTTTAAAGAACTTTTTAGGGCTGTGCTACTGAATACAGTTTGTGCCCAAAGTCATTTGAGTCTATTTAATGCAACCTAATTCAGTTCCTCAGTCTTGGAACTCATGTTCCATTTGTTGTGTTACTGCATAGACATTGCTTATGTTGTGCATTTCTATCAAGACTGGAAGATGTGCTTTGAGAATACTTGTGTAGAGGATGGAAGGGAGGACATGGTGGTGCAGTTGTCAGATTTACTTGTTTCTAAAGCTTCTAAAACTCAGTTTTTACAGAGCTGGTTAGTATAGTGAATACACATACAGATTTTGTTGAATAGATGCTTACATAAAAGGAAAAGAATTGACAAATATGCTTTGAAGGCTTTACGATAGAGATGTCACAGGACAGCTCGGAGCACACTATAGTGATTGTGCAGTAGTCTTTCCTGGCGTTGATCTAAGGAAAAACTGCAGAAAGTAGAAAGGCATAAAATAGACCATATGTGTTTGGTGTTCTCATCCTCCTGAAGCTTAATAACTGCTAGCCCGATAACCCATTAGTAGTGTGTTTTGGTAGATGGTTAGCAGTTTTCTTTTGTATGTGCTGATAATTTGCAGTTGATTAAATAGAATGTATAATTTCGAACTGTAGGGTAGAAAGGGACTCTAGAGAGTACCTAGAACTCTCCTTTGATCTTACAGATGGAAGAAACTGATGACCAAAGTAGGAAAATAATGTGCTATAAGGGCAATATTAGTGGGGGAAGGGCCAGCACCAGGGTCTGAGCCATCATATTTCACCTTTACCGACAGAATATACTTCCCATACTAATAGCTGATGGCAAAGAAGGAAAAGCGAGGCTTATTGACATTTTTTTTTCCTTAGAAGCTCTAATAATCTAGATGTCAATAGTCAACTGGCAGTAAGCCTTTAAGAGTATGTTATTTGGAGAACCATAAATTTTACAATGTGTCTTCTTCTTTTTAGAACAACAATTTGTAATCTTTACACAATGCCAAGAATTGGGGAACCTGTGTGGCTTACAATGATGTCAGGGACTCCAGAAAAAAACCAGCTTTGCCATCGTTTCATGAAGGAATTCACTTTTCTAATGGAAAATGCCTCCAAAAATCAGTATGGCTTGCTTTATTTATTTAGTTACATATGTTATTTTGCTATAACTATATATCTACTTTGAAAGCAAATTTAATTATGAAATTGGGATAACTCTTTGTTTTTATAATTATTTCTTAAAAATGTTTGTTTTATGTGTTTTGCCTGTATGTATGTTTTAGTGAGGGTGTTGGATCCTGGAGTTACATACAGTTGTGAGCTGCCATGTGGGTACTGGGAATTAAACTGGGTCCTCTGGAAGAGCAACCAGTAGTGCTCCTAGCTGCTGAGCCATCTCTCCAACCTCTACAATTATTTCTTATTAATAGTCAAACTATTCTAAGATGATTCAATGATGGGATATGGAAGAGCGTCACAACACTGTATGAACATAATGTAATAAAATTGTCTTTATTCTTAGTTAAAATTCCTAACACGTTACAGAATTCCCTGAGGATTCTAAAAAAAAAGTTAAAACTTTAGTTTTGTTTCATAAAAAGTTTTTAAAATGTAAGGAAAATCAAGCTACAGAGAAATCTTGTCTTAAAAAAACTCAAAAAAAAATGTAAGGAAATATTCAGATTCCAGTGGTAGAATTTTATTTTCTTCAGAGTGAGAAGGAAACTTCCCTCAAGCACTGATGGAAAGTAGAGAGCAGCTGTATGCAATGAGCAGCAGGCTCGCTGAGTCAGAGTGCTTGAGGACTTGCCATTGGCCTTTCAGTAGGCTATTTTATCCGAGCTTTCTTCTTACTGTTCATCAAGCCTTTAGGATCCACATGGTGATTCAGATGTTTTAATCCTCTTTAATGATAAAGGTTACTTACTATTTTTCCTACTCAGTAAATTACTGATCTGGAAATTTGAAAATTAAGGACCTGTTCATTAATTCCTTAGTGAACTAGGCAGATTTAATACTGAAAAGGAGTCATAGTTTAAGTAAAAGACCTTTTTTGTTTTGTAATTGTAATCTGAAAATTTTCCTTGTTAATGTTTTAGTATTAAATGTTAAATTGCTCTTCAAGGAAACATTTGTGAGTTCTTTTTCCCCCTCTCCATCCTGGTGGGTGTACTTGTCTTTTCTTCTTCCCTCTTTTTTATGAATGTCATTCAGTCACTTTAGAATATACACCCTCATTGTTACACAAAGCATTTTATTTATTTAAAATTTCATGAGTGTGGATTGGAATAAAATAGGATACATTTTGTTTTCAGATTCTTGCCAGCTCTCATTACTGCAGTTTTGACCAATCATCTTGCTTGGGTTCCAACAGTCATGCCAAATGGACAGCCACCTATAAAAATATTTTTAGAAAAACATTCCTCTCAGAGCGTGGGCATGTTGGCAAAAACTCATCCATATAACCCTCTTTGGGCACAACTTGGTATGTAGTCTGAACATTGTCTATTGTGTATAAACTTAAGACTTACTTTTAAGCAAAAACTAACTAAATATAGTGTTTTCTTTTATCAGTTTTATTCTAAAGTGTCTCTCTGATACTTCCCCTTTCATGTCTGCTAAATTGTCCTATTGTCTTATACCTGCACCCATTCCTTACAGCTAAAGGACTGTGGGTAGAGTGAAAGGTACACACTAATTGCTCTTTAACTATTATTAACTATGGGCATATGAAGTCAATTTCAAATTCTGTTACTATTTTTGAGTGCATAGTTGTATCTAAGGCTCTGTGAAAAAGAATATAAAGGAATGTAAAGATAGATGAATAGTTTTCTCATAGTCTCAAGAGGTTAACAGTCAAATACCATAGGCAGCATGTATTTTCACAGTAATGGTAATACAATTAATAAATATAAGTGAAAGTTGAGTGGTAGTTTAGGAAGGGGAGTTCGGTCTTTGCACAGTTGAGAAACATTGTACTGGAAGAGATAAAGATTGAGCAAAGTGTAAAATTAGGGACTCTGAACATCAAAGTGTAAAACTACTGTTACTGGAGCTGAAGTGAGGGCTTTAGAGAACAACATTACAAGGGGTAATTTTAAGAAGATGAAGCTAGGAGACTCAGGTGGGAGCTGTCATGACAGACTCAAAGGCCAAAGCAGTTTCAGTTCATGGGGTATTTAGTGAAAATTTGGAGGATTATTTTGGAATGGTGATTTTATGATATTTTAGCTAGTTTATTAGCCAGAGGAGAACATTTACTACAGTCCTGTCTGCAGCATAGATTTCCTGTTTGTTCTTTTAAAAAGAACATTCATGTTTGTTCTTTTAAAAAGTATGCCTGTTTTTATAACATTAAAATAGACGATTTTAAGTGTGTATAATGAAAATTTGTAAAAGGGATTGATATTGATGTTTTGTATTCATTTTTGAGTTCTTGTTTTGCTCTTGGGTTTGAAGTTTGATTTGAGCCATAGTACAAATACAATAATATGACTCCTCCTGCTTCAAGCCACCACTGTCCCTCTCCTTTCATGCCTGCAACATTATGCTTTCTCCTGTCTGCGTTTGACTATGACCTCCTTTATAATGGTCTTCAGCCAATAAAGCTCCTTTGTGTGGCAACTGATGTAGAGAATATTCTTAATAAGTTTGACTTTGAGAACTAATTCTTCGAAGCTTTAAAACCACAGCAGCTGTTTAAGAGCACAGCTAGAAAAGCCCCTCTTTTCACCTTTCTCCCTGGTTAAAATCACTCATTTTACCCTGCTTTCTTGAATAGTCAGTCATCTTTTAAAGAGGTTAAAAGTAAAATCTGAATTTGTATGCGAAGGTTTCTCATAATTGAAAGTCTGTTTAGCTGCATGTTTATTAACTGGTCTTTTTATTGCAGGAGATTTATATGGCGCTATTGGGTCTCCTGTACGGTTAGCAAGAACTGTAGTAGTTGGCAAACGACAAGACCTGGTCCAGAGGCTACTTTATTTTCTTACTTATTTCATAAGATGCTCTGAGCTTCAAGAAACCCATCTTTTGGAAAATGGAGAAGATGAAGCCATTGTTATGCCAGGCACGGTGATTACTACCACTTTAGAAAAAGGGGAAATAGAGGAGTCAGAGTATGTGCTGATCACAATGCACAGAAACAAAAGCAGCTTGCTGTTTAAGGAGTCAGAAGAGACAAGAACTCCTAGCTGTAACTGTAAATATTGCAGTCATCCACTCCTTGGGCAAAATACAGAGACTGTGTCACAACCAGAGACAGAAGATATTCAAGACAACTCTAAGGAATTGCTGGGAATTACAGATGAATGCCGGAAGATTTCTCCTCCTGACTGCCAAGAAGAAAATGTTGTTGATATTAAACAGTACAGAGATAAATTAAGAACTTGCCTTGACAACAAGTTAGAAACAGTTGTTTGTACAGGATCTGCTCCAGCAGACAAATGTGTGTTGCCAGAGACAGGCTTGGAGCCAACAGAAGAATCTTGGCAGAATAAGGAATTGCTGGATTCAGATAATCACACAGGCACAGTGATGAGATCCACAGGGATAGTTGTGGAAAAGAAACCTCCAGATAAGACTGTGCCTAGTGCATTTTCCTGTGAGGTAACTCAGACAAAGGTTACTTTCTTGATTGGAGATTCTATGTCACCTGATTCAGATACTGAACTTCGGAGTCAGGCTGTGGTGGATCAGATTAATAGACATCACAGCAAGCCACTGAAGGAAGACAGAGGGGTGACTGATAAGCATCAACAGAGTAAAATTACTAAGGACCAATCTGGAGAGTCTGACACGCCAAACATGGTTTCTGGAGAATCCTGTGAGCTTCCTTGTTGGAATCATTCAGACCCAGAAAGCATGAGCTTATTTGATGAATATTTTAATGATGATTCAATTGAAACTAGGACTATTGATGATGTTCCTGTTAAAACCAGTACAGATAGTAAAGAGTATTGCTGTATGTTAGAGTTCCCAAAAAGACTATATACAAAAAATAACAAACAAAAAAGTGAATTTTGTAAATGTATAGAAACAGTTCACCAAGATTCATGTAATGCCTGCTTTCCTCAGCAGGACCAAAGAGATACCCTCTCTATTCTTGTCCCCCATGGGGATAAAGAGAGTTCAGAGAAAAAAAATGCTGTAGGAACTGAATGGGACATTCCAAGAAACGAAAGTTCAGATAGTGCCCTTGGAGATAGTGAGAGTGAAGACACAGGTCCTGATATAAGGAGACAAGTTGGCAGTTACTGTGGAGGGGAGCAGGAAGACTGGGCAGAAGAGGATGAAATACCTTTTCCTGGGTAAGTAGAAAGTTTCCATCTTAAACAACCCCTATTGAAGCATGTGCTTTCTTTTTGTTTAGCCAGTCTCTAGAGATTGACAGTAACTAACTTTAAAAAGAGGTTAGGACTCCAAAATGGTTATACAGTAAAAAGCATCCGCCATATGGGCCTGATGATTCCATGAACTGGAGTGAGTTTGATCCCAGAACCCAAGAGTAGAAAGAGAGAATTGATTCTCAAGGGTTTTTCACTGACTTCATGCACCTAAATCCAAAATAATGATTATTAAAATAATTTTTAATGTCATTATGCTGGTCAGATTCTTTACTAATAGGGAGAATTATTCCTCATGTCCCCTAGTGAAGACATCAGAGAAACATTAAAAATACAAGTGAGATGTAGGAAATTGGTCTCTGCTTTGCAGAGCAAACCATTTTGGAGTGACTTATACATGTATACATCCCACAGTGGACCTATGACAAGCCTGGCACTTAGGGAGAATACTTGAGGACAAAGAGGGAATATGTATTTGAGATCAAGTGTGCAAGGAGAATATCCCTGCTTTGGAATGTTACAGACCAAGATTTTTAGCTACTTTGTTTTACACAGTGATTTTCATAATCTGATTGTGTTAGAAATGTGTTACAAATGAAACACTCTTGTTGTTCTTCAGACCTCCTCCAGGAGAGAGCAGTATTTTGTGGTCTGCTTTAGTGCTTAGGTCAGTTTTTATATAAGGCTGATTTTACACTGTATATATTTCATAAAAAGCAAGGGTACTGGAAAGACAGACTTGTTGAATTCATAACCTTCTCCACACCGTCTTCTGCCACTGATAAAAAATGTTTGTTACTTAACTAGATTTCCCTTCTTGATCATCTTTCTTTCAGGTCAAAATTAATTGAAGTGAGTGCTGTTCAGCCCAACATTGCTAACTTTGGAAGATCCTTGCTGGGAGGCTACTGCTCATCTTACGTTCCTGACTTTGTTCTTCAAGGAATTGGAAGTGATGAGAAGCTCCGTCAGTGCCTGTATTCAGATTTATCTCATGCTGTGCAGGTGAGATACCTTCACAGCTTCTGAATATATTTAAAGCAAACTCTTTTTCTCTATTACAACCCAGAATTCCTTGTATTTTAGTGACATAGTCACAGTTTTCTGAATCCATCACCTCATATATAGCACCTGTATCACTGAATTTATCACTGTGAAGAAGACAAGAATTGAATTCTAGAGATCTACCAAATGGAAATTTGAAATATAGAAAATATTTTACTCATAGCGTCAAAAATTGAGATATCCAAAAGAGTAGTTCTCTTCTGTTGTTTTTTGGTTCTGCTTTTTTGTTTTTCAAGAAAGGGTTTCTCTGCATAGCCCTGGCTGTCCTGGAATTCACCCTTTAGACTAGGCTGGCCTCGAACTCAGATATCCACCTGCCTCTGCCTCCTGAGCTCTTGAATTAAAGGTGTATTTCTTAATTTCCTTGTCATATTATTGCTTTTATATAGAAATGTAATTGATTTCCTGTGTTTGTCTTTTATTCTGTAGCTTTCCTGAGCTCTTATTAGTTGTGTTATTCATATAGAATCCTAGAGTTCTTACCAATGATTCATGTCATCAGTGGACAGTGTTACATTTTCTATTCCAATCTTGAATATATTGGGTCACATCTGTCCAGTGTTGCATGGAAAGAATAGGTGACCGAAGATAGTATTATCTTGCTCCTTATCTTAAAAACCATTGAGTCTTTCACTATTAGGATAGTATTAATAGGGTTCTTGTAGATTCATACTTAGGAGGAAACCATGGAGTGTTTCACTATTAGGTAGATTATCTTGTAGACAAATACCCTTTTCAGCTATGAAAACTCCTTCTATTCTAAATCATTGCTTTTTATTGTGGTAGTGATGGTATTTGTTTGCTTGTTTCTGTGGTGCTGTGAGTGTGAGTGTTTGTTTTGTTTTTTGGTTTTGAAACAGTCTTGCTGTATAGCACAAACTGTCCTAAAATTCTCAATCCTTAGTCTCGAGTTTTAAGATAACAGGTATGTGTCAGCCTGTCTTGCTCTCTCCAGCCTTTTTATTTACTGCTTTTCTTTCCCAGTTTTCAGTATCATTTCTCAAAAATGTATCCAAGTGCATTTACTTGAAGCTTTCTCATAATGTTTCTTTTGAAAGAACTGTTCATGTTCCTCTCTACTCTTACCATAAGTACATTGCAGTATTTTCTCTTCTGCACCTCCAGTAGTTCATGCTTAATCTGTAATTAGACTTTTATTTTATATTTTTAAAATATTGATAGCTTCCTTGTCTACTGTCTAGGAAAGAATATTATTCAGAGTAGTTGTTTATTAACTGGGTAAAGGGATGGATGTTGAGGATGTCAAACTTAATGGCAAAAGTGAGGCCATTAACTCTTGTTTTTGTTTTTCTTCTTTTTGGCCAGAGGTTTTCTTTGTGGTCTTTTTTAAATGTCCATAATCTATCTTAATAATAAAATATAGTGAAGTAGCCAGCATTGCAGGACTTTATTATTGATAGACTGCATACTTAATTTCCATTTTTAATCTTTATTATAAAGGATTTGACTTGCCCTGAGGAAAGTCAAAAAGTACAGCCCTCTGCCTTATGGCCTTTTACCTATATGTCAATATTTATTTTGTTTTGTTATGGTTGTTTTGTTTTTTGCCAACTTGATACAAGTTAGAGTCATCTAGAAAGAAGTACCCTCAATAAGAAATTACTTCCAGCAGATTATCCTATAGGCAAGTCTGTGGTGTGTTTTATTGATTAATGATTGATGTGAGAGGGTTCAGCCCACTTGTGGGTGGTACTACCCTGGACAGGTGGTCTTGTGTTGTATGAGAAACCAGGCTGAACAAGCCAGTAAGCATTGTTCTTCTATGGTTTCTCCTTCAATTGCTGCCTCACGGTTCTGTTTCAATTTCCTGTCACTTTTCTTGATAATGGACTATGACTGTAAGTTTAAATAAAACCAATTTTCCCCCAAAAGGTTTTTTTTTTGCCATGGTTATTACAGCAATAGAAAGCAAACTAAGACAGTCAATTAAAATACTTTTCACTATCGTAATTATGAACATACTGTGTGATAAAGATATCAACTGAGATGAAGATACACAGAATAGAAGAGATCCTTTGTACTTTTCTCAGTCACCTTGATTTGAGTATTTCAGTCCTCCATTTTCATGTAAATCTAAGAACAATAGGTGTATGGTAGAGTGTTTGTATGTAGGGAAGTGATTTGCATTTGTCAATGTATGTTGATAAGTCAGGCTAGTACATGTGGACTTGTTCTCCTTTAACCTATGTCTATGTTCTGCCTACATGTCCTGGAAAAATAGAAGAGTTAATGTACAGAGGCAATAATGTGTTTCATGGAATCACCAAATTACTCCTATGGTTCCGAGGCATGTTGATGACTGATAGACAAAATTTTGCTATTGTTTCATTTGTACAAGTAAGTTACTGTCAAAAAGAAAGGAAAAAAGTCTGTCTTATTTTGAAAGATACAGTCTTTTAAAACTAAGAACTGTTTTAGTTGTCTGGCATACACATTTGTGACTGGTTGATCAAAAAGACTTGGGAACATTAATTTCTAGATTTAAGGATACAAAGATTTATTAATGAATACAAAGATATGCAATGAGTTCTATAAAATACTTCAATGTATTTGTTATTATTCCATTTTTTAACAAAGATTCCTTGGTAATATTGTTATTTAATACATTTTCTGCTTTTTTAAAATTGACTTGTTCTATTTACATTACTTTTTGAAAACTTTGCTTATTATAAACTGAATTCTTTTCTTTCCAGCATCCAGTGTTGGATGAACCAATAGCAGAAGCTGTCTGTATAATAGCTGATATGGATAAATGGACTGTTCAGATTGCCAGCAGTCAGAGACGAGTGACAGATAATAAATTGGGAAAGGAAGTGTTGGTTTCTAGTCTTGTTTCCAACCTGCTTCATTCTACTCTTCAACTTTATAAACATAACTTGTCTCCAAACTTTGTAAGTATATGTAAGGCTTGAATGACTTTGAGAACTCTGCTAAGTGAACTTGGCTTACTATGTACACACACTAAATATTCTTACTAGCTTTTATCATCGCTTTGTTGAAAGAGGTATTACAATGATTATTTATCCTCTTCTACCACCAACCATTTTGGAGATAGAATCTAGAACTGGGACATTTTGGAAGGTTAGATTAGGTCATTAATTAAGGTTGTTTAGGTTTTGAGTGTTGATTCATGTGAGAGGACTAGTGGTCTACTAAGGAAGAAGGAGATTGATTGAGATTGTTCTGTCTCCACCACGTGACAACACAGTGAGAAAGAGCCCTCACTATAACCTAGTATATGTACCCAGATAATGGATTTCTCCATTTCAGGAATATGAAATAATCTATTACTGAGGCTATCTGTGAGCTAAGAAAGAAAGGGATGCACTCAAATTTGTGCAGTCTGATTTCAGCAGCCAGATTTTTGATAATGTGCAGTATTCCTGGTTTGTGTAGGGTGTCATTTCAGAACCCCATAATCATCATTTGAATATTTCCACTTTATGACAATGATAGTCTCTTGAGACCTTCTCCCACTTTCAAAGCTCATTCTTTCTCATCTAAGAACTGTAAAAGGTCACAAAAGGTCTCTGTATCAGTGTAACAAATACCCAACAGCATTGCTCAGTGTCAAAAGACTAAAAGTGTCCCTATGATTAGTAATGAAGAAACCTATTTTTACCACTTTAACTCCATCATGGCACTTAAGTTTTAGCCAGAGCAACTAAGCAAAAAGAGAAACAACATATTTCAAAATTGGAAAGGAAGATAGATTTTATTTTTATTTACAGATGACATGATCTAGAAAACACATTTCATGAGAAAAATAGAATTTTCAGACAGGAAAAACATGAAAAAATAATATGTCCTATATATTAACTGTGAGCAATCTGAAATGAAAATTAAGTAGCTCTGAGCTAGGCATTGTGATCACTCCAGTGACAGAGGATGAATATTCAGGGCCAGCTTCAGCTACATACTAGGTTCAAGACTGCCCTGTCTCATTAATTTAAAAAAAAAAATCCAAGGGTGAGGGAAAAGAAAGCATTTCTACTTAGAATAGTAAAAAACCAAGTTATTTAATGACCAAGAAAAGGTATTGTAAATGGGAGATATTACATAAATGAGAGAGAAGAAGGAATAAATAACAGGAACACCCCAGTCTGTGAATTGGAAAACTTAGTGTTCTTTTGGTTCAGTTCAGCTTAATGGCCACTTTAAATATCAATAAACTGATAGCCCACCACTGTCCTATCACATGTACCAAATGACCTGCCATACAACACAACTCAGGCTATTCCTACTACAAGAAGAGCGGACCTCTTTGTCCCTGTATTTGTCTGGAACCACAGTTGGAATACTTAATATTGTCATTACTTCCCAAACTGACATACAAATTGAATAGTATCCCTATCAAAATCCTAATGAAAGACTTTTCAAAAATAGAAAACCTGGAGCTGGAGAGATGGCTTAGCAGTTAAGAGTCCTGGCTGGTCTTACAGAGGATCTGGGCACAATCATCTGTAACTCTAGCTCCAGGGAATTTGATGACCTCTATGGGCACTGCATGCATGTGGTACACATACATACATGCAAGCAAACATCCATATAAATAAAAAGAAAATAAAACCAAAAAATTTTGTAAAGAATAGAAAGCCCATCTTAATCCAGTCATATAGAAGATCAGGGGAACCCATTGAGCCAAAGGTACCCTACTTTTGAGGGTAAAGTTGTCCATGTCTATAATTTCTTAGAAGATCTGAGCTGCATACTCGGGAGACCCTATTTTAAAAAACAACTGTAAGATTAAAAAGACAGCAAAATTAAAGAAGTCAAACTTCCTAATCTCAAAACTTACAGTGTTGCTACAATCAAAATATGGTAGTATTAGTAGCATAAAGACCAGAGTATAGACAGATTCATTCTTCATTCATTATAGGTTGAAGAGCCCAGAATTAAACCTTCTCATATAAGATTGATTTCAGTAATAGTGCTAAGACCACATTCAACAAGGAAAAGTGCTTACAACAAAAGATGACCATATTTTTAAAAAGTTTGCAGTCTTTATTTTGTCATATTTAAAAATGGGTTCAACCTGAATGAGAGACCTGTACTTAGATCTAAACCTTTTGTTGTTGTGTATATTTAAAGAATCTCATTGTCGTTCTCATTTTATGTCCCAGAATTTTCTTCTTTGCGTTTTACTAGAGATAAACTAGTAGTTACTAGAGGGAGGAAGGAGGGAAGGAGAAGTTATTATTGGGTAAATAGGTTTTGATGAAAAATTCCCAAATGTTTATAGTTGAACATTGTAGTAATGTCTCTCAACTATATATTCTTAAATGTTCTGTTTTGGAGGAGGGGATATGCTCTAGGTAGAGAGTACTTGCCTCTCATGCACAAAGCCCTGGGTTTGATCCCTTGCACCTCGTAAAGCAGGAGCCTGTAATGTCAGTATTTAGCTGGCAGAGGCAGGAGAACCAGAAGTTCAAGGTCAGCCTGTACTTTATATCAACTTTGTGGCTACCCTGCCATACATAAGAATTTATCTCCAATTAAAAAACATAAGTAAAAGCCAGACAGTGGTGTTGCATGCCTTTAATCACAGCACTCGGGAGACAGAGGCAAGCATGTCTGTGTTTGAGGTCCACAAAGAGAGTTCCAGGACAGCTAGGACTGTTTGACAGAGATACTCTGTCTTGATCCCCCCCCACCCAGTTAATAAGGTAAATGATATTGTCTGTTAATGTGATATACATATTCTACACCTATCATTTTCATAAGGCATTTTTAGCCTAAACAGGAATTATGAATGAGATACATATCACAACACAAGCAATGAACCCCCACATCCATTCAGTTGTGTTTTCTGGCAATAAAAACAAGTTTTGTTTTTTTGGGGGGGGGTTGGTTTGGTTTTTCCAAGACAGGGTTTTTCCATGTAGCCCTGGCTGTCCTGAAACTCAAACTCACTCTTGTAGACCAGGCTGACCTCCAACTTGGCAATCCACCTGCCTCTGGCTCCTGAGTGCTGATATTAAAGGCATGTGTTACTACCTCCTGGTTTGTAAAACAAGTTTTTATCAGGTGCTTTTAGTAGTTCATTTTCACTGGAAAGGAATTCCTTGTCTATTACTTGAAATTCATATTTTTCCCTTCAAGCAATATCAATTGTATGAAAAAAAATCATCTATTTTTAGGAAACATGTATAAATTAATTGTAAAATATAAAATGTAGGTATTTTAAGTTTTATTATCTTAGGTTATAAACTTCATTAAGCAAGGTCTACTGTTCCTTCTTTGAACTATTATAAACTATTTTTTTACTCAGAGAGAGAGAGAATATATATGGAATATATATTTGAAATACGAGTATATATATCAGATTTGAAATTAAAATGTTCCTAAAGTCTTGTAAATGGTTATTGATGATCAATGTACAACGTCTGAAATGCTGGTGAGTTGTACTTTGAAAATGGTTGAGATGGTCGATTTTATTGCAGTTTAGAAAGAAGAATTTTTTGGGACTTCATCTCTGATAGTAACCAGAAACAGATCTGAACATAAATTCATCTTGGAATGACCAAATGGAATTGTGTAAAACTTGATGATCTGAAATTTGCTATCTGGGTGTGGTGGTACCTAGTATAATGCAGCACCTGAGAATTTGAGGCCACCCTGGACTGTATAGAGAGTTCAGAGGAAGCCCCAGATACATAGGCGAAATCCTGTTGTTATCCCTCAGGCCCTCTCCCCTACAAGGAAAGAAATTTGACATTACTCAAAAGAATTAGAATGAGTTTTCTAACAGAGTTTGTTTCTTCCCTAACTGCAGTGTGTAATGCACCTTGAAGACCGGTTACAGGAATTATACTTCAAGAGCAAAATGCTGTCTGAGTACCTGAGGGGACAGATGCGTGTTCATGTCAAGGAGCTAGGAGTAGTTCTTGGGTATGTTCATGATTCCTTTTCTGACTTTGCTGTGTCTCTTGTCATGTTCCTCAAAACTGCTTTTTGTGCTCGTTTTTGTGTGCTTTTTCATATTAGAAGATGTACACTGCCAGGTTTCTCTTCGTTCTAGAAAAGCAAATTTTTGTCACCACTAATATAGATGCATCGGCCTTTGCACCATTCCTGTAGTTTGTCTAGAATAGAGGCAGAGGGAATTAAACAATTTTTTTTTAATTATTTTTTTTTTTGAGACAAGGTTTCTCTGTTAACAGTCCTGACTGGCCTGGAACTCGCTTTGTAGACCACGCTGTCTCAAACTCACAGAGATCTGCCTGCTTCTGCCTCCCAAGTGCTGAGATTAGAGGCATGCACCACCGCTGCCTGCCTAAACCCAAATTTTTATTTATAGATAAAGTATTCATGTTTTACTTACTAAATTTGTTGTAGATACATTATTGTAAGCATTTGTCTTGCCTTTTAAATGAGCTGATGGAAGTAAAGATGCTTGGTTTGTAGTTGCTGTTTACTGCAGGTTACTGTTCCTCACATAATCTTTATAGTATATTGGTCTACTCTATAGTTACTCCCTGGAAAATAAGAATCTGAAATGCTAATAACGGAGAAAAAAAGAAGTTGGTTTCTAAGCATATGTAACCTTATTCCATTATGTGCTGTTAGTTTTTGTATGTTCTTTGAGTGTGTGCATAATATTGTAATTGAAGGAATTAAAGATTTTTTTTCCTAAATTCAGTTTCTATGAAAGGAAAAGGGATCAGTGTCAATCATTTAGAATCTAGTGTGTATCACAAACTGAGTTAAAGTCTAAACTTTCATTTTGTCATTTATTCTGGGGATTTACCCTACAGCCTCACACATAAGTACATACTTCTACCACAGTGTGTATAATCCCCCTTACTCAATTGTTTTAGTCATTCTTAGTGTGTAGGCAATATCCAAATTGGAAATGGCCCATTCTGTAAATAAATATGTCCTTTGTCACATATTAGGACTGAACAGGAATTTGAATGACTCCGAATTTTCCTGACTTCAATACTGTTTGTATTCTGTACCAAAGGTTGTATAAGTTCCGATGAGGCTTTAAAGAATGATTCTCCACTATTTGGAAAATCAAACAATATAATCTTATTTTCCTGGGAAGTAGGAGAGACAGAAAGAGAGAGACTGTGATACCTGTATTAATACTTTAAAAATTAAACTAATTTTTAAAATAATGAACATATAACCAAGTTCATGTTACATTTTGTTTAAAATGGAAAGCAAATTACCATTATCTTGTCCTCAACTTCAACCCAAACATTAACACTCTTGACATTGTTTATTGTTGCTGAATTATAAAATGTATAAAAATAGAAACTTGTTTGTACTTTGTTAGTGTGCAGTATGCAAATATTTCTTTATATGGATGCATACTGTTACATCTCATTTTGATGGCTGTATAGCATTCCAGTTTATAATTTATGGTTTATAATTTTTGCTATTATAAACCAACGCTGAAATAAAAATGAATTTTGACCTGTATGGAATAAATTCTACTCGTGATAGTATAATGTTTGATTAAAGGACATCCAAATTAAATTACACACATAATTTTAGTAACACTAAATTCTGTCTGGAAAGTAGAGTCTGAACTCGCAAAAGCATAAGAGGCCATCTATTAGCCAAACTAGCAGCAGACTTTCAGAACTGTTGCTCCTGAGCTGGCATATGATTTTTTTCTTCAAATTCCTTAGGTTAAATCTAATTTTTTCTAAATGCATTGACCATTTTTCTTTTTCTGAAAATTGAGTTTTTAATTTTTTGTTCTTTTTGACCTCAAACTTGTGATTCTCTTCTGTTGCAGGGTGAGGGCCTGCTTATTTGTCTCAGTCGCCCGGCTAGCTTACACCAAAATAACCACACAGAAACTGTGTTAATTTAAACACTGCCTGGCCCATTAGCTCTAACTTCTTATTGGCTAACTCTTACATCTTGATTTGGCCCATTTTTATTAATCTATGTATCGCCACATGGCAGTGGCTTACTGGCAAGATTCTAAACGGCGTCCATCTGAGGCGGAGGATCCATGGCTTCTCTCTTTCCGCCCTTCTTCCTCCCAGCATTCAGTTCTGTTTTCCCCGCCTACCTAAGTTCTGTCCTATCAAGGCCAAGGCAGTTTCTTTATTCATTTAACAATACAAACAACACATAGAAAGAAGGACCTCCTACACCACTCTTCCCTCAATCTCCCTACTGCAGGATTACAGATGTGTGTCACCATGCTTTGAATATTTGTTGTATGATGTATTTTTAAAGAAATTTACTACTTATAGCATGTATTATAGAAATACTTTTGGTTAAAAGCTCACACAGACTATTATTACTAGTAAATTATATTTCTTGTATATACTGTCCTTAGATAAATGTCAGGTCAGCTGTGGTATTTTCCTGTGTCTGTGCCTTGGTTTCCTTTTTCTTTGAGCTCTTTACCCTGTTCTTTTTGGCCAGGGTGAGCCCTTAAGTACTGAGGTGCATTGGTAGTGTAGAAGTGATCATTGCCTATAAGATTCATATTTTGGATACAGAAAGCCTGAACTGAGTTTTCTTTTTTTTTTTTTTTTATTACAGGATTGAATCCAGTGACCTTCCTCTTCTGGCTGCTGTAGCAAGCACTCATTCTCCATATGTTGCTCAGATACTCCTTTAACATGCCTAGAGGTTAACTTTGGTTTAAAGTTGAATAGAAATCAAGGAGGCAGGCACATTGTGTATCTATGGAGTTGTTGCTGTTCTGTGTGTTAGTTTTCTCCATTAGGCTTCTGTGAGTGTGTCATCTCTAGTATGCTGTGTTGCTGCACAGTCTACATAGACTGGATGGCTTTTTATTTTCAACTGGACATCTGGGTAGCAGTAGATTTTCAACCAAGTGAAATTAAAGCAACATAATAATTGGGAGGGAAGCGAGTAGCATTTACAAAAACCAAAGTGTAACTTAAAAATTTCTGTGACTATCCAGG